>NC_090932.1:887003940-887342512 GCF_040938575.1 Ambystoma mexicanum
TCGGAACCCTCATTTCTGAAATACCTGTTTCGGAGTGCGCTACGTTGCTCCCATCACCCTGCTCACCTCTCTCCCTACCCTCAGACAACCATACATCACTTTCCATCACCACTCCATACTTAATTTTTTAGCACCTCTTCCACCATCCTGTTTCTTTATTCAGTCCTATCCTTGTCCCTGGTTTGTGTCCACCTTCCCCTTCAATTTATCTGATCCTTGAGTCCTATTCTCTCACCCAAAGGCATAAAATAAGCAGTGCTGCATAGCAATTTGCTATGCAGTTCTGTAGGCTTGTTAATCAAATTGATGCTTGTGTAGCAAAACTAGCTATTTAAGTTGCCATGTTCAATCAAAGTACAGCTAGCCCTGCATTCCTCTTGCCCTCAGTGCTCTCTTCACTCTTTTCTCTGTTCACTTCAAGTGCTAATGGAGCGAAGTGCAGCAGTGATGATCGCCTCTGCTCTTAGTGCCAACGGTCTCTGTGGGAGTGCTATGCAAGAATTGCAAATTTTCTTTTTCAAATGATTGCAAACTCAAAGTAAATTGGGATTTTAGTGATACTTTTATTAACTATGTCCTGTCTGGCAAAGACCAGTATGTGTTAACTTTATATTATTTTTAAAAGTCGTGCAATTACATTCCTAAAAATGCAAGTTGCTACATAATGCATAATTACAGTACTGACAGTGTAAAACGCTGCATCATCTCATGTTTTAGTCACTTTTGGGTCAGTGTATCTAAATCTCAGTGTCGAATATATTTCATTTTGTTGATGAAGATGCATCAGATTGGCGAGTTAACACTTCTGAAGATGTACATGATCACACAATCGAATGCTTTTGATGGCAAACCTAGTTCTGTAACTTGCTGTTGCATTCATCTCTGCAATTGGTGCTCAACCCATGAACTGATGCCATATTCCTTGACATTCTATGTGATCACCCTGTTGCTTTATAGCAGCTACCCTGAAAGCAAGATGACCTCAAACTACAATATTCCACCTAGTTTGCCCAGTTCTCTGATCGTTACGCCATCCACTCTGCGTAGTTCCTTACTTTCTTTCCTCTTAAATTATGAATACACAAAGCTAACTAGATGTTTACACAAAGTAGTGATCAATAGTTCCATCCAGTTGGTACACGTCTTGCGCCTTGTAACATTTGTGTATAGGCGCGTTATAAATGCCATATCATACATCTACAGATCTACTGCACTTTCATACACTGTCGTTAGCCTCCAGAGCTTGCTTTGCTTTATAATTATGATTGCATTATATATTAGCACCTGCAGGAGACAGCTGGCCAAACTGTTTTCAGAGCCTGTTTATCTGATCTATTTGTGTCCATTCTTGCAGCTAACCCTTTACATTTTACAAACACTCAACAGCAAGTCTTTTCACCCACTCGCGTAGTCGAGTAGAAGGGCGAGTACCATTTGCAAGGGATGTTAGAAACATTTACTTTACAGTAAATATCAAATTTTTCTCTGTCCATGGCTTGCATCCGAGTGACAGCAGTGTGTCAAACATAAAGCGGGTTTGTAGTGACATGAACCATGATAAAGAAATGCCATTTAAATTTGGTGTTCGTTGCTATGGGTTGAGTACATTTCTCTTAGAACAAATAAGTAAACTAAGTTACCTGACCTGCAGGTCTAGCTTCATTTGCAAGCCCTAACTGTTCTCGCAAAAATGTCTTATTTCAGCGGTATGCAAATATGCTGTATTGTTGCCAATTTCATGCCTTCGGTACAAATAACTTCGGGCGACATTAACAATATTAGTACAACATTGCTAATCAAATGGGTCTGTTTGCTAATCAATACAATTTTAATTAGCAAACTCTGCAAATCAATTTTTGAAAACAAATTTATGCCTTGCACCCCATTGTCAAGGACCCATGTCCTCTGCTCTGTTATCAGTTACATTTTGTGTTTTTTGTGCCAACAATGCATTGCTATGATCTCTATAAATACGTTTTTTTTCGTGTCCTCAAAACTCTCAAGCCCCATCCCGAGCATTCCTTCCCTCCACAGACCACCCTCTGGGTGGCTTCTTGCATGTGCACAATACATTGCTTTTTCAACTGTGCTTTGGCACTGCAACGCAAGACCACTTCAGTGTTGACTGGCACAGTGTAAATGGTCAGTAACATATCCAATAGACACAATAGCTGGCTTGAAGGTACCTAGTGCATGGTATTCAGCTAGCATATTGGAGGTAAAAAAGCAACATTAGTGGAAGGGACGTACGGTTGCAATGTTTGAACAGTTGCCAGCTTTACTGCAATACGGCCACTGCCATTAATTGCCCATTAAGTATATGGAAAACGGACTCTTGAAATCTTTACAGGGCATTTGGGCTTGGTTTTATGTTTGGGTCCTCAAATCAAAATGAGCATAATCAGTCTGCAAAAAATGTATATTAATGCATTTTCTTGGCTTTTTTTGTTCCTCATGTGCTATAAAAACTCTATGCATGAAACTTGATGGCATGTTAGGTAGAATTCTCAGAAATGTGCTAATTCCCTTCTACCTTGGAGACCCCCAGCTCTTTTGCTGGACTTTGGGACTTTTAATTTCTAACCTGGAGAGAGTGAGCCCTTTTTCACACTCTCGTGTACTTTTCTGTGATTTGAACTCTGTTTCTTTTGACTTTGGAGTCTGACAAACTCAATAGGCATCATCTTTACATTGTGACACAAAGCACCTTCAGTGCAGTGGCACAGGGATGTCTTTTAGATTTCCCACGGTTTAAATATCTTCTCTTGGTAAAACTGTTTCCAAGAGCAGTGAAGTGAAAGTGACTTTACTTAGCACACCATCTTACAATGGGTTGTTGGAGGGGTTACTTAGTATCCCTTGTCTAGTTTATGTAACTTAATTAATGGCTGGTGGCAGTGGTTTACTTTTTACTACCATTGTGTGTTTTCACTGCGGGCTGCTATCGCAGCTGCAGTAAGGCACCCATGGGTTCCCATTTTGTCAAAATGGCCCCGGTCTTTTTTCGCCACTTCTTGTTGAAGAAAAGGTCCTTCGTGAGATTTACTCTGTGCGCCAAACCAGGTTTGGTCCCTTTGTTCATTTTGTCTTTGGATTTCACGATCGAAGTCCCTTTTCTGGCTCCAGTATGTCTGGCAGGGGCAGGAAGTGAGGGAGGTGCCCGAAACGCCCTGTGTGTAATCCCCTTGGTTACAGGAGTGCACCCAAAGGTGATTGGCCGGCTGGCTGTCATTAGAAGACAGCCACCCTGCTGTGTGATCGACAACTAGGATGCAATGAATGGGAGAAACCTGCATAAAAGGCGAGGCTTTTGGCTTGGAAGGCAGAGTCGACCACTGGATGAAGAAATCCAAAGAAGAACTTGGGAGAGACACCTGCTGCAACTCCTGGACCGTTGGTTTGCACAGTGAAGCCCTGCTGCTATGCTGAAGCTGCATATTCGCCTTGACTAGAGAAGACCTGCAAAGGACGGCTTCTCCCCTTCGGTTGGTGAGACCAATAGACCCCAAGACGAGCTCATCTGGAAATCCTCGGAGCTTGCTGTACTTCCATTGTTGCTGCAGGAACCGAAGTGCCAGGAAGAGGAACACCAGAATCTAGTGAGTGTCTTTAAAGTCAGACCCGAGCTCCAGGAAGATCCTCTGGACTCCCAGGAAGCAGAACTGACCAAGCCTGAGCCACCTCAACAGAGTGCTGGACACCAGATGTGAGGAAAGTCTGAAGTGGTATCCGATAACCGCGGTGTTTATTTGCTATAGACGCGAGGAGGTAAAACCATGAAGTGCCGCTGAATTGCAGTTTGCCCATTGCTGCCACTGACCTCCCCATTGCAGTGCAGGAGTCTCCAGACGTCCTCCCTCTTGTCCCCACCACTAAGGCCCGGGAACAACAGGATCTGTAGAACTGTACAGGAACAGAAGCCAGCTGGAGCCATTTCTTCTAACCAAAGGTACTGTAACACAAAGGGGACTTACCTCCTTGTTGTGTAGCCTTGCTTGTTCTCAGTTGAGACTTGTCTTGGTTGCTTTTGCAGAGTTACTTGCAGCTTTTCCCTTCACACGCCTCCAAGCTTGTGGCCCTTCTGTGATTCTTTATTTCTACAAAGACTTCTAAAACATTGTGCAAGACATTTACTTAGCTTCAAGAAGTGCTTCAGTTCACCTAGACTTTTGTTCAATTGACATTGGCTGGCCTGGCTCCCTGAAAAACTCTTCTAACCTCTGACTGTTTTACCTCTCCTCCAGGAAAGGGTTAATTTACTTTGGATTGGGGGTTTTTAAAAGTACTTACCTGCTTCAGAATATTTGTGTAACGTTTTGTTTTATTCCCAAACCCTTTTCTTTGACACCAACTCAGCATTGCTCTAAATGTATCAGTGATCTATTAATGTCCACATTGGCCTACTTATTTAAGTCACCTCAGGGTGTAGGAGTCATCTGTGTGCCATCCCAAATGGGTACTTGCTGATTTAGAGAAACCAAGAGTGTGTATTTGAAGTGCATTTGTGTGTTGCCTGTATCTTGCTCCCTTCTGAAGAATGCTTATTGACCCGACTATTAAATTAATAATTGCTTAATCAAGAATCCCTTTGTTTGAATACTTGTCACTGTGAATCTGTGTAAAAACCCTACTGCTCAAATTGACCCCTCTTGAGATAAGCTTGGCTGCTCAGCCACACTACCAACCTGTGTAGTACAGACTTATACCAAAGGTTGGGTTCCTATTGCCAGGAGGTCAAGGTTGCTGTAGTCTTCCAAAGGATACTGCACACAATCTTGCTTAACACATGTGTAGCATGAGCAGTACATATGACTAGTTATGGTTACTTTAGGAACCATAAATGGAGCATGTCGGGGAGTTTGATTTGAGGGACACAATGGCTGCAGCGCATAACCGATTTTTCTTTTTCACTGAACACATAGCACTTTGCCTTAAGTACTGCTGTGAACTTTAAAATGGTTGAACCTGGCCCTTTATTTTATTTTGTTTGCGTTTAGTAAGTGCTGAGTTCTTTTACTATGTTGTAGCAGATTTATTACAGAATGTTGCTAGATATATAATGTGACCAGGTGATTTTTCGGCCAACCTCATGTTTGTTTTTGGCAAGGAAACGAGTAACTAATGGGGGAAAGCCTGTTCCAGCCAGGAAAGCATGGTATTCTGTGGCACCATAATTGACGGCTCTGTACATCATGGCACTGCTCTGCAGTGTTGCTCTAGAACCTCCTGGGAGGGTTTTCTTCAATAACCTGAATTCTAGTTGTGTTATTGACACTAGGTTTAGTTCATTTGAGACACTGAGGAGTAAGGCACACATTGTAAATGCTAGCACAAATATGGGTGATTGTAAATTGACTTGTTGTAGGATATTACTTTTTTTGTTATATATGTTGCTTTGGTATCTGACCTTTTTCTCCCTCCCACCCCCTGTTCTCCCTCCCCCACCCCCCAATTCTCTTTCATTTACTAGGGGAACAGATATGATCAGGAAAGGATTCTTAAATGCAGCGCCACACTATATGTTGGAAATCTTTCCTTCTACACAACTGAAGAACAAATTTATGAACTCTTCAGCAAAAGTGGAGATGTCAAGAAAATAGTTATGGGTTTGGACAAAATTAAGAAGACAGCTTGTGGATTCTGTTTTGTGGAGTATCCTTCACTTCTGTGGAATTTATTTGTAGGCAATATTTGTTTTAACCATACTGATGGTCAGTTCAAGTATCTCTCCATTGTGTACTTATAGCAATACGAGGCATTTATTTTTGTTGCTTATATAGTGTAATGTAATGGCACTGAAATCATGGACAAATGATAAAACGCCACAGCCAGGAAGATCCATTTGCATGACCGATTCAGAAAAAGCAGTATAGAGAAGAAAAGATTGGTATTCCGTCTTTATAACAAACATTTTATTTAGCCCTGCACATATATGGAAACTTTTATGACAAAACATAACGAAAATGTATGTGGGGGTGGGGTAAAGGGTTACATCCTGTGGGGTAACGGGGTGGGTTTTTAGGGGTGGGAAAGAGGGTTTCCCACCCCCAAAAAAAGTGTTTGTCGTTGCACATTTTTCATTATATGTGCATTTGTTATAAAATGTCGACCTGTAACAAGAAGATTTTAGATGTTTTTTAAAAAATTTTATCTGAGCAAAGGACAAGCAGGAAATGCATATAAAGCGGTAAAGCATGCCACAGCTACGGTCCAAGAAGGAGGAACAGTCAACATAAAAAGTGATGCAGAACAAAGGTGACAGGAAGGAAGCTATAATTCAATTAAAGAACAAGGATAAAGAGGAGCTTAAGCATGAATACATTTAAAGACAAGAAAAGACAGAAACTGATATTCAAAACGTTGCTGGATAGGTGGCCAGTGAAAACATGAAATATAAGAAGTGATGTGGTCATACGAGGGAGGCGAAAAAGAATCCTAACCGCGGAACGTAAAATGAAACATAAGAGTAAAAAGAGCATAGTTTGGAAGTCGAACATAGAGAACAATAGTGTAGACGAGAGAACCATTGATTGAAGCAGAGCTTTTGTAGAGCAGGTTTCCACCGTAGCTACTAGAGCCTGAAAGGAAAAAGAATTAAAAACATACCCAAGTTATGTGCCTGATTAAGTGGCGCTATATATATATAATGGGGGGGGAGACTCTTTGGGGAAAGTAGAGCATTTCAGTTTTATTAGGGTTAAGACCTAGAAAGAGAGTAGTCCTAAAGCTTGTATAGCAGATAAGCAGGCAAAAAGACATTGAATACAATTGCAAAAGAAGGAAATGGGGGGGGGGCGGGGGAATGTTGCTAAAAGTCTATAATTGGCGTAGAGATGAACTTAGAACCCATAACTTAGAACCCATAACCATATATTAAAGAGACTAAAGTATAGAGGGTGAAAAGTGGCCCAAGAACAGAGCACCGGGCAACACTGTAGGGGGATGAAAAGTAACCAAGAGCCTTTTAAAAAAACATTAAAGGACCGATTGGAAAGGTAGGAATTGAACCAGCAACAAAAAAAAGAGTAGTCACCTGTGTCGAAGGCCACACTGATCAAACGGGATCAGAATGGACGTTAACCACTTCAGTGCAGGAGGCAGCCCACAATTATGCCTTATGGGATTTCAGGACGGACCTTCTCGCCCTTAGCACTTAAGGGGTTAAGAGGGCTAGCTGAAGGATGAAGAGATAAAAGGGCAGTTTCAGTTGAGCGATCAATTTAAAAATACCACTCTGACTGCACGGAGCAATCTTTCTAAATGGAACTGTCACACCCCTGCTGCACGTGAGTGCAGGGACTGACGGGCACGTCTGGGCCCTGAAGCGCAGGATGAGGAGAACAGGTAAGTGTGTGTATGTATTTGTTTTAGTTTGGGTGGGGGATAGGTGGCTGGGGCGAGACGGCTGGGGCTGAAATCCTGTGGGAGAGGGTGGGGTGGTGCAGGGAGAAACAATGGTGGCTCTGAGAGTGAAACAACCACCGGAATATTAAAACAAATTTCAAAGGTCTCAAGAGAAAAAAAGACCATTACAACAATCAAAAAGAAATTGGGCCTTAGAAATCTGTTTTTCTCTTGAGGCCTTTTTCAAATGAGGTCTATTCACACACAACCGAAAAAAACTGCACACAATCCAGATTTTTGTGGAGGAAGCAGATCATGAGCATTGAGATACGAAGAAAGTCTAGTGGACAAACCTCTAAAGGTTTAGACCAATGGGGAAGAGAAATGCAGTGAAAATGTCCCGCGCCAGACGGATCTAGAGTGGCTTTCATTAGCAAAGGAAGAACAATGATGATTTTGAACATGGAAGGAAAAATCCCAACAGATGTAGATGAAAAAATGGTAGTTCAAATGGAGGAAAAATAGATTTGGCCAAAGTAGGTAAGGGATCAGAAGTAGCAGCAGTAGGATAGTACGAGAAATTATAAAACATTGCCATTCGAAATCGGCAACGGGAGGAGGCGGAAGTGGGGGAAGCAACAGTTGGACAGTCAGAGTATGTGATCCAAGGAGACCTAATGAGTTCTGTGCTTAATTGTTCTTGGTGTAAACTGATACCAAGTCCACAGAAAGATTGTAAGTGGTAGAAGGATCTGGGGAGGGAGGAGCAAGAATTTTACTGCAGGTAGAAAAGTTTGTCAAGTTCTTCTGCTACTAAATTAATAGCAGGCGAGTCCTGCACACCTGCATGATTGGTTTTAGGCGTGGATTTAGCTGGCTCAATACTTCTCCTCTCCCCCCAGCACTGCTTGTCTCGTTCCAATTGATAACGTCTAAGCATTTTTCCTTTGTTTTTTGAAAAGATATATTTAGTGCGGTCCCTAACGACTTTCTGTGCAAAAAATGCTGATGCCCACGCTACGTCTGAGTAGCCAATTGCCTCTGTCCCTTCACCCATGGTGCAATACAACACACTGATATGGGCTGCTTCATTTATATTAACTTTTGGGATTGCTGCACACATGCGACAGCCATGACGGATATTTACTGGCAACTATGGAAAGGTACTCCTGTGCACCCAACTAGAGATATTGCCGAAGTCTACATGCATGCTCAATATATTATTGAGGGATTTCATTTTGGTGTGGGAATTACTCTAGAGCTAGGGTGGTCATTAAACCATTGCTTTGAAGGGTTTGTTATTACAGGGCTCCTTGAAATTCAAGTGACTATTTGCTATGCCCTGACCCCCAGTGTTTTCTTTTGGGGGATGTCGGGGGGCGGGAGGGGCTGTTTATCATATCCTTAATGAGCTAGATGCAAAATTAACCTTAAACTACATAACTGCATACAAATAACTGACTGTAACGGGCATCGGCTTCACATTTTGAATAATAGTTTTATACTCTGGTAGGTGTCCAGTAGACAACAAAGCTTTCTTGTTGAATGAGCAACTGTTGTATTGGCGAATTATGAAGCACTTAAAAAAACAGATGAATTGTTTATGCTTGAAAGTGTTCAAAATGTACGTTTATTTGGTCGTTATCTCTGGTCGCACCTTGTAGCAGGTTTGTCATTGGTCAAAGATTTGCAGGATCAGAAATGCATACGTTACTTAGTCCGTTGTGGAGTTGGGACTCCATTTGCACAGCATATAAACCGCTAATGTAAGGAATATAAATAGCCGATTCACCAATTTCTATAGGTTGACTATAACGGGTTGAAGGCATTTCAAAACAGTTGAGGATTCATTTCCTCTTAAAAATATGATGCATTTCTACTCCCATTAATTGCAAACCTAAAAAGCAGCATTTAAGATATCAACAATATAGGTGCCATGTTCATAACTTTAGAACCTTCTTCCAATTATTTTCCACATGATCACTGCTCCACAACTACTTTGTAAAGAATGCGTGCTTTAGAGAAGATGTGCAAAGCCTTGCGTGTCAGGAGTGAAAATATTTATTTAGGAAGCACAGGGCTAGAAAAGATGCTTTCAGTTTTTAGTCTGACTCCAGTTGGATGTTAAAGATCTGAAATGGTATTCTATACAAGTGAGGTTTCCCCAGTGTAAGGTTATTGATTGGGCAAAACAGTAACCCTTTCTTTCTTCTACTACTTCTGCAACCATTCCATAGAATGCTAGAAGGATTTAAGATTCTGTGAAATGGTCTGCCTTGCGTGCTTCTGCACTAAGATATTCACCGGGCGTTTCCTCTATCCCTTGGTTAATACTAAAATGGCACATTTAGCTGAAACATCTAATACAATCTAACTGGGTTAACATTTAAAGTTGCAGGCAATTAGCCAGGCAAACAGTTTCTTGCCCACCAGTTCTCCACATGTACACCATTTCTTGTCACAAGTCAATTATTCACAATGGCTAGTGCAAAATCGAGACCTGGTATAACTCTAGTAAGAATGTAAACTATAACTTGACTTACATTAGAGAATACTGGAATCTACCAATAATGGCGGCATCACTCACTATAATGTGCTGGCAGGTTGGCTGAATTTACTTGTTCAGCAATAGTTTCAGCCCTGGAGTTGCTAGTGATGGAGATCTAAAGATTTCCTCTTCCCACTGCCTTACTTGGTGCAAATGCAATCCTTAAAATCCCTGCAGGCTTTCACAGGAACTGCATTCAATCCCGTAGAGCAGGCTGGTGTAGCCTGGTACTTTGCCAATCTGCACATTCCACACTTTGGTATAAATGGTGCTTGTTGAATTGTGCAAAACTTGTGCGCTCTGCATTGCTTAACTGTATTTTGACCTGCTTTTGTCATGTGCCCCTGGTAGTTTGTTTTCCTAGATATGCTTCTTTAAACACTGTTACGTGTCTTACATGACTTTGCACATTCAAGATCCATTTTTGTACTGTTTTTGCATCAGCCATGACAGTGGACTGGTTTAACTGCATTCAACAACCATCCAAGCCGATCCTGTGTACTCCTTTTATTGGGGCGGAGGGAGCCCCTGCTACAAATGTGCTCTGCTAGGATGCTTTTTATTATATTTTTTTAAGCTTCACAGAAGCCCACCTGCTTGAAGGTTAAATTCAGTCATTCAATCAAACCTCCTTACAATGCCCCACAGGCAGTTTACCTTGGAATGCTGAAGGCTTGTTTCCTTTAGACCTGCCAATTCTTCCAGGAAGTAAACTGGGCACTGTTGGTAATCCGTTTCAAAGTGGGTCCTCTTAGTCTTTCATTATTTTAATCTGGGTAGTGTCTTTAACTTCATGCCACTTGGAAAAATGGTAATGTGGTAAATCTGCTCTACAAATCACGGTCAACCATGGCCCAAAGGAACCCAAAGGTCTTTGTCCATGTTAATGCAGATCCCACATACCTTGACTCCTAAGTCCATTCAGGACCACCAAAACTGTCGTCGTAAGGCCCCCTTGGCGACCAAAATCCTTGAAAGCTGTTGAGCATTGGTAACTTGGCCCTCACCCATTGTGGACTAATGGAACTCCTTGCCTTGCAACAGCGCTAGGTTTGCAAGTTTGTTGGCCACCTTTTGGTATCTCCTGGAACATTTATACATTGTGAGACTAAGGCTATCCCTGGCATTTACTTTTTCTCACTAAAACATCCATTGTGGCATGGCTGCTTCGTTCTTGGACACAGAAAATGGAAGCCTGCATAAGTAATCTGCAGGACTGGCAGTGGCGTTATTTAATATGTATTTTCTTGTGTATGTTTTGCCAAAGGGCTTAGTACAATTGTGCTAATGTTTGGATGCTCTGCTGAAAACAGTGATCTTTGATCCATTCTGAGAATAAATGAGGCACCCTTTACACAAGCTAGGCCTTAACATAACCTAATTTGACATCTGCAGTAAATGCCGCCCAAAATAGGCACATGGCAGTCATTCACGAATTTGCATCAGAAATGCACCAAGCCGAAGGGATATTTCTTTGGCAGGCTTGCAACCTGGTTACGTTAGTGGTCGTCTGGTTTGAATGAGCCTTCACTTTAGGGGTTGTCCTGGGAGTCTTAGTTAAGACGTGGGGCAAACTATCCCAGTCTGCTGCTTCAATTGCCCAATGCACAAGGTGAACTTGTCTGTTCATTTGCAATGCATCTCTAGGCAGCATTACATCCATAACAAAACAGAAGTTTAAATTCTATTTCTGCTTCCCTTTGTCAGTATGTGGCCTCGGCTCTTACTGTATAAAGCTGCTATGCTCTCCCCACGGCAACTTGGTATATTTAAGCACTCCTTGTATTTGGAGGGCTGGTGGTGATCCAGAGCTGAACAATTGCACATTTCTGTTGTAAACCTGGCCCTTTTCACATGTATATCACGGACCCACCCATAAAACATGCTCCAGTCAGAGGTTTAACATGACATTGTAGGGGAGGCATACCTAATTACTGTAGACTTGCACAGGAGTTGGTTAAATCAATGTTGTAATTCTATTGCTAAATCCACATCCTCCAGATAATAATTTGGCACTTATATAGCGCTACGAACCCTCAGGTATCTGAGCGCTGCTTATTATTACCCAAGGTGTGTGGTGCTCATTTATCGACCTCGGAAGGATGAAAGGCTGAGTTTGGCCTTGCCGGGATTCGAACCTTTGTTAGCAGGCTCTGCACGCTGTGCCACTTGACCGGCTTAGGTAGGGGACTCTTCCATCCCTCTGAAGGTTCACTGTGTTCATATGTGTAAAGATGGGTGCAGCTGGATCTACACGTACAAAATCTACAGGAGCGTGTCTCTGGTTCTGTGCCGAGGCTGTATGTGGGGACTGGAATACATACTACTTTAGTTGCAAGGTGGGTATGTTTGAAGGCCATTGTGCATCAGTTACTAACCGTTTGTATGATGATTGTCTGTGCATCTAATACTCCTAGTGGACGTTAATTGTTAAACAAGGCATAGGGAACTAGTCTTTCCCACGGCCCTTGCTTGTTGACTTAGTAGGTGGGAAGTGAGTTTATAGGAGGGGTTCAGAGTATGAGCGCTCACTACTGATTTTGGGTTTGCTGATGACGCACAGCAATCGCTTTCTCATTCTCAGATTGAAGGTCAAACCATATCTATACATGTGTGGTTATCAATTACCAAATTTCTGCATGTTATGTTTCAAAAGTATGATTGATGTACTTGCCTATTGTGATTTCTTCTTTTTTTTTTCCTTGTGTGGGATACCTGGGTTGATCCTTAACTCGCATAAGATATTATTTAAGAGGTGATGCAGAAAACTGTATGCGGTACATCAATGGTACACGGCTGGATGATCGAATCATCCGGACTGATTGGGATGCTGGCTTCAAAGAAGGAAGGCAGTTTGGCCGTGGGAGATCTGGTGGCCAGGTCAGTGACACTACTTGCAGGGCTTCACCGCGGTTGATCTTATTTTGCTCATTTGAATTCTAAATGTGGCTTCCACGTAGCTCCTGTGGGCGGGCAGGACCTTGTGCAAAATGTAATTTCCAGGAAATGCAAGTTTGTCCATGTGAGTGGAAGAGAATTGATGTGAATTAGGAGCATCCGCCCCTCACCACCCCTTCATTAACCCCGAATGATGACAAATGGGTGTTTACCTGGGATAGCCAGTATTTTGTGTGGGAGGTGTGGGTGTCCATGGTTTGCTTTCAATTTAGGGTGTGTACAAATCTTGCTCAAAGGATTAACGTGGACAGGAATGGTTCAGATGTAGGATTCGTAAGGAGTAGGTGTTCAAACCCAATGGACTGTGAACTGCAGTCCTCTCATAAATATAATTTATTTTGCATTGAACTCCTTCTGCAATGTTTGTACATAATCACTGGGGATCGAGTGCCAAGGACGAGTATGCTCGTCCTTTTTGCATAGACTTGCATAATAGCCTGGCACTTAAGGGGTTAAGGGAATGTTTGGACTTCCCATGGTTTGCTAGCAAGTTCAGATTTTGTATTTCAACTTTTCAGGATACGTTTTTCAATGACATGATCTGTTTCTAATTGCAAGTTTTGCAACCTTATGGGTGAGTGGCTATACTTGGCCATCTTTAGAAAGAATATGGTATACTAGTCTCTTCACCCCAACACACTATACCCTATGGACAACCAGAAGAATTTGACATTTTGGTATAAATGGGTGCTGGCTTGCAACACCCATTTACCTAATATTGTTACCAGATTCATTCCATGTTTCTTAAATAGTTTAGACTTTGCGCTTTTATGCTTGCGTATTTGTAGTGACATAATATTTGCATTGCATTTTAGAGCGTTGCATGCTTTTGCTAATCTGCTAATTGTGTATTGAATCTTCCGGGTGATTTGAATCGGTTTGTTTTCAAACTCTGCACGCTCCGCTCTGTTGAACTACACTCCCCAGAACGAGTTGTAGTTTCCGGAAGCGTTTTTCCTCAGAAACCCGGCACGGGCGGATTTAGCCAGTCTGTGCCAGTCCGCGGCTAGGACGCGCAGTGACGCGCCTCCTGCACTTACTCCATCATGGGGCTGGCAGAAGTCTTTGCCGCTATCACAGCAGAAAGAAATATTTCAAGGTATGTTCTATGCATCATTCCAGACCTCGGTTTGGTGAAACTATATTGTACCTTTTGGTGCTCTGTCCATTCCTCCCTCTAGTTCTGAGGAACCCAATGTAGGCCTTACTCGGTCAGTGGACCCCATTCTGTGTGTGGATCTGGTCGGGGGTCCTATTATGATGAATGTGATCAGCTCCCAGCTACGAGCCATAGATCTGACTGATCCTATTTACTTACACACTTGGAACAGGGAACTACTGCGCTGCAGCCATCTCAGACGTGCGTGCTTACCCCTGTTTCCAAGCAACGTTGCATGCCACTTAACACTCATTCCTTAGTTAAGCATGCCCACGAGATCTCCAATTACATTGAGCATAGCAATCTGGATTTGTGTGCCCTGGCGGAGACCTGGGGTTCCAGTGCTGCAGTTCCTAGTCTTAACTTATCTATTCCCAAAGGTTATGCTATGATTCGAAAGGACAGATTGGTGGGCAGAGGTGGGGGCGTTGCCTTGATTTTCAAAGAGGCCCTTTCCATATGGGAATCCCCAGGTCAAATCGTAGAGGGAATTGATTCTTTACACATCAAAGTCGGTATGAATGTGGAGTCAAAAATTAACATTCTCCTGCTTTATTGCCCTCCCTCACAGAACGCAATCCTGGTAGAGGCTCTTAACAATTACTTGTTGCCACTCTTGAAACCTTCTTCGCGTTTCATTCTTGGCGATTTTAACTATTTGCTAGGTGATGGCGCCGATCACTATGCGATTGAATTATTACAACAGTCGTTATTCGACTTAGGCTTCGAACAGCAAGTCGTTGCACCTACTTGCATGCTTGGTCGCATTCTGGACTGGCTCTCGATCCTTAATGTTGCTTGCCACACTTTCGTGCATTTTTTCCTATCAGTACCTTTCCCACTGAAAATGAAGAATAAGTTTAGTCGCGTAATCTGAAACGTCTGACTTTGAACCCTTACTAGATGGTACTCAGTGTCTTAAACTCTACCCCTCCATGTTATGTCATAATGCTTACCGTCAAATATGTCCAATATTTCCAACACTTCAGCCCCGCTGAAGCAAAAAAAAAACTAAATGAAGAGGGAAATAAAAGTAAACCTTGGTTTACAGCAGAGCTCCGAAAACAAAAAGCCCAGACATTGAAGGCATTTTATTTCTGGAAAGGGATAACCCTCTTAACTACCGACCATTATCTAATGCCCCCTTCTTGTGACAGGGTCGGCTACGGTCAGATCTCTCAGCATCTAAATCGGTACCCCATCCTGAATCCTCATCAATCTGGATTCAGACAAAATGTTGGTACTGAGACCGAAGTCTAGACTACTGGATCGGCTAGACAAGGACTCACTCGCCCTCCTAATATCTTTGGACCAGTCAGTTGCGTTTGACTTGGTTGAACATGTCATCTCATGTGGCCAGTGTGGTTTCAGCCTCCGTTTACTACATCAAATTGTTGTTGCACATCAGACCCCACGTTACACAGGCTAACTGGGAAACTATTGCTATAGCCATAATGGGGACTAATATCGACTACTGCAGTGGTTGGTCTTTGTAAGCGGGACATAAACAGACTCCAGATTGTACACCTTAAATCTTAAATTCAGGCATTGACTCCCACTACACCCTGGCACTGTTTGGCTTCACAGCAGCACTTTTTCTTGGTTTATGTTTTTTACCTTGTCTGCGCCCTAATGCCTCTGGGTCCAAGGTGCGCATTACAAATATCGTAAAGTAAACCCAATCCTGGTTGGGCATGAGTTTGGGTAGGGCCACCAAGTGGCATAAAATAGATAGATCTCCAAACGTCTTGACTCCAGTATTGTTTTTTATTCTGTGGTCTGCTGCAGATCAGGTGGCTTCTTTCCTCCATTACTGCCTGATGACAAACTTAACAGTGGAGGCGAACTTGTCTGGCTGCGACATATGCATGTTTATTTCCAGAAATGTAACCTGATGTATGAGGAGACCTGGCAGACGAGGGGTGCAGGCTAAGCAATTATGCAATTGTTGGAGGCCATTACCTATGTTGAAAGTTTTGGGGGGGGCGGAGCGGGAGGGGGGGGGTGCCTTTTGCCTCCTGCCACAAAATGGATGCGCTTTGCCCTCATGTAGACTACCTCAGAAGATCAGAGCGGCAACTATTATGAATGGTTTAATGGCTGGTTGGTTTGACGCTTAGTAGTATGCTATCCTGAAATTTTATTGGGGGTGGTCTGGGGGGGAGAGATTAAATCAACTGGTATTTCTATCTCCTCAGCTTGGCCTTTATAGCTTGCTGCTGTTTTGCCTTCAATTGTTTTGGAGCTGAGGGCATTGGTTGCAAGAGAATCCAGGCCATGGAACTAATGTCCGAAGCAGAGTACTATTCAGCCCTTGTTTGTGCTGGAAGGCCTTAGGACGGCTGTCCAGCAGGACCGACTGATTTACTTGACTCACTCCCATTAACTTTCAGCAATGTGGATTAAAGGAGCGCTAATGGCAAATTTAGACTATGTTCTGTACTGTTTCTTTTTCATAATTTTATCTGTGCTGTAGATTGCAATAGCCTATTCTACAATGTAGACTTTAATTCATACTTTTTATTCGGAAGATGCAGAATGAACGCGAGTGTACTTCTTGAATGTCCGGTATTCTGTTTCCAGAATATTAACCCAGGGTTGTTGGTGTCTTGACTTTCCTCCACGTTTGGTGCATGACAACTCGCACTTGGCGAGTAAGAAATCATGTCTATGTGCATGTTGAGAACTGGCATTCATGTCTAGTGACTTTCAGATTGTATTGGATAGCTCTAAGGAGCTCAGTTTATGTAACTAGGACATTGACTGGTTATCCTGTCTACCTGGGATATTACGCTTTAAGATATATATATTTTTTTTAGTTATAGGTGGTGCACCAAATCGCTTGCTAGTTATGCTGAAACCATGTAAGACTATTAAGTGGTCCTAAGCAGACTTGTTTTTTAAACTCCTGATGTCGCACACCCACTGCTCTTTGCAATCAGGTTTCATGGTGCACTCACTATGGAACCATTGGCAGCAAAAATCTGAGGGGATCAGATGATTCAACGGGTCCAGTTCGGAGAAGCCTTGCAAAACCTATGGCTCTATGTGGATGGTATGTTGTTGGTGTTACAAGAAATGGACTCATCGGGCCAGGCAACAATGGATTACATCAACATCTTTCGTGAGTACTCGGGGATATTGTCATGGCCACAGGCCCCAGAACACATAAACCACACCATATAGTGATGGGGGCAATGGGTCACTTGACTCACTTATGTCCCTTTGGGACCCATAAACACAGGGCCCTCGGTCCTGGCGCCTTTTGCGCCAGGCTCATATAGAGATGTGAGCAGGAACACTTTATTTCAGTGCAGGAGTGCTTTTATTTTACAAGAACTTTCCAGGAGCTGATACATCCACATGTGCTGACTCATCGTGTGTGGCAGGCAAGCTGAACCTGGTGGGCGTGGCTTCAGAAGCTCAGTTTTATAAGCTGCTCCATCCTTCAGGCCGGTTCTTCGTGTTACTTTGCACTTGCGCGCAACGTGACGCTCACCGCTGCTTGGACCAGTTTACTTGCCTTTACCAGGCGTTCTCCTGCATACTCGCCTCCAGGAAACCAGTGCTTCATCTGCAGACTCATTTCCTGACATCCGATCTTGATCCCGACGCCGCAGCACTGCGCTTCGCATCCACGAACTTGGACCCTGTGAAGACCACCAGGTTGGAACATCCGTCCTATGGCTGTGCCGCATTTGAACCCCATGCACCCTAGTTAACAACTTACCAGCTACTATCCCGCTGCAGCTTCGTTCCCTCCGGCTGCCGCCTCGAGCTCGGCAGCTTCTGCCGGGCCGGCAACATCGCCTGCAAGGGAAGAAAGCAAAAAGCAAACCTCAAAAGTGGAACGGACAGCAATACAAGACAACAAACTTTACAGTACAACAAAAACAGACGAGGAAAGACAAAGGCAAACGGGAACACTTACCTGAAGCATAGTGGCTTAGTCGCAGCAGGACTGGACTACCACGTGCAAGGGACCAGTGAAGGAACTCGGTCCAGATCATACAAGCACCCCTGCCAGAAGCAGCAGGATGGAGTGCTTGCCAAAACTAATCAACAGGTGAGCTTTCCAGGGACAGCACATCCCACGGGTACCACGGTTTGGCAGAAGGGGTCTGGAAGGGGATCAGGCGCACAAGCTGGCATATTCGCGCCCCCTTTTCTCCACGCAGGAGCAGTTTCGAGCAGCATCACCTATTAGCACCAGTCACCACATAAGCGCAGAGGGTGAAGTCGGACCCGAGCAACCTCACCCCCGGGAGGGCTGCAACCGTGCCCCAACGCCTCTGCAGAGACCAGGTGAGCTTAACAGATATAAGATAAATTCGTCTAAATCTGAAGCGATGCTTGCATCAAAGGCTTGTACTGTTCAACGGTTAAGTGAGTTTGGCTTTAGATGGTGCCCAGAGAAATTGCAATACCTCAGCAGTTGGTTGACGGATCAAATGATGGATGTTAATATGAATCACATAATTGAGAATCGGAAAAATGACCTGCACAGATGGAATGAATTGAAGCAAAGTCTATGGGGAAGAGTGAACGCAATTAAGATGACTTTGGCTCCTCTTATTAACTATATCCGGAGTATGATCCCACTGATGGCAAAAAAGAAGTTCAGGGAAGATGCAGAGCTTAATACAGTCATTCTTGTGCGAAGGGAAACCACCTCGGCTGAAGCTGTGGAAATGACAACTTTCATCTGAACATTGAGGCCTGGCAGTTCTGGATTTGGAAGATTATTATCTAGTCTATGGATCCAGACATTTGCTGCCTTTCATTGAGAATTCAATGGATGTTTGGACTCCAGCAGAAACTTGCAGATGAATACCACTTGCTCCAAGTGCGTTGCTAACGTCGGAAGACACACATGGATGCAAATCATATGCTCCAACAACATTTTTGAGAGAGTGCTGGAAAGGGCTTATGAAGCATAGTAATAAAGAAGTCTCCTACTCTTGTAACTCCTTTCTTTGGCTAAACCCAGAAGTTAAGCTGGAGGGGAAAACATTGTTTTGGCCTAATTGGTATTTGAGCGATATCGAATGGCTGGGTGATCTTTTCGAATGAGGAAAATGGATCGCCTTTGAAAGATTAAAAATGGAAAAGAAGCTAGAGGATGGCACATTCGGGGAATGAGCTAGAGGATGGCACATTCGGGGAATATATAAAACTGAAAAAAGCTGTGGGGAATAAAATTGCCGAAGAATGCAAGGACTGGATGGATTGGCTGCAAGGTTTCAAACTGGATGGACACATCGTTTGCAGGGTGTATAAACACCTGGCACAATGTAAGGTAGCCAATGAGAAATTGTTGAAGAAATGGACTGAGGTGATGGCCTAGAAAATGAGTGTGAGCAGATGGAACAATATATGTAGGAATGTGACATTGACCTTGTTGAATATAGGGGAAAGAGCAAGACAAGATCCTGAATAGGATGTACTGGACTGAACAGAAATTATATGAAAGGGGCTTGTTCGAGTCGGAGGCTTGTTAGAAATGCAAACACAGATTGGCATCCTTTGACCATATGATATGGGAATGTGGGAGTGTGAGGGAGTTCTGGAAAGAAGTGACAGACGATGAATAAAGTTCTGATGACTGATGTGGAGTATGATTTCGAAAGTATAAATTCTTGGGGAGGAGCTGATGGGAGATCTGACATTTCCACAGAGGGTTTTGGTTCTTTAGAGCTTCGCTTGCAGCAAAGAATTATTTTAAGAAACTGGAAAAGTGAGCAAACACCCTGTTTCAGATTGGTGCAGCTGTCAAAAATAGAAAGGGTGATCTTTTTTAGGAACAAGAAAAGAGACCTATAAATGAATTTGGGAAACCTTCTTGGATTTGTGATGTGACTCAATGTTTTATTTATTTTTATTTTCCTTTGCGCTGATGATTATTGTAAAGTTTGTATTTATATTTGTAAAATGTAATGTAATACTGATTGTAATTTCTCAAATATATAATATGTGAATACAAAGGTTTCGTGTATGTAGTTCTACAATACTTGTTGTAGAATGAGAAGTGAATCCTCGATTTGTAGAAACTCTAAACTATATTGAATAGGTAGGGTGCCTATGAACTCAGCAGCTAGTGGGACACAGCTTGTACCACTAAAGTGAAATTACCCAATCTGATTTGAAAGAGCCTATGTGTTTTAATTTGCAGACACTGCATTTTCCAAAAACAAGATGGCGCTGAAAACATATTTTACTAAGTTCAAGACACCTTTGTCTCGGTTCAAATAATACTTTACCCATTTTGGGATTTCTTGGAATCCTGCTTCAAGAATATTGGGTGATTGTGTGGCACTGACCTTGTACTATGCCTGCTCTGTTGTATATTATTGTAATCAGCAGTTTGGGGGAGGTGCAGTGTCTGGGTTGTAATGGTGTAGAGGTGTGATGAGGCTACTGGGGGTGGGGTGGATGTAGGATGTAGGGTGAAGGAGTCTCCCTTGAAAGGTGTCTGCGGGCATGGAGCGGGAAGAGAAAAGGTGGGTCGATGACACTAAGACGTCAATAGAATGGTGCAAGTGCCAGAAACTATACAGACGTGAGGTTTTTCAGAGGGTGACTAATAAGCGGTAGGGGTGGGTTTGGAGGGGCAAAGGTGAGATGAGGTGTTTTCACATAGAACCAAGGCATGTATTTCAACAGCCAAGACTTGTTCAGTGTGTAGCGTTCAAGTAGCAGCCATATAGTGCTTTTCCATGCCAAGCTTTGCTAATGATTGGTACTTGGTGACTGCAGGTGTTTCTCGTGAGACTCGCGTTATGCACCTTGACGACATGTTGTCTCTACTTACCAGCTGGATTGCATGCCAAAGCAATAATGCTATCATGGCACACTTGTTTATTTGGCACATTTATGTTTCATAAATACGATGATTGAATTGTGGTTGCTATTTGCATTTTTCACCCCAGTTTCTTTGTGTTTTCTTCTTTTTAAGGTCCGGGATGAATATCGCCAGGATTATGATGCTGGAAGAGGTGGTTATGGCAAAGTTGTCCAACCTTTGTGACAATGAATCAGCGTGGCAAATTCAAAATGTTATTACAGATTGGAAATGTTGCGCCTTAAATAGTTCAATAACGTGTAGCCTATAATCTGCCATGATTGTTCGTATAGTTAGTAGCCAATGTTAATAAAGGGGGAGGGGAATTGCAGGTTTAATTTTGAAATACTTGCATTTGGTTACCTCCAAATGAGTACATAATTTATGACGTTCAGAACCAATATGGCTATTTTCTGTTCTCTCCCATGTAAACATTTATTTTTAAAAACACTTAAGTAGTTTCAAACATGCTTACTAATTCAGAGTTTGCGTACAGATTTATGTTCTAGGCAGTAATAAGAAGGTATAGGGTTTTGGCAGTTGCCATTTTTGTAATATTTTTCTATAGGTTTATTCATGTCTCATGGTGTGTGGGATTTGCCTTGTTTAAATTTGTATGGTAGTATGTGTTATAACTGTTGCAGGTCCCCACCAGAGGTGGCTTCTGATATTGGACTGTGATTAGATGGAGTGCTCTCAGAAGCATTTTTCTAGTTGCAGGGAACTCATTTATTTAAACCCTGGGCTGCACTGTTAATGAATAAGCCTGAATGTTAATGTGAGGTTTATGCATCGTAGCCAAGGACAAATCCTTGATTTGTGCCTTTCTTGAAACTTATGTATGTATTCTGTTTTCACTTATTTGTCCAGTAAACCTTTTTTAGTGAAATGCTTACATTGCTTTATTGGTACTTTACATGTCAACGGGTAAGTGTCATATTGACAAACGTTGTTGAGCATAATTTAACTTGCTCATCTTCAGTTGTCTCTCTAAATGGGGAAACAGTTCCTGGACAAGAAGCAGTTTAATGATTGTGGTTAATCGAAACAAGGGACAGGCCACTACTGCACATGCATGCTGCTTTGACCCTTGCGTGGGTCTCATGGCTAGAGTCGTCTTCAAAGTTCGGCGGCTCTGATGCATGTTGCTACTTAAAACCAAGTAGCCTGGTAGTCTTGTAAAACAATCTTTTTCATGGAGGGTCTGCAAATGACATGGCCTATCTGCTTTGGCATCTGCCACCTTGAGACCTCTGAGCGCTAGAATTCCAACAAAATGGAGCATCTGAGACAGTTTTCAAAAATGTACAAGGCCGATTTCATTATTCACATACAATACATTGAGTGGACTTCAGGTTCAGCCACGACCAGTATTTCATGGAGAAGTGAAGTGCCTGAATGGTTCAGCATGTTGCGTTTTTCATACAAAACTGAGCCTGCATCAACATAGGTCATTTGTTATTAATTTGCAAAAGAGAACGCAAATCGGTTTAAACTACATGCACAATAATTCACCTAATTCCAAGAGGGCAGGACAAATTGTATGTTCAACAGAATGCTCTAGCTATGTCAAGAGTCTTTACTTTGCTAATGGCTCATCACATACTATCAGCTCACGGTCGGTGACTTGTTTGAGGTCCTTAAACACAGAAACCACCAGCCCTTCGTTCCAACAATGGTCACCCTATTTGCACAACCTTTTAAAGATAACTTTTGTGCTTTTAACAAGAATGGGAGGGCTGAACATAATGACTCTGTGTGTGACTACCCTTTGCTTAGAGCGGTCAACCTTTACATAGCATTTCGCAAAGATATTGAAACAGCTTTCCTCACTTTGCTGAATGGGAGGTCCTGCTGTTAATCTTAAGTTTTATCACAGAAGGCCAGGGTGCTAAAAAGTGCCCTCTACATGGACCCAGTCTACTGTCACAACACGTTCTTATAATGACTGACAGAAAAAGCCAGAACACATTGCCATTTTGATTTACTCTGTGAAATTGACAAATGCAACCCCTTTTGAACATTGCTAAAAGAACGGGTGTTTGATCGCAAAAAGGGATTCGCTTATGGCTAAGAAAATGCATAGTATTGTTCTATTCTAACAAATCCCCCGTTTTAGCCTAAGCAAATTCCATTTTGCCTAAATAAGTTAGACTTTCAATATCAGTCTATTAAATCCTGAATTTGCATTTGTTCATCAGTCATTTTATGACTATCCTTGGGGCTGGAGGGGATGGGGGGGGGCTTAATTCTTTCTACTACCCTAACACAGCTCTGAGATAAAAGGGAACATCGTACAGGACTGCACTGGAGACAAAAACAGCAACCTAACATCAATCCAAATACCACTAATAAGATGGACAGCAATTTCCATCCCCAATTCTTTTAACAAATTTCCAATCTTTTAACAAGTTCCAAAACCATTGGGACCAGCTGCTCTCCTGTCCAACCTCATAATGTACTGCTTTTCCTAATGCGTGTAACCGATCAATAGCATCAAGTATATCCCTGGAGCTATCGTGTGTGTGTGTGTGGGGCAAGAGGAGCCCGCTATTTTACAGACCCCTTCCCCTTGCAGCCGTGAGAAGAACCAACACCATCCTAGTTTAAAATCTAATAGCGTTCTGTTCAGTTATATCCACAAATTTGCAGTCGCATTCAACACACTTTATACCCCTTTACAGAGCCTAAAAATGCTTCTGGAGTTGAGGATAACCCCTAACAATGATATTATCCCTTTCCTAAAATCTGCTGCCACTTGGGCATCCGTTTCAGTATGGTCCACTTCTTTTCCCTCTCTGTAATGCACACCCTGCTTCTGTTGAGGCCACACAAATTCCAGGGAATACATCGGCAAGATGACCTATACATTACCAACCCTTCTTTAACCATTTATATGCTTTCCTGTCCTCACAAACATACCATATATCATTAGTATAATTGGTGTAGTCAATGACTTATTTCTCCCTATAAAACAATGGGCTCTCCTATACTGTGGGTTACTTGGAATAAAGGATAGGTAACTTTATATAAGCGGTGTAGGATGGCCATGGGAGTTTAGACACCATACTCCAACTTGAAAGGTTGCTATTCATGGTAATATTACATAATTCAGGGTTTCTAATGGTAGTGTTAATCACAATCTTTCCAGGTGGTGCACATGCTCTATCCCAATTAATCAAACTGATATAAGACAGAAAAAGTACAGCACATAATATTGATCGATTAACTGGAACTGCATAATAAGTTATTCCTACGCCATCTCCATTCTGCAGTACATGTGAACAAAGCCAACCGTTTGTTCTATTAATAGCTTTTTCAGCTTTGTCCAAAACCTATACATTTGAATTATTTCAGTAACCATATCCCTGAAAACATCGAAGGGGTGATGGGCAGTGCTCCAGATAGGCTTTTGGAGTGAGTATTTGACTCCTAATTTCTAGAATTGGGGAGAAAATCCAATTTCAAGAGTACAAATGATTTTCCTCCTTCTCAAGAGAGTAAAAAGTGTCTGACGGCTATAACATTTGTGCATGAAATTGAAACTTTGTTCGAAAAAAATAAGTGACGAAACAGCTGTATTTGAAAGTGGTTCTAAATGTTTTTGCACCTGTGGAAAACATTTTCCCCCCACACAAGAACCTTGTTGATGCATACTACCCAGCTTCATCTTCATGATATGTGGGCACAAAGTTACTACAGATGCCAGCTTGTTACATCAGGTGATTCATAAATAAAGTCCCTCACTCTACCAGCATCACTTCTCTGCCTCTCAGGCCTACTGTTGCTGCCTGGTTCTACCTGCTTGACAGCCACTCATGTTTTTGCTCCATCTCTCCTTCCCTTTGCCACTTTGTTTCCCCTGTCTCTCACTTTCTGATGCTCTGCCTTTCACCCTAAGTGTTGCAATGACACATTTTGCAGTCTGTTTCTCTGTCACTCTGCCTTTCCCATCTCTACGTTCTATTGTGCTTTTTCCACTCCTATATCTCGATGAATTGACATGCGAGAAGAAAAGTTTTTTTTTTTTTCCATTTTCTCGGTTGTGGCTACTACTCCTTTTGATTATCTTTCTTGCACTGTCCCTTATGACCTGCCCTTCTCCAGTCTTGCTTTTCTATTTTATCTCTCCCCGCCACTGTTTGTGTTTTTTACTCTCTCCAAATGTCTCTTTTGCTCTGCTTCTACCCCTCTCTCCTATTGTGTGTTTGTCCTATTATTAACTGTTTCCCTTCTCACTTTGTTGCCCTGTCATGTAGCTCATTGCTCTCTTCCTTTTGCTCGAATTCCTGTTTTGGATTGACTAGTACATTCTCTGTCCCTTTGACCCCCCCCGCGATAATTTGGGAGGCCCACCAGCTAACCAACCTGGTGGCTCTCAGAGGAGCACTGACATAGTTCTCTGGCTTGGGCAGGGTCCTGTCCACCACTGCCATGCTTGCCCCAGTGTGTCTCAAACCAGTAGAAGGCTGGCCATTCAGGAGGACACTTTCAAAAACCTATGGGTGTTCTGTGGGATTGTCGCCAGTACTTATGCGTACTGGTCCCAGGCCCCAAGGGACACTAGGGATAGCTCTACAGGAGCACCAAATGTGATCCCTGTAGAGGAGGGGAGGACAGTGGCCTCCACCTCAGGCATGGGGTAAGGGTAGACGGCCTGGACTCCAAGTGCCTCACCTCTACACTTGGGGTCACCCTTCTTGTGATCCAGAGCCCCACAGTCAACATCTGGTTTGGAGAAAAACACGCCAACTCCCAAAACCCACTAATGGGACAGCTACCAACCATGAAACTGCAACAGTTGGTCAAAGGGGCAACACACTTGGCAGGACACACCCTCGATGCGATCTTCGCCAAGGAATAACTTGTCACCACCGATACAAATATTGTGGAGCAACCATCTCGTCATCCCATTCGTGATCACACTACCAACTCAAGTCCGCATCCAGCACCCCCAAAGCACCCAACCATCACAAAAAGAAACTGGAAAACCATCAAAGCAACCAACCTAATGTAACAACTGGAGATGACCAAACCCTCAACTACAGAACTAGAACTGGCTGACCTAGACTGGAAAGTGGAGCTACTCCACAAATGGATTGCTGATATAATTGGAAACATCGCCCTGGGAAAAACCATTTACCCCCTCAAAAAAAAGGACAATGGCAAAATGGTTCACCCCTCGACTAAGCACCATGAAAAAGGACAAACAGAAGATAGATTTGGAATGGAGGAAAGAATACAACCAAGAAAAGAAAATACTGTTCCAGAAACAAATCCGTGCGTACAAGAAGGAAATACAAAAGGTGAAGAGAAGGCGTTATGACAGAATCACCAATGCCACCAACACACAAAAAGAAATGTTTAACATCATTAAAGAAATGAAAAACTCGCCTGGTTGAGACAACACTCCAACCCCCTCAGAGAAACTTTGCATCGACTTGGGAGACCATTTCAAGAACAAAATCAACGACATCTGGCAAATAATACAAAACAGACAAACCAACCGGACCTAACGAAGAGCCACAGCACAAACTCCAAGCTTTCCTGAAATATCAGCAGAGGCATTCGTCTTGCTGGTTAAACGCAGCAAGAAAGCAGGATCACCCATGGATCCATCCCCCCCCCCTGACATCTGCAAATCAATCCTTGCACAAATAATGCCATCAGAATACTACAGAAACCTCCCTAAATGTTTCACTCGCAACAAGAACTGTACCAAGATCCTTCAAATCGGCATATATCAAACCGCTTTTAAAAAAACACAAGTGGAAACACTGAAGACCTCTGCAACTACAGACCGATTTCAAACATTCGCTACCCGGCCAAACTCCTAGAAACGTATGTATACAAATTAAGAACATGTAGAAAAACACCACCTGTCAGACCAAGCACAAGTCTGCTTCAGACCTCAAAGAGGAACAGAATCGGCACTATTATCCATCTGGGGCAACCTAAAAACAAACCCAGACTCCAACACAACCTCAGCTCTGATTCTGCTCCACCTCTCTGCAGCCTTCGACACAGTTGGCCATGACTCCCTAACCAAAAGACTGGAAGACCTAGACATAACGGACATGGCACTACTCTGGATTAAATCATTCCTAGCAGACAGAATAGAAACCGTATGGATAAAAGCCTTCAAATCTACCCCACAAGTTAACGACTGTGGAGTACCACAGGGATCCGCACTATCACTGTTATACTTCAACATCTACCAGACTCCAGTAATCAGAATCTTCAAAAAATACAAAATGACATGCTACGGCTATGCAGGTGACACTCAAATCTACAAAAACGAAGACACTCAAGCCTATCACTCAACCCTAATCGAGTCTTCAACTGATGAACGCCAACAACTTGAAAATCAACCCAGGAAAGGCAGAAATCATGATCATATCCAAAAAACCAAGAGACCAACACCTACATTCCGTGGCTGACGGAAATGGGAACCGTGCCAACACCATCTAAGGTAGTAAAAAAATCTGGGAGGTCTGATGGACAACACCCTAACCTTAGAACCACAAATGCAATAATCAAAAAAGGCTTCTTACTCCTCCCCACAACAAGAAGAATCTTACCTTGCCTCTCCTTCACCCACAAAACACTCACAATTGTCGCCCTCATCATGTCAAGAATTGACTATGCAAACCACCTCCATCTCGGGATGCCAGAATACCTCCTGAGGAACCTACAACACATTCAAAATACAGCAGCCAGACTCGTCCTCAGACTATCCAGAAGAGACGCATCACTCCAGCACTAGAAATACTGCATTGGCTGCCAGTCAAACATTGCATCACCTTCAAAACAATGTGCATAGCACAGGGCAATCAGTGAACAGCGAGCTGAATCCCTACAAGTAACAATCTACAAGCCAACGAGACTCCTCAGATCAAGAAACGAAATGCGCCTGGAACAAAAACCATACCATAAGAAAAAAACGTCCTTCCACCTAGCTGCAAAAACCTGGAACAACATCCCGAAAGAAATAAAACACCAAAGACCACCTACAATTCAGAAAACGACAACAAAAAAAACTAGCTCTTCGACATCGCAGACACAAATTGAAAAAAACGAAACAATCAAACAAACAAGAAAAGCTAAGAACAGGATGACAGAATTTAGGATGACACTGGCAACACCCAGAACCGACTAAGGAAACTTCTACTAAAACGAGAGACACAATACTAGGTCAAATAGGACACACGTGACACCCCATAAGGACAGAATTTAGCATCCCTAGCCAACTCCATCCAACAACCTCACTCGCTCCATAATTGCTACCAGGTATCATATTTGAACAGAGTTGTGTGAATGTTAGCAGTTGCCACACTTGAACTAAATTGTGGACATTGGCATGGGCTGAGCATGGATGGAGTTGTGAATGTTGGCAGGTGCCGTGCCTGGATGTAATTGCAAACGCTGGCATGTGCCACGCTTCGAAGGGGCTGTGTCCGGTAGCCTGCGTGAGCAGATGGATAAGACAGTGAATGCAAACCACGCCCACATGTGGATGGAGTAGCGTTGGTTGACCTATGCTGCATACTGACTGGATTGTGTATGCTATTGGGGCCATATTTGGATGGGTTCACAAATGCCTGCTTGCCCCGCATACAGACAGGTTTGACGGAGATGACCGGGGCCGAACTTGGACACAGTTATGAACATGGGTGGGCATCAAGTTTGGAAGGGACTGTGGGTATTGACAGTCTCAGATCTAGATGGGAGATGCTCGCGCGCCCCTCCTGGAGAGAATATGGAAGTTTAGCACCTTGCTTCCAGACAGCAATGCCAATTAACCAATCCACTAACAATTTCACCCCTGCATACACTGCTCAAACTCTAGCCAAACACAAGCCTATAACACAGCAATCTGCACAAACTTCACTACACTGCAACAACCAAACAAACCGCACATGGACTCGCACAACAGCACACAAAGCTACCGACCGGAAAACACCACAAGCACAGCCTACAGTGTTAACTGGGTTGAGGTGGCCAACAGCACATCACTGCTCTCATGCACTTTTCCAGCTTATTCCCACTAACTCGCCCCCCACAACTCCTCCCTTTACAGAGCCACCAGGGGACCACTCCGGTGGTGATAGTGCGCGGTACAAATGTCTTTTACATTGTGTCAACCATGAGATACTAGACACCCATACGTGAAATGCGCATTTGTCACACTCTTTTCACCCGGTACCCCGCCCCACGGGCGTACCCACAACATACAGTCATTGGGAAGGCTCCAGCCAGTCTGGCCTGGACTTCCCCCACATTACCATATATGGAACTTCCACCCAACAACCAGTCAGGGGAAAGGGCTTCCCGGGACTTCAGGAAAATGAGGTAATGGGCAATAGAAGGCAAGAGTAGAAATTGAGAAGTAGGGTGGGCACCGCTATGTCCTTATAATAATTCAACAATATCACTCGTCTGTTTGCAATTATATATGGGAGCTCGCCCTTTACCCTAGGCACTGGGTTACCAAAACATCCACAAAAAAGGAATGGACAGCTTCCATCCCTGGATGAGCTCGCTCACACTCCCCTGATCGGGTTTCAATCTATGTAAAGAATAGTTAGTTATTTCTCTTGTAGTTATATTTGAAATCATTAATCCACATTACCTTCTTTGATTTTTCAATCTTCTTATTTACTCCTGACCAGTCAGTGTTTCAAAATTGTAGCCTATGCATTTCGGACTTCCGTCCATCATCAGGGCTGTTAACACTATTCATAATAAATAAATCAGTGACAATCCCACCAGTGTGATACATTCCCAATTATCCACCATTCAGTGAAATCCGCAAAAAATTAAAGTATGATCACATACCCAATTGTAGTTGTAATCCAAAATGAAATACCACGAAAAGATACAAAAAACGGAACAAAACGAAGATTCATTATAGAGCATTGTTGTTAATAAAGCACTATGCATATTTTAATCATATGATTGTGTAGGTCTCTACCTGTAGGTCTTCTACCTCCTAGAGAGTATCTTCACCTCTGCTGTATGGATTTCTGAACAGCACTTCTAAGCAGCTCCTATTCAGTAAATAAATAACCTTATTCAGCTCCCCTCAGAATCTAATCTCTTCAAAAGTCACATCATTTCATCTCCCTTAGAGTTGTCATTCTTACCTGTCGTAGGTTGCGGCTGTCCAGACGTGCCAGCTGCTCAAAAGAGCTGCCGCCGTCTGTGATAGCGTTCTTATACACTAATCACTTACGCGCATCAACGAGAATAGTTTTGGATCGATCGACTTGACTCCCTGAGACCAGGGAGTATAAATGAGGACATGAACTTTGTGCTTTTTGTGAGTTTCAGAGAATACAGACATGGTGATGCAAAAGTGGTAGAACATTGGATACCAAGAGAGGGTCCACGATAAATTAGGAAATAAAAAGTTCTCTCACGAACCACTAAGACTGTTTTATCAACAGAAGGTCACTCCAGTTCTAATCTACGGGGCAGAAAACGCCCTGGGCTGCTCTCATGAAGTATGGTCCTCCTTAGAGAACCAATTTTGGACAAAAGTACTGGGCCTTCCACGAGGAACGGTGACATCTCGCATTAGATATGAATTATCCCTGATTTCTCTTCAAGCTAGAATTACTTGGAATCTGTTATCCTTATTTCGTAAGACACGTGTGCGAGAAAACATCCTCCAGTTCCAAATCCTGCACACCGCAACGGCAGAAGGACAGAACTTAGTGGCTATGTGGATCCAAAGATGCGAAAGCATAATAGTTGAATTTGACATCAAGACTGATATGCTCCACGAAAATCCGGACGCTGCAAAAATAAAATCTGGCGCATAGATTGGGAGAGAACTTGCGCACAAAGAGCAGCTGCAAAACTGATGACAGATGTACCAGCTGAAGCTCGTGCCTTTAATATGGCACGCTACATCAGTTTATTCCCGGATTCCAACGCATGTAGACGCTTCATGTTATTTCGCATGAATCTATTTAAAACCAAAGAGCGCTTACAGATGTGGAAATGCAACAAAAGCACAAACCTTTCTTGCAGATTTTGCTCAAGAGCCCCAGAAACATTGAAGCATCTGGTCCTTTTCTGCAAAAATCTTCGCAATGAAAGAAGCTTGAACTTGGGTCCGTGGAGCGCATGCCACCCGACATTGTGCGCGGACGATTGGTGGGGTCATATGTTCAATGGAACTGATCCAAAACTGCTAATTCCGCTGGCGAACTTCTTACGAATAATTGAAGTACGACTTAGCTTGGTTGATGTTGGCAGGACGTAGGCACTGGCCAAATGGAGGGCTGGACTCAATGGACGTTGGCGGGAGAGGGAGCGGGAGGAGTGGAGGAAACTGTGGAATGATGGAAATTGATGTTTGTTGTTTTGTTGTTTGTTTGTAAATATTTTAAAGGTTTGTATAAACCAAATAAAATTAAAATTTGATCACCATATGTGTGCATCACCGTAATGCAAGTTTCTTCAGTCCTTGGATACCCCATTACCTCTTGGTGTGCACAGGTATCAGGACGCGCCGATTACTCGTTTGTGCAGGGCTGACCTCCATATCAGACCTGCACTTGTAGGTTTCTGGTGGGCACAGAACTGACATCCGTACCAGATCTTCATTTGTAGATTTCAGAAGCCCAATCTTCTTCTTTCCTGGGTCTCAAAATGGTATCTGGTCGCTCCCGGAATAGTTTGATCCTCAACAAGGTGAGTGTCCGTATTGAAGACTTCATATCAGAATTTGACAGACTCAGAGGGATGAAAAGATCCTTCATTTCAGACGAAGGGGAATGATCTCATCGGAGGATGAGGACAAAGAAACCAATTTGATATGAGCAGTGTGGATCCAGTGCCTTTTCCCTTCCACTCGAACTGCAGTTTGGGTGGCCAACAATGCCTGGTATGGTCCTAGCCAATCTGGTTCCAGTGCAGTGCTTCTTTGAACGTTTTTGACTGTCGCCAGGTCGCCAGGTTTCACCCAATGTCCATTAAGCACATTTTTGTCCGGCAAGCTATCCTTCACCTGCTGGTGAATAGCACGCAATTGTTCAGTCAATTGTTTACAATAATCAACAAGTAGTGGGTGCTCAATGTCCTTCAGTGCTCATGCTCTAGGAGCACCCCAAACAATAGCTGGTCTGCCCATAACAATTTCACATGGGGATAACCCCGATCCAGTCGCAACTGTAGTTCTCATAGACCCCAATGCCAAAGGTAAAGCATCTGATCATTTAAGTCCCTTGGGTGCACCAACTTTAGCTATTTTCTTTTTTTTATTCCGTTGTGGTGTTTATTTAAAATAACGTTATTTAAAATAATGAGTTTAATTAACCCGGCACTTTGAGGATGATTAGCCACGTGAAATTTCTTTTAAATCTACAATCCATTACACAATTTGTATTCCTTCTGCAATGAAGTGGGGGCCATTCAGACCAGATGACCCGGAGTAATCCAAATCTGGGGAAATATTCTTTCAACATGACTTTCACAGTGGAGATGGCTGTGTTGTTTTTCAAAGGAAAAACCTCTACCCATTTGCTAAAGGAACAGATCACTACTAGCACATATTTCAACTTATTACATCTTTCGAATTCAATAAAGTGAAAATGTAGAACTTCAAATGGGAAGGTAGGGGGACAGAATTTCCCGCAGAGACCGTAGTCCCTCGAGCTACATTATGTTCTAGGTAGATCATTCAATTTCTAACCACATTCTCAGCTGTTGTAGCAATCCATGAATAACAACAAACATTCTCCAGTTGTTTGCAAATTTAACATGTATGTGGTGGGTCCATTGGTCATTCGCACAACCAAGGCATTAGGTAACATCCATTGTTTTTTTTTACCCTGTGACCCAACACCCCTCTTCATTCTGTATAGCAAAGCTGTCTTCCCACACCCTTATTTCCTCAGCACTGGCCATTGCTTGCATCTCTTTGACGCTGAGGTTTCCTCCCTACATCCTGAATCATGGGTCCTTCTAATATTCTCAACATTCTACATCCCTGAGGTACAATCTAATGTTTGTTTAGCTATGGAATCGGCAAAATCATTTCCTTAATGAATTTCAGTTACTATTTTCTGATGGGCAGCACATTAACTATGGCTTCTTGTTTTGGTAGTCTTAGAGATGACAACAGTCGCAATATTAAGGAACCATGCTGTATCTTGGTTCCATGTGAAGTCAGAAATCCCCTCTCTTCCCATAATTTCCCAAAATTATGTGCTACTCCGAAAGCATACTATCAGTGAAAATATTTTCAGACCGGTTCTCTGACAATTTGCAAGCATGGATCAAGGCTATAATTTCTGCTGCCTGTGCTGAATGAAAAGGTATTCGTTTGGTCTCTACTATAGTTCTCAAAGTAGTAACCGCGTATGCTGTGGTTGTTGTTCCATCGGGCATTTTAAAACATGACCCATCACAGTATAATTCTCCTTCCGCCAGCGAAAGGGGGTATCTCGCTAATCAATTCAGCCCTTGGTGTCTTCAGTTGTGAAGATGCAAACCTGGTCGGCTGCCTCATTGTCCCAATTTGGTATGGGTAATAGCTCAGCTGGGTTTGTGCTGCAGCACTTAATTTTGATATGTGGTGCAAACAATATCAATTTGTATCTGGTAAGTCGGGCCGTAATCCTATAGAGTCTGAGTCCTATTTAAAAGGACATTGACTGTTAAATAGTGACCTAAAACCATACCTTCACTTTGCCTTACTGACAAAATTGCTGCTGCGTCCAAACATTTGGGCAAAGCACATGCAACAGGGTCTTATGTAGAGAAAAAATAGCCACATAGTCTATTCCTACCTTCATATTCCTGTGTCAATACAGCCAAAGTACATCCATTAACTTCATGCACAGACACATTCTGTTTTGTAATCCCAATACTCCTATGTCCCGTCCCCTTTCCTCCATACTTGTGGGACATTCTGTCCGTGGACGGGACTGGAGCACTTTTTTCCCAAAAAGCATAAAAAATTGAAATTTTTCATCCTTCTCTTTTTAAGTGGGGTACCGGATGTGGCTGTAACCCCCGCCCTCCTGAGCTCCGCCCCACGCATCGCCCTTCATTCCTTTTCTCTGCGTAGTCGGGACTGGACGCACTTGCATCTTCGGTAGTTTTTTTGTTCCCGTTGTCCTTCTCTCTTGCTCTGCTGTTGCGTAGTCCTCAGTCTATGCCAAAGCGTCTGAGATTTGTGTCCTGTTCTTTGTGCAAACGTCGCTTTGCTAGGGTGGATCCCCATTCTCTCTGCTTGGAATGTGTCTGGCCGGAACACCGCTGGGATTCTGTGCTTCTACTGTGATTCCCTCTCCGTCCGGGCACTCCAACGCTGTCTTCTTCGGTGGGAGGGCGTTTTTCAGCGTGTTCCTCCACCTCATCTTCAGCTTTTCACCAACGAAAAGAGATGCCCGGTAAGTTCCTTACTTTTTAGGGTGCCCCAGCCAGCAGACTCCTTTCTGGGGTCTTCTCGGTCCGGGAGGGGCTCTAGTAGCTCTCCCATCAGGATTTTTCCTGAGGTGCCTCGCAGGCCTAATAGGCATACAGGAGTTTTCTCTGAGGGTTCCCACGACGGACCTGCCAAGACCGGAACATGTTCCGAGGTTCACCCGTCGGGTGCTAGATGCTGGCCCAGTTCGTCTGAGGCTTTGGCTTTCCACACAGACAACGGGGTATGCCCTGAGGCCTCCATTTCTGGAGCTTTCTGTACCAAGCCAGGGCTTGAGGCCCCTCACAAGGTAGCTATACATACTGGGACGAAACCCGCGGTTCCTCTTCTTGAGGCCAAGATCTGTACCGACAAAACCGAGAGACCTGCTCCTAAGGTCTTGTCTGTAAGGGTGATTCCTCAGTGTTCCCGCACTCATTGCGGTGACACCGGTTCTGTCGAGGGGGCAAAGAGTGTGGTCATGCATTGTAACTCCTCTGTTACCGGCTCTGCCGAGGTTCCTCCCTTGGAGGCTAATGTTGGGGCCACCTCTAAGATGTCAAGCAAACATCCAAGATCCCCCAGTATAGGCTCGGCCGAATATCCTTGTGTCAATGCCAAGTACCCTGACCAGCCTGTGGAGACAATTGCCTCTGTACGTGTGACACAGTTCTCTTCAGGCATCGAAAAAATGGCGGCCCACCCCTCATGGTCCATGGTGGCCATTTTGGATCCTTCCCTTACACCTACGTTCGCGACGGCGGGTGCTGGGAATATTCGTTTTGGGGCTGAGCAGCCTGTTTCACCTCAGGTGAAATGTAAAAATCCGTTCCGCCCTTCTTAGGACTGGCGTGCTCGGATGCTGCTGCTGCTGCATACCGTCTCGCTTCCTCCTACTCCGCTGATCTATGCGGACCCGATTGGTGGTGGGCCTTCCTGGCAACCATCCTCATTGCGTTTGTAGGGGTATGCCCCTTATGAGAGGCCTCTGCCTACCCCAGGGCCTAAGCCTTCATCAGAGGATGTGTTTTTTCGGGAAATTTCAGAGGCTCCTGCATTTTTACCCTATGCAAGTACTTTAAGGGTCTTTTCAAGGAAATCTACCCTGAACCTTGTGCACCACCTTCCACTCCAGTGGCTCCAGCGGTTGTACCACCTCTCCCTATCGGTCTGCCTCCAGCTCTTTCTCCCCCTACCCCCGTTGTCTCCCGTAGAGAAGACACCGGTAGAGCAGGATAGCACTTTAAAACCTGTGGCGGCCCAGCCGTCTGCCACCGATCCTTTGGATGATCCTCAAGCAGATCAGGATAGCGATGAGCAGCACCACTCTGTCAGACCATTCCATGACCGTGTTCTGGATAGGATGGCCCTACTCGACATTCCAGTACCTGAGGCCCCCGCTCCACAGGAAGGGGTGCTTTCGGGAGCGTTCACCTTGTCACCACAAGACAGCACCAGCCTGTTGCTCCAGAAGGACGTTTTGGCTGATGCCCGTAAGGTCTGGGATAAACCCCACACGGACTACATGTTGATAAGCGAATCGACGCCCGTTACAGGCTTCACACCTCTGAGGAGATAGCCTTTGCGTCTTGTCCACTCCCTTCCTCTACAGTGGTAGCTGTGGCCACGCTTCAATCCAAGCTGGCTTCTGTGACCTCTACAGCTGCGGCTCAGATTCTCCCCAAGGAAGACAAAATTCTGGACTCCTTGGGCAAGAAAGTCTTTGCTAACTCAGCACTGCAACTTCGTCAACCAAATACTGAGCTGATCCTGGCGGCAGCTAATATGAAGCTGTGGAGGGAGTTGGCTGATTTCCAGGAGTGCATTCCTACGGATAGGCAGGACGCCTCAAGGCTGGTTTGTCGGACGCTAGGGTGTTGGCACAGGATACCCTGGAGGCTGCAGCACACTGGAATCTTCAGCTCGCAGCCTGATGGGGGGAATTGACAACCTCCCACCAGGCGTTGCTCCATGTGATGAAGTTTTTGAAGGAGGTACAAGATAACGTTCTGGACCTTCCCTTCGACGGAAAGGAGTTGTTTTATTCTTCTACGGATGATGAACTCACAAAGACCAAGGCGAGTACCCAAACTGCCAAATCCTTGTTAGTCCTGGCAAACGTCCCAGCTAAGGCCCATTATACCCAGAGGTCGGGGTCTTAGACTCGATTCAGAGGGTTTCAGGACCGCTGGATGCGCAGAACTGAACCTCCGGTTCGTAGCACCCGTTGAAAACAGCAACGTGGTCGGTTTTTCTCTCGGCCTTCAGCCGCCTCTCCAGGAGCAGGTAGTCTCCCTGCCGACAAATCTGCAAAATGTTATATTTTTTGTCAGTCACATGGGACTCCGGTGGGAGGACGAATCTCATCTCATCTGGTGGCGTTGCAGACCATCACCGACGATTGGTGGGTTTTGTCCATTGCTTGGGTGGACTTTCACTTGCCCTTCCCCCTACCCCAACCTTCAATCCTCCCTTCCAACAGATCGGGACACCCTCGCTCCGAGCCGAAGTTCAGAAGCTTCTAGACCTCAGGGCGGTGGAACCTGTTCCCCTAGGGGAGCAAGGGGAGGGTTTCTACTCTCGACTGTTCACGGTGCCCAAACCCAACCAGGCTGGCCTGTGCACCATCCTCAACCTTTCCCAGTTCAATCTTTCTCTTCCCCAAGCGAAATTCAAGATGATCACACCCTGCCAAATAAAGTCCTCTCTTCGGAAGGGTGACTGGCTCAGTGTTGTGGACCTTCAGGATGCGTATATGCACATCCTGATGTGGGGGCGGCATCGAAAGTATCTGCGGTTCTCCCTGGGAGGGGAGCGTTTCCAGTTCTGTGTGCTCCCGTTCGGTCTCATCTCGGCGCCGCGTGTCTTTACGAAGATGTCAGTCATCGAAGCGTACCTTCAGCTAAAGGGCATTCCTGTATGTCTGTATTTGGATGATTGGCTCCTACACAGCCCTTGTCCACAGGGGCCATTGAGCAATCTCCAGTCCCTCCTTCAGCTCCTGTTCCACCTCAGGCTTTCGGTGAACTGGCGGAAATCTTCCATGACGGTCTCCCAAGACCAGATCTTCCTGGGTTTTCGTTAGAACACAATTGACTCCAGGGTGTATTTGACGGTGGACAGGATTGGGGATCTATTTGCCACGTTTGAGCTCTTCATCCAGTCACAGCACATGACGGCTTGGTGGTTCCAGAGACTTCTATGCCTTGCTCTTCCTCTTGGGCGTCTCAAAATGAGGTGTACTCAGCTGGCTCTTTGGAGCTCTTGGTGTCAGGCTTTGGACTCGGATTCCAAGATGATCCCAGTTCATTCCTGCATGATGGCAGACCTTCTACGGTGGTCCTCAACCAGCAATCTTATGGTGGGGTCCTCCTTTCAGGAGCCCTGCCCACAAGTGCGAATTACCACGGACTTCTCCCTCCTAGGGTGGGGAGCTACTCTGGATCATCTACAGGTTTTCGATCTATGGACACCGCAGTACAGGCAGTTTCATATAAATTATTTGGAACTCCTGCCTGTTTTTCTGGTGCTGAAAGCGTTCCAATCATCCATCACTAACTGGGTGGTCCGTGTCCGCACGGACAACTCTGTATCCATGTTTTACAACAAGCAGGGTGGCACCAACCACCTCTTGTGGACCTTGCCATTCAGATGTGGGAATGGGCCATCCAGCACAGCATTTGGCTGTCGGCGGTACACATTCCGGGGCAACTCAATGTGACAGCAGACTCACTCAGCTGGCAGACCGGCCAGGTACGAGTGGGAACTGAACATGGAGGTCCTCTCCCAACATTTTTCACCAATGGGGCACTCCAGAAGTGGACCTTTTTGCGACTGCCACAAACGGGAAACTTCCTCTTTATGCATCCAGGAACGGTCTCTGGGCATCTTCTCTAGGTGATCCTCTCGAGATCCTGTGGCACAACATGAAGGCGTATGCCTTCCCGCCTCTTCCTTTGATTCATCGATCAATCTGCAAGCTCAGGAATGCTTCGACTTGCACTCTCCTGTTCATAGCTCCTTGGTGGCCAGCCAGATTCTTGTTTTCGGAACTTCAGCATCTGTCGATTTTGTCCTCCGATCAGACTACTGCTGATTCCCAACCTGCTTCACCAGTGCTATCAGCAGATGTGGCAACCCTCCCCACAATCATTCCGCTTGGCGGCCTGGTGCCTGAATTCAAATCCCTAGCGCAGTTTAACCTGTCCGAAGACAATATGCGCATTATCCAAGCGGCCAGGAAGCCTTCTACAAGGTCTCAGTATAGGAGCAAGTGGCTCCGGTTTTGTCACTGGTGTTTAGCTAAGCAATTCGACCCCAGAGACCCGAAAGGAAAACCTGCTTCAAAAGCTACTATCTCCTGATGGATTGCCTCCTGTATCTGAGGCCTATACCATTCAGGGCCTTCAACTGCCGGAAGGCATTCATGCCCATCTTGTACGGGACAAAGCGGCTGCTGTTGCCTTCCAAAAATGTGTTACCTGGGAGACCATTGCCAAGGCGGCTACATGGGCATCCCGATCAGCTTTTTGTAAGCATTACTGCTTGGACCTGAGCTCCAGGACCGATGCTCAATTCTCTCAGGCTGTTCTTAAAAACCTCTTTCAGTAATGAGTTTCCATCCACCCGCTTTACCTGTGGGAGATGCCAAAGCACTCCTCACAAGTATGGAGAAAAGGGGACAGGACGTAGGAGTATAACAAAGTTACTCACTGTAGTGACTATCTTACTCCTAGTGCATAGTCCCCTTTCCTCCATATGCACGGCCGCCGTCCCCTCTAATAAGTTTCCTCTATTATTGCTTAAATGGTCACAGACCTGGCGATAGAAAAGGACTGAAGGGCGATGCGTGGGGTGGAGCGCAGGTGGGTGGGGTTACGGCTGTGTGCGGTACCCTGCGTAAAAAGAGGACGACACAAAATGCATTTTGATGCGTTTTGGGGAAAAAAGTGTTTTGGTCCCGTCCCCAAGGACAGAATGTGCCACAAATATGGAGTAACTTTGTCAGTCCTTAAAATGGGAGCGAAACAAAGCGCAGTGCGCAACAAAACAGATGCCTCTTCTGTTCATCAGTCCATGGCACTGGATCCTGTACATTTTTAGTCATGAGTTGTATCAAGGGTTTGACAATAATCGATAAGTTGGGTATCCATTTTCTACAATAGGAGGCAGCAGCTATAAGTGCTCTAACTTGTTTTTGTGTTTTCGGCTGCGTCAGTTTAGAAATGGCTTGTATTCTGTCAGGTGCTCCCCTCCAGACAGGAGGTACCCAAGATCTGCTACCCCCTGTCTACAATACTGACATTTCTTCAAAGATGCTTTATGGCCATGGCGAGCTAGATGTGACAATAACAAAATAGTTGCATGTTTGCAGAGTTTTTATGTTGGAGCAGTAATAAGCAAATCATCAATGTAACCGATACAGGCAATTACAAGGAATCCAACTGTTACTTAAGTGCATATATATATTACATTACACACAAACACTAGGACTTTCTGTATAACCTTGTGGTATTCTATTGAAAGTTTACGCTCTTCCACCAAGGGAGAAAGCAAATCAAAATCTGCTTCCTGGATGTAATGGTATACTAAACAATGCATTTTTCAAGTCGATCACTGAAAAATATTCTGCAGATGATGATGGTGGTGGTGGTGGTATGATAAGAATAGTGGTAATAACTGGAACTATTGGAAACTGAAGTACTACATTCTTGTTGATTGCTCTTAAATCAATTATAAGACGATATGGTAGGTTTGCATCCCCTTTTTTAAAACCAGTAAAATGGGACTATTGCAACACTCCCCATTATTTATTCTACAATTCCTTGTCTTCCCAAGTCTGAGACAATTATTTAAAGTGCTGAATAATCTTCAGGGTATACTTTGTACTGAGGACTATGCAGATAAATTGGTCCCTGTCGTATTTGTATCTTTACTGGGGCAACATCCATAAGGCCGATCATTATCTGATGCTGCCCATAAGGCATCAGGGATGTTGTCAAACTCTGGTGGCTAGAAACTGATTAATTTACGAAGGGCATACTAATGTGTACTCCATCTGGCATACAATAAATAGTAGCAGACAACTTTTTCAACAAATTTAACCCCAACAATTTGTCTCGACACTGTGTAGTCAAATAAAAATGATATCTCGCTAGCTGCTGGTCCTAAAAGAACAGGCACTGTGACCGTTACTTAACTACTGGTGTTCCAGCAAACCCTACTGAAATATTGGTATGCCCACTCAAAGGAATATGTGGAACCTTAGCGTGATCTATAGAGCTCATTTGTGCCTGTGTGCCCACTAAAAAGCGCTGCTCCTGTCTCCCAACTCTCGTGAACGTGGGTCCTGCTTGATCCACAGGGTTGGGGATTGGTTCCAGTTTCATTTGAGGGCTGTCCGATTCTGAGAAATCCCAAGAAAAATCCTCAGTATTGTGTTGATTAGTGACAAAAGGATTGCTTGGATTATCGAAAACATTAGAGCTAAAAGGGACTTTAGTGGTTGCAACAGATCCAGCTGCAGGCCAGGTGGTACCCATCTGCCCCTACTGCCTACCTATCCTCCCTGACGTCCTCTTGCCCCTTCTTTGATACATTCCACTTCCCGTATTCAACAAGGCTGGGCACTGTGCCCTCCAGTGGCCTTCCTGTTTGCAATATGCACACCGATTAGGCCCTGGCGGTGAAAATGTTATGAATGGACCAACACCTCTTCCTCTTGAGCCAATAAATGGCCCTCCCCTATTTCCCTGTTGTACCTGCTGTATTAACACCCTTGTCTTAAGATACACTCTTCTTCTCTGCTTTTTCCCTTTCCACATTCACTCTATTCTCATAATATTGAGCCATATGCAGACTGTGTTTTAGTCTGCCAGGCACACACTGATTGCATTATAAGAACGCTAATTTCTGATAACAATTGCTGGACAAATTTATCTACAAATAACTTTTTCCCTGCTGGCATAGTAATTTCTTGTTCTGAAAAATAAATACTTGCTCAAACCTATTAAAATACTGTTACCCCTTCAGTTTTATTCTGGACACATGCACGTTTATCCCAATTTCTTTCTCAGGTACCATTCTTTTGAGCTGTGCAACTATCATAGTGGGAAGGTTAAGTACTGCAGGAGTGGGTCTTTTGCCAGCTGTCCTATTAGCGTCAAGTTGAAATAATGTATCTCATGTCCCCCCCCTCAAAGTTGCAGGGTCAGTGATATTCTGGATTCGTGTACAAATATCTCATTGCAAGATTTCCAAATCCCTACTAGTGAAGATGGAGGTATTCAGACCGGCCTCTTATTCTTTATAAAACCCTGTAGGATTTTTTAGAATGTCAGGCACTGTATCTCTTAATGAATTTCATTCTTACCTAGAAAAGGGTATGTGAACAAATTGAGTGTCATATTTAGCAGGTTGCATAATTGGTTTCCCCAGGTTATCAAGAATAGGATTTCCCTGAGCATCAAGTGTAGTATACTGTGGTATATAAGCGGGTGGTAATTTCCCCTCATAGGGAGCTGACAACTAAGAGGTTTACATAATTTTAAAAGTGCTATTAACTGTATGAGTTGCTATGTAATACTCCTTATGAATGTGTTATCTATTAGTTTAAGATGTTGTAACTATGCAGACTTCTCTCATGATCTATTATTACAAAAAAGGTATCCGGTGCCCCTCTCAAAAGAACATGGCATGATAACCTGTTCTGTGGTTTTACCCGCTCAGAGTCTGCAGCCATCTCTTTTACCTCACTGCACTTTTCACAAAGGAGGAATATCCATTTGCATATCAGTTTTAGTCCCGCCCACAAGTGCAGTCCAGCACTGAATTGCCATAGCATTTTGGGCGGGACTAAAACTGATGTGCAAATGGATGTTTCCCATCTGTGAAAGGTACAGTGAGCAAAAAGCGATGGCTGCGAACTATCAAAGTTGGGGAGAAAAACCCAGAACAGGTTATCATGCCTTGTTCTTTCGGGAGAGGGGCACCTGTTACCTTTTTGAAACAAGATCTATTATTAGTTTAAGATGTTGTAAAAACACAGTTCTTTATCTCGCCTCCCTCATTTTGCTGCATAATTGCATCCAACAAAACTCTCATGGTATGCATCTGGGGGCATACTAACAAAGTACTACAAATAACTGAGCGAGGTATCGGAGTAGTGGCCCACTTTGAGAGCGGTACGTGTAATTAATTGTAATTCCTCATCTGATATATGAGGCTCTTTACAACAATAGTATCAGTGGGCCGCTGGACATATTCAGGAGTATCAGTTACAGCTTCTAATTCCAATCGAGCTTTTTCTAGTCCCTTCATTTCATTTAAGTATCTCCCAAAGTCCTTTAACATGCATGGAAGCATCCTTCTCCGTATGATAAAGGAAAGGCAGCTAAGTTTAAATGTTGCAATTCCCTAGGAACTACCAAAGCCAATTTCGTCTCCCACTGGATCCGGATCTCATCAACCAAGCATTCTAATGAAACCAGTCACTCAGAACCTTGGGTTTCAAATACTTCCTCGACTGCATCCTGTCTGACGCTGCTCGATATGAGCCGAACAGCTTGCTCTCTTGGTTTTCTCTGTTGGGTAGGAATAAGGTTGCCCATGTATTCCTAATAAAGGGTTCTCATTTTCGTGCCTTTTCTTTAGTTGATGGGCCATGTATATATGTATATATATGTGTATATATATAAAATTCATTAGGAGGGGGTCTATGCTGGCATCTGAAGTATCATCTTTGTCTGAAGTGGGAAGATTTTGGGTATCGGGAACAGTGGGAGGGAATTTTGCGGGCCCAGAGACCACCCTAACACTAATGGGCTGTGTGATTGACCATACAGAGGAGGAGGTTCAGAGGGGAGAAGATGTTGATGGGGGTTATTAAGAATTCATTCTTCATTCTATCGCAGGATCTTGGGTAGTGATAGGTATAAGGGGGTACATTCCTGTCGTCTGTACCTGGCAATCCCTGTCCATTTCTCTATTATTTTGTTGATGTTTCTGCTGATCATGAACTAAAACTTTATCCACTGGCGACATATGTCTTCTGGCAAATTTCTGTTCGCGTTTGATTTTTTGTGTGGCTTCCTTATGGCAATCATGGATAACATCAAAGGTGGAGAGTCTAGCCTTATTCTTTAATAATACTGATTCTAAATGCAGAATTATGGATATGTCAAAAAGAGCCATTTTCTGGCCATCGCAAGCTAGGCATTCCTTTAGTCTGTTTGTGCCATGAACTTTTGAATACTATCATCCGTAACCCATACATTTCGTATGCCAGGGAACCTTCTGGGAATGCTGGCTGACCAAATTCTAAGTTGTTCGCAGAGCGAACGCAACAAAGTATGAAACAACATTTACGAAGGGTACCGGCATCATAAAAACCTTTTCATTTTTCCTGGCAGAGAAGGTATTTGCAAATCTCTTCAGTTTTAACCCAACCAACCATGTCTTATGCCAAACAGCTATATTTACTAAGTTCTGTCTCAGTTGCTCTGGGTGAAATATCGTCTGTAGTTCAAAGGGCCCCAGCCGGGAGTGGGTGTCTATGGAGAGAAGACCACCGATGGAGGCTAGTGTCAGCTGCGAGCCATTAAATCTCGATGGTGCAAGGATCCCTGAAACCAAGCGGCACATCTAGCAGGTTCCTCTCCATCACGTCTAACCATCAAGGTGCCCTTGTCCTCGGTGGGGCCCCACGTTGGGCGCCATTCTGAGACTTCTTAGCGCTATAAATCAAACAAAAGAGAGCATCTGAGACAGTTTAAAAAAATTACAAGGCAGATTTTGTTAGTCACATAAAATATTCTCGAGCAGAGTCCAGGTTCAGCCACAACCAGTATTTCATGGAGAGTGGAGAAGTGAAGTGCCTGAATGGTTCACCAGGTCGCTTTTTATACAAAACCGAGCCTGCATCTACGTAGGTCATTTGTTATTGATTTGCAAAAGATGATAACGCAAATATGTTTAAATTACGTACACAATAATTTCCCTAATCCCAAGAGGACAAGTTGAATATTCAACAGATGTTCTTGCTATGTCAAGCGTCTTTACTTTGCTTATGGCTCAATTGCATACTTTATCCACAAGTTCACGTTTAGCGACTTATGTTTGAGGTCCTTAAACACAGAACCCACCTGCCCCTCGTTCCAACAATGGTAACCCTATTGCACAACCTTCCTTTCATGCTTTTAAAAAGAATGGAGGGGCTGAACGAGTGTATAACTAGCATTTGCTTAGTGCAGTCAGCCTCTACATAGCATGTAGCTAAGGGAAAGAAACCATATTGAAAAAGCTTTTCTCACTTTGCTGAATGGGAGGTCCTGCTTTTAATCTTATTCCACCTAAGTTTATCAGTGAAAGCCAGGCGGCTAAAACATGCTCGCTACATGGACCCAGTCTTCTGTCATAACACGTTCTTATAATGACTGGCAGAAAAAGCCACAAACAAATTTCTGTTTTGATTTACTTGGTAAAATGGACAAATGCAACCCCTTTTGAACATTGCTAAAAGAACAAGGTGTTGATCGCAAAAAGGGATTCGCTTAGGGCTAAGAAAAATGCATATTATTATATTCTAACCACCTTGTCCTTGAGTTGCAGCCACACAGATTTGTGATGACCATGACTCATTTTGCTTATTCAAGAAATGCTTTCATTTGCCACAAGGTATGTAAGATGGTCTGATGTTTGGTTTGATCAAGCACATTCCTTAGATTGCCTTCTACCTGGACTCCTTTAGTGACCCGTTTCCTAATTTTAAAAAATTGTTGGTTGTTGTAAGACTGACAATATTTTCAACTAGGAGCCCCCTTGTGGGGGACTGCTTTTGTCTTCTGTTCAGCATTTTAGTTCGAGTTCATTCAATTGTCCCTTAACCTTAAGGCCATCAATCAAGAAGCAAGCTCAAATTCTCCACTCTGGGTAAGTTTGGGTGCTGAATTGGACTGTTTATTGTATGTTATGTAAGTTGTATTATACCACACACTGTTGCCATTGGCATGCTCAACCAGGTGCTCACATGGTTCTGTAAAAAATAGTGGGTTGGGTAAATTAGTGAGGTAGGAGGGAGTTGGATAGAAGTTGTGCTTTTTTGTTGGTGATTGTAGAACCAGGAGGAACTGGTGTCTTGTGGGAGTCTGCTTTCTGGGTGTGTTTGGGTTGCAAATACTGGGGTGGTTTTTTTCTGGAAGAGTAATGTCCAATGGTTGGGATGTTTGTTTGTGGTAGTTTCATGTTGGGTGTGTGGGTTGTGTGTTTTGTTGTGAGATTAGACAGATCGGTTAGATCGTGTGGGGTTTGCTGGAGAGCACTTGGGAGTTAGGAGGGTTAGTAGTTGTGCGTTGTTAGTTTTATTGTTGGTTCCGGAATTTCTATTGTCATTGGGTTACCTTTGGTCCCCATTGGTGTAGCTGGCGGTGCCCATTTTATTTTTATCGTGAATTGAATAGCCAGGTTTTTAGACTTTTTCTGTGGGTGAGGTGGTCTTCTGTTGTTCTTATCTCCTTTGAGATTGTGTTCCATAGATTAGCAATTAGATGCAAGAATGCATTTCCTCTGAATTTCCTTTTTTTCCCTGCATGGTTTTGATTTGGAGGTTGTTGCTTGATCTTGGGTATCTTCCTGGTTGTTAGTGGTTAAAATATGATGCCTATAATCCAACCATATTTGTGCCATTGGTTTCATCTGGGGACATTGTCTTCCTACTGAACTGCAAGACAGCTTATTCCTGAAGTTAGTGTTAGACTGGTAATGCTATTTAGCCATTTCTCGTTGCATCTGAGAACATTTGTTTGAATAAATATTCAAGCTTGCAGAAACAAGTTCCTGGTTCAAAAGTGCAAGTAAAACTGGTGTACATGTCGAATTAAATTTGAAATTGTTAAATCTCAGGGACACTGTACTGATTGTACTGATACCTGGGTGACTGTATACCATAGTATAAATAACAGCAAGCAGATCAGTGCATATCTCAGATGGGGACATTGTCATTATTGGATAAATTGTCTTTATTGGATAAAGAGCATGCGCTGTTGCTGGCCAGTGACCTCTTGTTGTGTGGGCATGGTCAGCCTAGAATGGGGACATGGCTTTGTACATATATAAATGTTTACCCTCTTAGAATTCAAGATATTCTGTGGCTATAGCCACAGAGACACACTCTCTGCTCCCATGCAGACTAAACCAAAGATGACCCATGGTGGGATTTGGGATAATCCCTGTGCTTCTATAAGGCAAACCAAAGGCTGTGGTTTGGGAGTGGTAGACTGTCCTATGAGGATCTGCAAACCGAGGAGGCATAATGGCCTAATTCCAGTGACTTTGGTAAACCAGAGTCCTCACCGTGACGAGAAACCAGATCAAAGCTTTAACATAGATATCAAAGGTTTATCTATAATGTGGAACATATGAATGTAACTTCCATGTTCCTTCTCTTCGAAGGACACTGATTTGAGAGTGAATGCCCATAATGTTGTGCCAGAGTAAATGTGACAAAAGTGCATTGTCTGGAAAGATATCTCTGGGGCAACGCGTTAGTCTTCAAAGCAACAAAGGTGTGACACCCGGTCTTGCGCTTAGTCTCACATTGTCAAACCAGGGTCTAATTGTCATTTATTGGAAGTTGGAGCCATTGCATATTCTGTAGAAAAGGGCGTTCTACAACTGGTAATCCAATACCATGGAGAGATCATGGCACACGAAGGCAGAATGTCAGTTTGGGGCTATTGCACTCAAAATATCTAACACTCCTTCAATCCTGTCCAGTCAAGGAAAAAAACAGTTAAAAGAAAATTGGTAATAAGTGAAAACATATTTTTCTATTCATCAAATAGAAATAGGACGGATTTTGAAAGACTGCTCTGTGACTGCATAGAGTGGTCTAATGCTCCTGCTGCACACAAGTGCTGCGCGGCACGTTGGACCAGCAAGAGCCTTTGCGCGAGAACGTGTGTTTTTGTGTGTGTGTGAATGGGGTAGGGGTATGCTTGGGTGGGGAGAGAGGTGGTGGCGGCAGCTGAGGAAAGGTGGTTTGAGGGGGGGGGGGGTGAATCTCCACCCCTGCCCCGATTTCAAAGACCTCCTGCCAGCTAGGGTGGGGAGCAAAGGGAAGTGATATATTTGCTTTTTGCAGGCTGCTGGAAAAAAATAATCTGTCTTTTAAGGTTAAGCGAGCAACAAAAAGCGGAAATATCACATAGAACCAAAAAATTGCATGAAATTGAGCAGCATAGAACAGCCTTGTATAGTATGCACATGTTTGTTAACCTATATAGTGGAAGCTACAGTTGGGGTGCTGAGGATGTATGGTGTGGGATACATGGGGTGTGTACATGGAAAGAATCTGGCATTCAAGTTTATTCCATAGAGCTTTAACTTGGGCTAAATGAATGCTGCCAAAGTTGGATCTTGAGGTGAGGTTCTCTAGTGTAAAGGTTAATCCGATTCACGGCAGAAGCCGCTGAGGCTAGCGACTTCTTCAGAGCATTGTTGGTGGGCAAATCAAACGAACCAAGATTGCACGCAATCTGCAGAGCAGGGTTTAACGTGGGATCCTCTTCCAGCAAACGGTATTGCTCCCTGGATGAAAACCCACAGGGCAGATGAAGGTTGCCTGCCTTGCTTGCCCCACTGCTCTGGTTCCAAGCTTAAATTCCCTAGAGCTGAGCAGAGCTGTTGTGCACTGTACCCATCGCACCACTAACGACCATCTCGAAGCTGCCTTCTGGCAATGGGGAGGGCTGCAGGCAAGGTTAGAGATTGTGAAGAATAAGACTTTGCACCAGGCTTATGAAAATGGACTTTCTTGTGAGGTTAAAGTGAGCATCTATCTATGAGGAACTTGATTGCCACGTTGGAGTCTTTTTTTTTTATTTAAATGTTGTGAACTGAAGGAAGCCATAATGGCGTCTGGGTTCTCTGTTGGACGAGGTACAAGCAATAATAGCAGCTTAGACCATGGGCTTTTATTGGTGGTTGAAGTTTCAGCAGCAAACTGGTACGCTTGGAATGCAGGCTCCAATCTTGCTCTACTAGGTAAACTAAAACAAAAAGGTAACATCCTCCAGAAAGAACTAACCATGTAGTAAAGGAGCGATTTAAGAACTATTAGGTGGGAAAAAGTTCACGTTTTACTAACATTTTATGAATGCCATTTTAACATGGCATATGTGATTGTTACATTTAAGTGAGGATAATGAATTGTCTATAATCACCCCTTCTTAAAGCTCTGGTTTCTGAGCGTGGTGGATGTTAAACATTTAACCATTGCATTGTTAGTTTTTCCCCCCACTTCTTCTCTGGTCTCCCCAAGTGAATCTTTAGTTTTGCTTTATGGATATATTGTACTCGATAGGGTCACAGCAGCAATGATCCACATTATTGTATGCCTGTATTCTGAAGAATGAGTTTGGACAGGACCAAAGGACCAAGAACAGACTTTAGAGGGCTTTGGGCCAGGACATGTACCTTGTTAGGAGCAAATTGCTCACTTTAACAGTGATCACTGTTACGTCTTTAAGTAAAGGCGCGCATGGACGAGCCTCGTTCCAGGCCGCGCATGTGTGGTATGAATAAAGACAGTAGGTGCGGCAGTTGCGGCCGGGACCTCATAAGCTCCAGACGTGTGTTGGGTGTCTCATTGTATGAGTGCCTGCGTGCGAGCGAATGAGGCGGCCCGAGGCACCGGCTTAGCCACCACATTGGCGACGAGGAGGGCAGCAACGAGGAGGGCGCTTGAGTTGACTTGGGAAGGAAGCCCTAAAATGGCGTTCCTGAAATAAATGACTTCTGTGGCATGAAAATCTGCAGTCTACAATTGGGCTTAATGCAAGCACTATTAGTGCTCGTCCACTCTACTCTCAACCTCAAGCCAGCAAGTCTTGTCAAACAGTCACTAGCACAAAGGAACAGTTTGCGAAAGTTAAGACCCAGTAACAACCACAATACAGACCCAGGCACTTGGTCCTTTTGGCTCCTTTGAGCGTCACATGGGAATCTAACCGTTCTGATGGCTGAGCGAGTTCAGTGTGTCACACTAGAAATGACGAAGGCACAGCCAGCCACATAGCAGCATGCCTCATATGAGAACATGTAAACGCTTGTGTATAGGCGCGTTATAAATATCATATAACAGTGTTTGAGCCACACATTCTGCACCACACCCGAACTGCACACACAAAAGAGTCCTACTTTATCAGGAATAAAAATAGGACAGGAGACAAATGGAACATGGAAACAGGCTGTCAGCTTGCACGAAAATGAGAAGACGTCACCTTTGTACACTTTAAATAAAAAAAGTAATTTTACACATTTTTAGAAATACATATAAAGCAGATGTATTGCTTTTTTCAGGATGATAAATACCTACAGACGGAAGCAAATAGCCAGCGATGTAAGTAAAAATCTACAGCATCAAGATTTGACTGCAAGAATCCACAACTTAATCGGCGCACTGACACCACTGAATCTGCTAGGTACGTGTAATGCACCGTTCTGGTGGACACTGGCTGCAGGCATGGATACCCGTAAACATCAGAATACAGCAAGGACTATGACAACATTCGGTTGCGCTGGTCACATAAGTGTGTGCCTACTTGCACCAGATTATGCCAAAAAAAACCTCACATCGGTCTGCAGAGAAGACCATGACAAATGTGGGCACGCTGAACACGCCCCGAGTGACTAGCACTGGCCCCATCTCCTGACTCCTCTCAGCACCCATCTGCATTCCTGACCTCATGGGCTGCTTTCTACTGGAGCCTGGCCAGCCCAGCCCTGCTAAGCGTAACTTGGCCAAACGCACACATGCATTCTAATCTTACTCCATGGCTGCCAACACTCTGGACTTCGGGTCCCCAGGGGCGTTCCCACCACCCGCGCATTGAGACTATAATAATGGTAAAAGCTGCTTTATAAATGACAAGTACAATACAATAGGTACCATTTTGCCGAATCTGGTTAAGGTTTTCTTTTCATCCTGAAGTTGAAAATATCATTTAAACTGCTTAATTTCTATAGGGAATGCCATATTTAACTTGGTTAACAGGCATGGAAGGGGCACTGCAGCCTTTATATCCTGCCCTCGGGTTCACAACAAACTTAATTGCATGCAAATCTATTCCAGGGGGCAAAGTTGTGCTATGCACTTGCACTCTTTCACGCACCGTCACAAAATAGTTTTTGCTTCTCTGTAGAATCCCAGGGTACAATGCTTCCTTCTCTAGTCTACACACTTTCCAGTCGGCTGGAAGATTTCTCCCTGTCAAACGGGAAATGGCCCCAATCTAGAGGTCAGGGTACACATGGACTTAGTTTTTTGCCATATTAATCTCTTCCATCTACCTTTCTTACTGTCCTTGACCTGGATTGTCCACTTAGCCATTAGATTTGACCTTTTTCATTAGCCATCCCATGGTAAATAATATTATTTAAGGAATTATGAGATGCTTGAAGTGGCAACTAGTTTACACCAGACTTATTTCTTGTTAAAAAGGAAATTGAGAGTGGGTATGGCAATCCAACTTTGACTTTGCCCATACATTGAATCTGATATGATTCAGTAGTGATGTTGCAAAGATGGTTGGCTGGGCAGAGTTTGTGTCTGCCACCTTCAGTCTCTTCCCCACCAACATTTGGGGGCATGCAGGATGAAACAGTAAACAGGAATATATCAATAGAATGCAGCTGATTTCAGGGCCCTGGTCACATGTCAGTGGGAGGCAGGAAGGATCAAAGGACTGCAATAGACACTGCCCCAAAATGGCAGTGGGGGATTGAAGTGCAGCTGCCCAGTCCCTGATTGTTCTGAACTCTATTACCTCTCTGAATGTCATACAAGAGCGGGAGAGAGAGAGAAGAAGAACCACCACCACCACCACCGCCACCGCCACCGCCACCGCCGCCGCCGCCGCCGCCGCCGCCGCCGCCGCCGCCGCCGCCGCCGCCGCCGCCGCCGCCGTCGGCAGGTCAGGGGCAGCAGTGGCTTGGTCGATCACCTTTGTTAGAAGTGGAAACTGATAGCGTGGGATACCCAATGCATCTCAGCCGCTGATATCTTTGGTCTATGAAGTAGATGATGGCGACAGTGGAGGTGAATTGGCTGAGGGTGATCATCAAGAGCTCAACTACAGCCCAGCTTATTGCAATGGAGGGTAGAATGATATTGGAGGATTTTGTTTAAGTTCAAGAGCTGCATTTTGCCACCTGGACACAGTGCCAAAAATGGTGTCTAATGGGAAACTAGGGACCCATCTGGATAGTTCATCTATGCTTGGCCATACGAAGCAATATCATGCACAGCAACAACTTCCAAGTAATCCACAAATACTCAGCAGCATGCTGACACCTCCCTGCATTTTCAACCCAGAAGCAGGAGGTCTGTTAAGCCAGCAGCAAGTGGAGCTATAGTAGTGACATTGGGTATGCACCAGGCCAGTCTTGGCGATTCATTTTCCGAGAAGCCAGAAAAATGCTCACTTCCGTCCACTAGAATGTCAAAATGACAATGCTGGCAGTAGACCTTCTGCATATGCATGTGTTTGGGGTGGGGGAGAGAAGAAAGGGTTTAGGAAACGGATGCCTGTTGGTAAATTCCCACCTGAAATTACTTTGCACACAAGGTGCTATATATATATATATAGATACACCAATGTTTTGATGCAGTAGTTCTTGCAGTGAAAAAAGCATTGGACAAGTCTGAGCATAGGAAAGTGCACATCACAATAGATATACAGACAAGTGGCCAAAGCAGTACCTACTTGGCAGTAAAGTTACATTAGGTCACCTTCCTGACTTTTGGGTCATCGCAGCAGCTTGTCATGCACCAACCAGACACACTATGCATGCTAGACATTGATGGCAGAAGAAGATACAATGAAGCAGATGACAGAAGAGCAGGTAATTCCTTGGCAGCTATCCTATGGCTTTCTGCATGCAAACAATGCCTCCTATATCATTTCTGTACTAAGCATGGGAAACCATGCATGTCCTATGCTTCACACATATTCTCTAACTGCTGGTGAAATGTTTTGCCAGTGATTGCTCCCCAGTTCATGAAATGCTTGCTGTGGTACACAAGGTCTGCTCCTTTCAGCTGTCATACAGCACCCGAAGTGCTTTGTATGTGTTGCAGGTGCAAGAAAAAGTCCAACATCACCAGCTGAACATATCTGTGCAGACGCGCTGGAATTCAACCTTGCATATGTCTGGGTGGTCACAGCTTTGCTGTAAGTGACTACATCTATTCTCACAGTTGAAAATTGGTTAGGGTCTTCACACTAACTCAGTAGCAGCTCGTGCACACATCTCTTCTATGTGCTAGGGCCCTTTAAGGGAAGCCAAACATCATGTGAGGCCATAGATCTGTGTCACTTAGTGAGGCACTTCCTTTAATAGTTGTTGGTAATTAAAATGTCCAAAAAACAATGTAACATAGAACCACAAGCAAGTCCGACATTGCATAGTAGATGACAGAATTTCTGACAAGTGAGGATCTACACTTCAAGAAGACATTGAACATCTTGTTGCAGCGTTCCTTTATCATATCATTCACTACAAAGTGAATGTGGCTGTGAAGAGTAGGCTGACACCTCAAGAAGACATTTGACACATGAAAGATTGGACATGAGACATGTAAGAACATTTGCTTACTTAGCAGAGGTAGGAAGGGCAGACAGCAGCCGAGCATCCCCAACAGCCAGTTAGAAGTCTGGGAGCCCCCTCTTACTAAGGGCAACCGTGTCAGACACAGTGAAACCCCATGCATTTTTATAACTTTATTGATCATTTTGCATATAATGGACATAGAAAGCAAAATATAAAACGAAAACTCAATAAACTGGCAACGTTGAAATGCCAAGAATAACCCACAGAAAGCCTGTATGGGCCTGAGCACGCACATCGGCTTCTGCACTACACCCCCCCACAAGGAAAAAAACAAAAAGTGAAAGAGCATAAGCTGTGTTTAACCAAGCTGGAGTAAGGGACCAGATCCTGAGCAATCGGTCCATACTTGATTGCAGCAACTGCATATAGTTCTCTTCCGTGACCTGGCAATATGCTAGATCATTGAATCACATTGCAACCTTGGGCATCAATGCACTGATCCAGAATCTAGTGACTCACCTGCACATCACAACCAATAAAAGGCCCACAAGTTTTCTGGTGTATGAAAGAACAGCTTTGGTATAATTAAGCAGTTCCATCATAGGGTCTATAGGGCGGGGATCATCAATCATTTTGCCAACTTTGGCAAATACTCCAGAACATCTGAATTCCCCCACATGCGTCCGTCTCCTGACATCCGTTACATCTACATCTTACATCGGAGCACATTCTTATAAAACAAGTCAGTGTCAGACAAATTCTCCGCCACCAGCTTCCACACCACCCCTACATACAACGCCTCAGCTGGGGTACTGATTCCGTCTATGTGAATTGCTGGTATCAAAGGGGAAAACAGACACTGCAGAGCTAGTCTAACGGCCCTCCTTTTCCAAGCAGCACAAGTACTCACACCGCGTGGGGGGGGCGTGGCTTGATGGCTATGTGAGAGGACGTTCCTTGGAGGAGCACCCGATGATCCGATCTTGATCCTGGGAAGAAGTGATAGTTATTGGCGGACTTTCGAGCCCACGGTGCATCCAAGGGCGCATGAAAGTGGGGGGCACATGGTGAGTGCCCTCCCCACTAGCGAGACTGCATATCCACGGAACTAGACTTCGAAGAAGATGGTGGTCGTGCAATGGAAGGGCAGCACCCAAGATGGCCACCTGCGGACAAAGGGCCATAAAAGGTCCGTGGAGCTGAGGAAGCCAAAGTTGGTCGGAACGTGGGCGAGCCCAACCAGATAGACGTGTCGCATGCACCTCTAGCTGAAGGCAAGAACATAAGGGCGAGCCCCCACTGAGGAGACCCTGGATCGTGGCGGGCTAGCAAAGTGAACCCGGGCTCAGCAGAACCTCGCTGTGAAGGGGCCGGCGAGTGAACCCCGTGAGGTACTCTGCAGCGCCGAAGATACAGCTGGGCGCGCGGGCCCAACCGACGCAGCAGGATGTCCTCCAAGGTCGTGCGACCCCGGATCAAACAGCCCACGATAGAGGCCTATGCTAGGTCGCCCTCGGGCGCGGAAGGGGGCAAGAGCAAAGACAACCCTGCGGCGGCGATGGACCCACCGGGTACTATCCAGGAGGTGCTGGCAGCAATTGCCGACTTGAAGGTGGCCTGGGAGACGAAGGTGGGTCTGGCCATGAAAGAGCTGCAAGAGGGCCTAAACCTTAAGATCGGAGCGGTCCGAGAAGAGGTTATCCTGTTGCGCCAGGACGTGCGAACGATCACGGAGCGCACTGGGGAACTGGAGAAGGAGTTGGCCCCGACCACGGAGGCGTGCAATACTCACGCCAAGGAGCTTCATGCCCTCGTGCAACGAGTGGGCAATTTGGAGGACAGGGCAGGGCAGGCAGAGGGGCGCGCCAGGCGCAACAACATTTGCATAGTGGGGGTTCCGGAGGGAATGGAAGGATCGAACCCCACGGATTTTGTTGAAACTATGCTCTTGCAGGAGAATAGGGGCGGGGAGCTGACCCAGGGGTTCGCGGTCGAAAGGGCGCATAGGGCCCTGACCAGGAGACCGGCTCTAGGAGCCCCCCCGCGGCCGTTGATCGCGAAGATCCTGAACTATCGTGACCGCGAGAGGATTCTCGAATTTTTCTGGAAAGGAGGCACGATAGAAAGGGGGTCAGCAAATATAACGGCGTATCCGGATTATACGCTGCTCATACAACGGAGTCGAATGAACTTTGGAACGGTGAAGAGGAGGCTTAGAGAAGCAGGCCACCGCTACATGTTGCTCTACCCCACCAGGTTAAAGGTGTTTCATAAGAACAGATCCCTCTTCTTTGAGACGCCGACTGAAGCGATGGAATGGTTGGATATGCAAGGTCGACCTCAGGAATCGGATGCCCAGACAGAAGCGGCTGGAGATAAGTAGCACGTCGCAGAGGCGCCCGTGAGGCCATAGTTATGACATTGGGACTGGAATATAGTATGATATTGTGCTTGTGGGGGGGAAAGTCACGGCATATGCCGGCGGGTCCCGTTGAATTCACTTCTCCTAAATAGACGACTGGGAGCTCCTGGGGAGCAACCTCTGCACCCAATAGTAGTATATTTAGTTGGTCACTGTTAGAGTGGTGACACCCCGCAGGGTCCTCATTCTCAGACACGAGACGGGTCCAGACGTGGGTAGGCCTGAGATCCAGGGATGGAGCTGGGCTATTGTTGGGGGTTGGCGGGGAAGGGGGTGGGGTGGGAGTTGTGTGCAGTGGTGTGAAGTTGGGGAAGGAGGGCACTGTTCGTGAATAGAAGGGAAAGAGCCAGGGAACGACCTTACGTAGGGAGCATTATGGGAAGGGATGGGATGGAGATAGACCGACCGGATGGCATCGGGTAATCTCAGAATTGTGACCTGGAATGTACGGGGGCCTCAACAGCTACCTTAAACATAACAAAGTGATGTTGTATTTAAAGAGGATGCGCGTAGACATAGCCCTGCTGCAAGAGACCCACCTCACTAGGGAAAGGCTGGAGGTGGTCAGGAGGAAATGGAAGGGCACTGTTGTGGGGGTGGCGTACTCGGCGTATGCTAGAGGAGTTATTACTTGGGTGGCGCCCCATGTGCCGTTTCGGGTGCTTGATTCTACGGTGGATTCGGAGGGTACAATGGTGGTGGTAACGGGTCTCTTGGAAAACAGAGAAGTACACATCATAAATTTGTACGTCCCCAATAATGATACAGCGGCTTACTTTAGGACCCTCTACGGTAAACTTGGCTCCCTGGCAGGGAGTACGGTAGTCTGAGGGGGGCGGGGGGGGACTTTAACTGTACCGTAGATCCCAGAATGGACGGGTCCAAGGACAGGGCAGGAAAAACGGCACCGGCGGCTAAAGCGCTGATTACCTTACTGAAAGACCTAGGCCTAGAGGATGCGTGGCGAAGGCTGCATCCCACGGATAGACAGTACTCACACTACGCAGCGCCACATGATTTGCACACAAGGTTAGATTACATGTTTGTAACAGCCAAGATGGTGAGAGACATAGAAGGGGCGGAATACAAGGCCCGAGTACTATCAGACCACTCGCCCTTGGTGGTAGACTGGCGACACCAGACCCCGCGACCGCGGATCCCTACATGGAGACTTAAGACCGAAGCTCTGCAGGACGAGGGGTTTCGGGAGGGCCTGAGAGATGCCATTGAAGAGTACTTTGATATAAATACGGGAAGCGTAAGCTCTGTGGGCACACTGTGGGAAGCGTTTAAGGTGGTGGTGCGTGGGGTAGCTATTTCCCAAGCTAAGGGGCTACAGGGGGGGGTCGAAAGGGAACTCCAGGAGGTGGAAAGGGAGCTAGAGGATCTCACGCATTGCGAGAGCACCGCTCATGGTAATAGAACCAAAGTAAAGGAGCTACAGTTGTCCTGCAGCGCACTCCGGGATAGACTGTGCAGGCTCAACTACAGCAAATATACGGAGAGGATACACGCAGGGGGCGACAAGCCAGGCAGACTGCTGGCCTGGCTGTATAAGAGTGAGACCCCCCGCTCAGTGATTAGTGAGATTCAGGACGAGAGCGGTTGCATATGCAACACCCAGAAAGAGGTAAATAAGGAATTCCTTAAGTTTTACAGACACTTGTATGAGGACACGGGGGAGGATATGTGTCAAGACATACTGGACACATTGGGGGACATTTAGCTGCCCACCTTGGATGATCTAGAATGCACTGAGTTAGACGCACCCGTCACCTCGGATGAGCTGTAGGTGGTGATTCGGAACTTGCCCACTTGCAAGGCGCTGGGTTCAGATGGGCTGCCCAGCGAGTTCTACAAAACATACCAGCAAGAGTTGCTTCAGCCACTGCTTGCCACTTTCAACGAGGCCTATGAGCAGGGAGAACTCCCATTGTCCCTCCATGAGGCTGTAATCATCCCACTCCTGAAACCAGGCAAGCCGGCCGTGGAGTGCGGGTCTTACAGACCGTTGTCCATGCTTAACCAGGACAGCAAAATACTCACGGCGGTGCTGGCTAATAGACTGAAGAGGGTGATTAAGAAACGGATACACCCAGATCAGACGGGATATGTTCCAGGTAGGAACATCACCGATAACCACAGGAGGCTACACCATGTCATAGACCAAACTGAGGAAGACACGGGCGAGCTGGCTATAGTGTCGTTAGACGCGGTCAAGGCCTTCGACTCGGTACGATGGCCCTGGATGAAAGCGGTCCTGAAGGGGTACGGAATGGGACCTGGATACCTCAGATGGGTCCAGTTGTTTTATAGCATCCCGAAGGCGAGGGTCAAGACAGGGTCCACAGTCTCAGATTCTTGGCAACTTTGCAGGGGGACCAGACAAGGATGCCCCTGGTCACCCATGCTATATATACTGGCATTAGAGCCACTGGCAATATGCCTGTGACAACAATATGGGGAGGTGGGTATACGCACTGCCAGTGGAGAGCATCTGATATCATTATATGCAGATGATATGCTCCTTTATTTGCGTTACCCAGAGGAAAACCTACAGTATGTGCTAGAGGTAATAGAACGGTACGCCATCCTCTCGGGCATATCGGTGAACCCTGGAAAGTCCAGTCTGTTCCCTGTGGGCAGATATAGGAATGTCCCGGTGCAGAGGCTGCCTGTCCTGCCAATACCATGGCAGCACGTGACATTTAGGTATTTGTGAATAAACATTTACCACAAGGTTGAGGCAGAACACAAGCACAACACAGAAAAGGCGATAGAGGGGATCAAGAACAGCATGGTATTTTGGTCCAGATTGCCCCTGACCATGATGGGGAGGGCGGCCTTGCTCAAGATGGTGGTCCTGCCTAGACTTTTGCACTTCTTTGTAAACGTCCCGTTTCTGATACCTAGGAGCCTATTCGCGCAACTTCATAGAGTGTTTCGTGTGGGTGAGCTCTAGGAATAGGGTTGCTCTGTGGAAGCTCCAGAACCCATGTGACAGGGGGGGGATAGGCCTGCCTAATTTTGAACTCTATTACCTGGCGGGGCAGCTGCAGTACGTGGCCAGGTGGCTCTCGGCTGAAGACTCGGCGGAAGGCAGGCTCCTGCGTGGAGATACAGCCCCATACTTTCTGATGGAAGTGGTTTGGTTGTGCAGAGAGAAACTGGTGGGCAAGGGGCAGCTACTGAGGCTGGGCTGGGAGATCTGGCACAGGACATGGAAGATTGGGGGGGGACTCGGAGCCATACTCCCAGCAGGCCCCTTTGGCGGCGCTGTGCGGGAGTGACTCTCAACTACTTGAATCGGACCGCAGATACTGGGAACAGGTAGGCTTAGCGACTCTCGGGTCATATGGCAGGAAGGGGAGGCAGTGGACTTTCAGAGGTTGCAGGAAGAGATGGGAGTACATGGTGGCCAATATATAACCTACACTAGGCTTGTGAAAAAGACTAGAGAAAGATGGCCTGAGACAGTGCTAGCGGAAGACCCAGACGCCTCCCTGGAAACCATGTATGATGTATCAGAGGGTGGGCACGAAATATCGAGGATATATGAGCTCCTGCGATTAAGGGCAGGGAAGGAGTTGCTCCAATTGAGACAAGATTGGGAGGAGGAGGTGGGAGGACCCATGACGGATGGGCAGTGGGAACGGGCCCAGAGGTACCACAAAAAGGTGTCCCGAAACGCGAGATTCCAACAGCTTCAATTGTATGTTACCCACAGGGCTTATTTAACCCCCGGGAAGATTGCAAAGTTTGGGGGACCAACTATGCAGCAATGCCCTAGGTGTGGGGAGGTGAATGCGGGACTGCTGCACATGTTTTGGGCTTGCCCGGAGGTGCATAGATTTTGGGACGAGGTCAAGACTAAACTGGCAGGTGGGGTGGTGGTGCTGGATGTGGAATCGGCCTGGTCATGCATGCTTGGGCTTTTTCCTAGACCCCGGCATTTGAAACACATAAGCAAGATGAAGGACCTGGCTTATGTTTTGGCCAAACGTAGGATTGCCATGGGCTGGAAGGCGGCCCACAGACCTAGGGTGGAGTTATGGTGGACGGACCTTGAGGTGGGCGGAAGCTGAATCTGTAGTCTGGTTTGAAGCGGTCACGAGGGGGGGCGAGGAGGAAGTAGGGCCCTTGCTGGCCTGGCGGCAACTGGTGGCCTCGTTGGCAAACCCTCACCAGGGTGACAACGAAACAAAGGACCCGGATGATGACTGCCTAAGTATTGTGCTACCCAATGATGCTCCTGTAAACGACATGTGAGAACCGGCTCTAGTTTAAGGGGGGAGGGGGGAGTTGGGGAGTTTTGATGAAAATGTGCTGGAATATGATGCTTTCTATGCTTTGAAACAGTTGTAGTGTGTTTGATTTTAAAATTAAATAAAAATATTAAAATTTAAAAAAAGTACTCGCACCGCGTTCACTTCTGATCTACATGTGCTGATACCAAGTAGTTAAGTTGAAAAGTAACCCAGAAAGGAGACTGAGCCCCAGTTTGAAAAGTAATTCCTTTATTACAGTGAAAAAAGGTTGCCCTTCCTGATGACACATGTTTCTGCCTTTCTCTAGGCCTTTTTCAAGGGTGCCCCCTCGAGTCTAGGAATCATGCGATTTTACGCTAGAATTGTGTCAGAAGGGATCTAACCCGGACAATGATGAACTGAGACGCATTTTGACATATTAAGGGGCATACAAGATAATAAGATTAAGCAGCCCTGATTTGAAAAAGGCCTAGAGAAGGCCGAAACACGTGTCATCAGGAGGGGCAACCTTTTTTCACTGTAATAAAGCAATTACTTTGCAACCTGGGGCGCAGTCTCCTTTCTGGGTTACTTTTCAACTTACCTGTTTATCGTGGTCTTTTTTGGCTAAACCAGGACCCAGTGAGACGCGACCCACTGTACAAAACGGATCCACTCGATACAGACAGTAGAGAGTATAACATGTCGCCACGTTAAGACCCGACCTACCTAGCCAAAACTTCCTAACATCTGATACCAAGTAGGACCAGTGTCCTGAGCAGGGCACATGCTGCTATAACCCTCTCAATCTGAACATTCGGGCGATCCAGAATAGCCTCTACCAATGCGAGAGATAGTGGGCTTGCACCACCAGATGGGTTTTCAAAATTGGGGCGGGAATGCCCTTCATGTAAGTATGTCCAGACTTCGCCTTGCCGGCTTCCCTGCCCAAATAGAAGTATCCCACTCCTGGGGTGCACAAAGAATTTCTTCGGGAGTATCAGGGGGGTGTTAATAGAGAGGTACAGGAATTTGGGAAGAATAATTTTAACAAATTAAATTCTGCCGATGAATGACAGAGGAAGGTGTATCCACTTCGATAGTTGCAATGCAAGTGTATCCATTGCCCTCCCATAGTTCTCCATGTATAGCGTCTTCACAACCCTGAAAATGTCTTTCCCTAGTTGGTGCGTTTGCCCAGATTACCAGGTAAAGCCCAAAGCATTGTCATATTTATCACTGCCACTTGTATGTGGGACTAGAATTAATTTAATAACATTGATTCGGAGGCCTGGGTATTCCCCAAACTCCCTAATGTGCTCCATTATAGGGCCCTGGTTATGTTTGGAATACTTAATAAATAATAGATCATCTGCATATAATGACTACAGCACTTTCTGAGTGTACAATTGAATGTGAGGTCCCTATCCCTCATTAGCACCCTGATGGGGGGAGCCAGACAATCAGGTGGCTAGAAGTGCAGGCTGAAAATGGCGATCTCAGCCCCTGTTCCAAGCTGCCTGACAGCCAGTTCCCCTCCCGCCATCTCCCCCCCCCACCCTCTGTCCCCTTTTATTTTTTTACATCACACACCCCCACCCCCTTACCTCATTTTGGCAGCTGCTCCTTCCTCTCTGCTCCAGATGGCCATCATGAAAAGGGGCTCCGTTCATGGAACAAAACTATCAATTATGCCCATCCTAGCCCATGGAATGTGTGCTAATGGCGTTAGGCACCTATTCCAAGGGCGGGAACGGGTGGTACCGTCCCGGTGGCCTTGTTATAGGCCTTCACTTCAGAAGGCAAGTCCCCCAATTAGGCACACTCCAGAATAAAGATAATCCGCTAGGGAACTAGGCCTGGAGAGAGCGTTGCAAGGATAACAAGGTTTAATTATACTAGATACAAATATCAGCAAAGGACTCTGCTGTTCGCGAGTGCTCTGGCTCTCTCAAGTACAAACATCAGTTTATAAGGGGAAAAATTGTCACAACATACAACACAAATTTGGGGCCACCGATTGGTGGGGACCCTACACATGGGCCTGCTCCATAGGGGATGCCAGGTTACGATTGGTTAGTTCTTCCCTATCCATCAGGCTCCACGTGGGTCAGCTGGGCTCATCCTCGCAGTGAAGGTCGGGTCACACATTCAGAACAATGTTACTTTCTAAACTAACATGCTACGACAGAATATTAACTCATTGTGGCAAGCAGCACGGGAAATGGTGGCAGGGAGCATAAAATACAGCTATGCCGACCCCCACATTCTAGTGTTCATTTATACCACAGTTCCTGCTCTCAAGGTCTTCCCCGGGGGTTTTGATCTTAAATGTATGTTTCCTGGTACATCGGGTTACATGGGGCATGTGACTCTGTAGAAGAGAAATATGGCAGTACCTGCTTAGATCTCTGGTGGGCGCTTAATGAGGATTGGGACCTGGCAGTTTAGTGGAGATGGATGGATGGATGGATGCAGCACAGAGCCTGGTGTTGTCTAGCGCTCAGGGCACATTCCAGCGATAGATACTATATATTCGAAACACTACGAGGATGAGGGGGAAGTGGACTTCTGTGGGAACAAGGCTCCTGCAGAGCCATCATGTTGTACAGAAATTGGGTCATGTGAACTGTGCCATTAACGTGAACCTGCGATTTCTTCCTCTAGGGCCTAATACAAGAGTTCAAGGCTGCACGCTTTTCTAGTGCCAAGCATCTATGTCTAAGCGCTAAGGGGTTTCTATATGCAGCCTAATATGCGGAGTGCTCCCCCTTGTATATTAGATCACTTTGTATGGTGTTCGCTGCATTTGGAAGCGCCTAGGGGGGTGAGATAGGGTAATTTTTATCCCAACATTCCCCCTTTCGTTACTCCTACAGTAACACATTTCTCCTCCCCCAAATGTTCACTCACTTTCGGCTTCGTCCCAAGCGGGTGTTCCTTTTATAGGCATCCATGTCTTACATACATGCCTCAAACCTTCCCCGTGTTGTGCATATTGTTCAGGTGTAGAGGTCATGTATATGCATTCCCCCATCACCCGCTAAGTCTACCCACACTTCTTTGTAATTCTCAGGGTCCGGGGGAGGTACAATAGTGGTGTGGTATGACGTGTCCACCTCACCTCCGAGAGGGAGGGGGACCATACAGTATTTAGGGCCATTTTTTTGTTCAGTCTGGGTTTCTATTCTGTGTGTTTTATGATTTACCCTGTTATTATTCACAATTGTCACCATCATCATTGCACTATTAGGTACTGCTTTGGCACAACACCGGAGACCCAATTGGCACATTCAAAAGATCACGAGGATGAACACAAAGATGGGGACCAGCATCTTGATCACTGTCCCAAGCCAGGATCGGACCCAGCTGAAAGCCATTGTAAACCAGTCATCTTCCTTGACCCCAGCCTCCTTTTTCATCTTCACACCGAGCTCATGCAATGACATGTGACAATGTCCCATTTTCAGCATCTTCAGAAGGTATGAATGTGCAACATGAACTCCTGATCTCTTTGCACACACTACCCTCCATAGCAGTGAAGAGGTAGAGGACTTACCGGTTCTGCATTGTCATCAATCTTAAGGCTCTTGGTTCCACCTTTATGACATTGAACCCTTGTCCTGTGTCGTTGGCAAGCTGGATCAATTCCCATCGAACAATTTGCAGCCATTTGGCATTGGCTCTTTCTTGGATGCTGGGCACTAGAGAGGTGAAAAATGTTTCTGCTTAGTTATAGAGTTTATATTCTTCACGTATTTGTGAAAGCAGGTCAGACTAGTACTTGGATATGTAATTTCATGATCTCCTTTGTCTGCGTGGCTGGTCATAGTATTCTGCTGCCACAGGCATGTAGATAGTTGGTGGCTGTTCAGTCTGTCGAGGTTCTTTGGTGGGGGTGCGGTAGGATGTTCGAGCAGGGCACCCCCCTTTAGATGCTCTTCCGGTACCACCAGTATGGCTGAATGCAATGTAGCTAGCACGCAATAGCCCCTCCAAGAAGGTGGGAGGTGCAAGCACGCTCACTGTCTGCAGATCCAGTAATAGTCCATTATTGCAGCGGTGCCTTTGTTGAGGTCAGTGATCATGACAGTTCGATTACACTTTGTGACCCAACTGCAATAGTCTATTCCTTTAAAAAGCACAGTTCGTATGTTTCTGGCGGGCATATTTATATGGGCCTTTTGAGGGTTGTGACCCCATGTTAGCTTTGTGATTTGTTCTGCCCACATTTGTTTGCAGGCCTGCGCTATGAGTGCTGGTATTTCTTCAATTCCCCCCACCAGTCCTTCTGCCTTGGACAAATAGGTCGGTTCTTGCCACTCGTTGACATATCTCTTTCCTTCAATGTGGAAATATGGTTCTTGAAAGCATTTGGGGTTACACAAGCTTATTTCGCATTTTCACAGATCTGGATCCAAAAGTTCTAGGTGAACATTGTATGCCTGGAAAGTGCCTTTAATCCTACATAGTGCAAGATGAATTAGACATTTGGCCTCATTACGAGTCCGGCGGTAGCCATGTCGGTAAAACCGACAGGCTGTCGCTGGACTCATACATCTTTCCGGCACCTGGCTTGCCGGTAAAAGTGGGGGATTCTAACCCCGCCGGTCCGGGAAGTCAGGCGCCGGAAAAATGGTATTCCCCATTTCCATTTGAGTCCTATAGGACTCAATGGGAATGGGGCACACAGAGGCACCATAAATAACGGTGCCAGTGCCTCAGTGAAAGTTTGCGAGTGGCTGGCGGGCGGGACGGCAGCCGCACGCACACTCGGAGCGTGCTGGTCCAGTAACAACAGTGCTGGTAGGCTTACCGGCATCGTTGTTACAGGACCGGCATGTTCATAATGAGACCCCTTGTGTTTTTGTCATAGGTACTTCTTGTTGGATCAAGATCTTGGATGCCCCAGATGCATGCAGTATCAAGGAACAAATGTAGCAGCTCCCATTAGTCGTTCGCCTTCCCATTGCACTCATGTCGGAGGGGAAGGGGGAGGGGGAGAGAGAGAGAGAGACATCTAAAATGTCCACTCCTTCACTGGCTTTTGAGGTGCCAGTCCAGAGGTGTTGCTAGGGGCGGGCTGAGTGGGCTATAGCCTCAGGTCTTATGATTGTAGCCCTGGATCGAAGACCAGGGGCTCCAACCAAAAGGCTAGCTAGCCCCGCGTCCCGACAGTCCCAACATTAGCATGGCCTCAGATCTTTTCCAGATATAGCAACACCCCTGGGTGCCACGACAAATATGTGTTCCTTAAATTAAAGGAATGTGATAGCTCATCTGTTCACCTACACGAAAAAACGGTAGCGTGGATGAAAACATTGGAGTAAGACCTCATGATCAGGCCGTCGTTTCTCCCTGCAGTATTCCTAGGAATACCACACGCTGTAAATACCGCCTGGCCCATAATCAGGTGGGCAGTAAAAACAGGCAGATTTTGAAATAAAAGTACTGCTTGATTCTACTGCTACTGCCAACATCATAACAAGTTCCTTAGCACTTTAAGGTCCATTGCTGGCCTGGAGATGCAAAGGAGCATCTATCATAAAAAAAAAAACACTGGGCACAAAGAAAACTGGGCTACACGCTGCCAAGGGAACAAAGGAAACCATTCCTTGTCGTTCATTTTGCAATGTGTTTATTGCAAGTGTACAGTTTATGGAAGGCATGTAGAATAGTCCTATTGGAAATGGGTTGGAGTGTTGTTTTGGGTTTCTCTGTTGGGTACGTATGTACCAGATGGTCTTTCAGATTTCTACTTCTTTTGAATGCGAACCGTGGCGTTTCTGGTGAGAAGGTGTCTGCTTGTAACAAATGCCAGTTCATCAGAATAGTCTTTCTGATCGCGTTGCTGACAGGTGAGAAAGTGGTGACGCATGTCATCTTTTCTCTGTGTTCTACTCTAGCCCGTTTAGTTAGGCAGTCTGTTCCGTTTGTGTTTCTCGCTGCTTTTCGTGCTTTTCTGATGATTGCTGCTGGGTATCGTACTTCGGTAAAGTGGTGCAGTTCCTTCTTATTCTAAGGAACTGCCCGAATGGTAAATTTTCCTTCAGAGCTTGCGGGTGAAAGCTGGAAAATTTCAGTAATGTGTTTACTCACAACCACCTCCAGAAATGGCGTTTTACGAATAAACAAGTCTAATTGATGTGTATAGAAATTATTTACACCATAACTAGATAATCATTATCTTTCTTTACAGCTATTTAGCTGAAGACCAGACCCTAGTCATACAGGATCTAATAATTCAAGGCGCACAGAAGGCCCCTTAGGCAAAGTACCCGATAGATCTTCTCCACACTTGTGACACTGGCAAGCAATGGCTCAGGTAGGATCGTTTACAGCACACACTTCAGGCACCATTGTTCCTGTAGAGAGATACTTTTACCTCTAGAAGTTCCATTCTTGGGATACATCAGTGACACTACTCAGTCCACTTCAACAGTCCTGAAGACGGCACTAGAATACCAACAACTCACTATGTGCCAGAAACACCATTTAGTGTCGACTAGACAGATGTTTGGTTATCAAAACCACATTCCAAGTCACTAATTGTACTAACCCACACTGTGCTAAAACTAAATGCAAATAGTCATTGTAGGAGTTCCTGGAATATGCCTTAGCAGTGTAATTCCCGGCAACTATGGGCATGAAAAAGGTTATGACAATGGCCCTGGTAGGCCATTTTTAAATCACATGGAAAATAAAATATGTTAATGTGTTACATGCAAATTGGGTGCTTTCTTATCTACAGATCATACGCTGTGATTTGTTAAACTTGTGCTGTATCTACTACCGGCAAGTGATAGACAGGTGGGGTAGCCTGCGTCCCTGTGTTTCTAAAAAGGCTTCTATGAGTGCCACGAGTTTGGCTGCCTGGGTGGAATAATAACTGGGTAGTCTTTTTGTAACCAGCGTCTCATAATCCCCTTCTTCTAATCACCCCATTGCTGCACCAACATGCTTTTCACCTGTGTCCTGGTCAATTGATGCTGACCCATCAACGAAGAGTATTTCTCCCTCTTCTAATGCAATGTCTTTTGCCTTGGGGATATCATCCCCTTCCCCGTTGTAGGATGCACAATCATGCTGTTGCAGAACTTCAGGTGGCAAGATTTACTGTTTTACACCTAACCATGTGGATGTGTGGGCAGGATAGTATTATCTCACATGCCGATGCTCCTTGTGTGATCAGTGTAGATTTGGAGCATTCTAGTATTGCAAACAGAGAGTGCTCGGCATACGGCATTACAGAACATCCCATGACTATGGTAGAACTCTTTTCGATTGTGAAGGCTGCGGCCACAAGGGCCTGTTCGCAAGCAAACTGTCCTTGCATGACAGAGTCAAGTGTGCCACTGTAGTATGCCAGTGGCTTGTGGCCCATGGAACTGTTCTGTGTTAAAACTGCGGTCATGAGTGTGCTATTTGAATGTGAGAAAAGAAAGAGCGTCTTTGCATAGTCGGGTTGGGTAGGACAGGTGCTGTTGAAATCACATCTTTGAGATCATGAGCTGTTCTCCTTTTGCGCTTCCTTGAGGCACTGTAGGAGTGGCCTCGTGCATGCTGCATAATCTAAGATACAAGCCCTGCAATAGTTGCAGAGCCCCAAGAATGTTTGCATATCTTTTACTGTGATGGGCTTGGGTGTGGCACACACTGCTGTGGCTCTGTCTGGAATTATTCTCTTACCATCCTTGGAAATGAGTTGCCCTAAGTAGAACACTTTTGTTAAGCAGTATTGGAGTTTCTTCTCGTCTACCTTGTACCCCTTGTATGCTAGCAACTGCAACAGTGTGATGGAGTCCCTTTCGCAGCTTTTCTCGCTATCGCTGCAAACCAGTAGGTCATCTACATATTGAATGATGGTGCTAGGCACTTGAATATTACCTAGGTCTTTGTGCAGTATTCTATTGAAAATGCTGGGGCTTTCACAGTACCCCTGGGGTAGGCGATGGTGCTCGTATTGCCTTCCTCCCAGGGTAAACGTAAGGTACTATGAGTTTGAGTCAAGTGATCTGGGCAAAGGAGTGAATCTCCTTTCTTCCTCTTCCATCTGCTTTGAAGGAAATGGCAAATCCCTCGAAGTTTTCGAGGGTGTCTTCGAAGTCTTCGAAGATGACTTCGATAATGGCGTCGATGAGGCATGTGGTTTTGGTGTCGAAATTATAGGCGTCGATGAAGTCGTCGACGATTTGTGTTTCTTCGCCGGCACCGGAGAGGTGCTCGACTCTAGAGGTTTCTTCAACGGTTTTACGTCGATTCGAGGTTTTTTCTATTCCTCGACGCTACTGGTCTTAGCCATAGTAGCCTTAGACTTCCCTTTGTCGTCCAACGGAGCGACCTTAGGGGTATGGCTTTTTCGAGGTTCTTTCGAGGGGGTTGAGGCCACATTCTCAAAAACCTCCATCATCTTTTTGCGGAATTCTTCCCACTTACTGGGAGAATCCGATTTAGTCGGACAACGAATTTCTTCGGTCGACTCTGATGAAGAAGATGACGAGGGAGATCTATGTCTCCTCTTCATTTTTTTCGATGACGACAAAGAATGTCTCGATCTACTTCTAGATCGAGACCTCTTCGAGTGTCTATGGCAATCCGATCCCTTAGAATCGGTTGCTTTATTATGTTTTTTCGACGAAACCTTTTTTGAGGACTCCCTCCCCACCGACAGTTTACCTCTCCTCTCACGAAGAGCTTTTTCGGTCATCGATTGGCAGGAGCCGCAGTCGTCAGTTCGGTGACTAGAACCGAGACACCAGAGACAAATCCGGTGGGGATCAGTAATTGACATCTTAGATCCACAATCTGCACATTTCTTGAACCCAGTCCTGGGTGTCGAAGATGATGAAATTTTTCTTCACAGAAAAAAGAAGCGCGCCGTTCTCGATTGCGAAGCGATCGGAAAAACGGAACTGAAGCAACGGGCGCGGCTCGAGCTACTTATCCCATCTGTGACGTCGACAGAGTACGGAGTACGTTGAGGGACAATCGACGCCACGACCTCGAGCACAGCGCCCTCTGCCGAGAATTTTTTTTTCCGAAGCAGCGAAGCTGGAGATAACGATTATCACAAGATGAGGAATACGTGGGAGGACACAATCCGTTCGAAGAAGGCATTCTTCAAGTCCACTACTGTAAAGCGCGTTGCCTGTTTTGGAATGCTGCACAAAATGGATGCTGGGTTAGGGACAAGTGGAAACTCTTTCTGTACAATATTGTTTAGGCAGTGCAAGTCTTGGATCATCCTCCAACTACCCCCTGTGGCTTTCTTGATGGGGTAGATAGCCGTATTACATGGTGACGTGGAGGGCACTATGATCCCTTGATGTAATAGGGCCTGCAATGTTTCTTGTATTCCCTCCTCTGCTTCTTTAGATAGGGGATACTGTTTTACTCTTGGAAGTATGGCTCCTGGCTTAAGAGTTATTTTCACTGGGGTCACTTCCTTTAGCATTCCTACATCATGGGGGTTTGTGGTCCAAAGTGTGGTGGGACGTACTGTAAATCATCTTCACAGGAGGCGGGGGGGGGGCGCTAACAATTGCCAGGAGGGGACTCTGTACTTTCCTGTACTGTACCATTATGTCAAAAGGTATATACATTTCAAGGATTATCTTTCCATCATTATTGTCATTCGCAAAGAGGTCCTCATCTGTCAGTTCTCGCAGAGGTATATTGGGGTCAATGTTTAGCAATGTGCGCCATTGGCGCACATAGGGGTCCGCTCCTAGCACTACAATTCTCTTGGCAGATATTTCCAACCCCTCTAGATCTAATGACAGGATTGTACCAGCATCCACTTCGGGTCGTGCTATGGGTCAGAAAATAGAATCTGCAGGTACCCTCCATTCCTTCCTGGTAATTTGTGGAACTGCTCTGGCCAGCACTCTAATGCCATACACAAACATGTCTAGATGCACAGTTATTCCCCTCACTACCATCCCACTAGCCACTGTGTGTCACTAGCATCGCTCGGAGGGCGCACATGCCAGGAGTGGCGCAAACAATCCCTCTGTCTGTGAATGATATTGTCATATTCAGTTTGCTAAGCAGGTCCCTTCCCAGCAAGTTGACAGGTGAGCTTTCAGAGTAGAGGAGGGGTGCTCTTACAACCTTCCCTCCTATTTTGAAGTCTAAATCTTTGGTGCATGGAACCGTTACTGCAGCCCCAGAGAATCCTTGCATGTCGTGAGTTTTTCCTGATAGCAGGAAGCCACCCTCACTTATGCATGACTTTTCCGCTCCCGGGTGCAACATGAAGGTTAATTGCTTATTGCCTATATCTGCCCCCACCAGGGGTTCCTCTTCTGGATGTAAGGTCATTGATAGTATGGGACACGGAAGTGCTCTCTGTGGGCTGTCCTACTTGGGATAGATGTCTGTACCTGGAAATGAGAAGGGGTTACCGCCTACCACCGTGGCCCCTTGATAAGGTGCTGCTGCACCGTTAGGTGCAGTTGCAAAGAGATGTCTGGCTCCTGCCACAGATTGGTTGGGGGAGGCAACTTAGAGTAAGCTTGGTGGATTTCGTACATTATCATTGTCATCCCCTGCGTGGGCTCCCGGGCTAGGGGTATGCTTAGGGTTGTTGATTGTAACTATAGTTCTTCCCAGGCCTACTACGGCATTCCCTAGAAAAGTGTCCCCACCTTACGCATGACCAACACTGCCGTTGCCCCACTCCACTGGGCCCCTGTCTGCCAGAACCCCCTCCTCTTTGCCGGCAAAACCCACCTCATCCTCGTGGTGCCCCAACTTGCCACTGTGGTCCCGCAAAGTGCCGATTTCCTCCTCACTGTCCTTGTCCATTGTCTGCCCAGACTGTTGCCATCCTTGCTTGTGTGGCCACTGAGACACAGCCTTCCTCCCCTGCCTGTTCTGGGGGTGGTGCTGCAGATACTGCCACCACCTTCACAGATTTATTTTGAACTAGCTTTGCGTCCTCCGCCTGCCTTTTTTTAATAGTTTCCTTTGCACGCTCTTTGATGCTCCTGCAATGGTGCCCTATGATGCTTTGAATCTCAGGCCATCCCTTCGCCTCCACCCCTGCTATCTTTTTGAGGGTCTTCTGTACTTCCTTGGGCAATCCCCTCAGTACAATCACATAAAGTAAGGACGTTGATTGATCCCAGGCCGTGTCATTTTAACTCTCCACATCTCTTGCACCCTAAGAATGAACTTTGCAGCATCTTCCTTGTCCCCCATAGTGCATTGCATTATCAATTGTAAATCAGGGGCATCTGGAAAGGTATGTTGCAGTGCATCCCACACCTTTGCCCTAATCCGGTTGAAGGATGCCCCATCATGGGCATCGTTGCTCAATGTCACTCTAGGGTACCCTGCTTTTGCCCACACTGTGTCTGCCTGATCTGCCACCAATAGCAAGCTCTTAATATCCCCTAGGGCGAGGGGCACCCCTGCAGTGTTTCTCAAAGGCATAGATCACTTTTCCTGCACCCACTGAGTGTGGAAGGGCCTTGAGGAGATTGTTCTTATCCATTTGTGCCCAAGGGACATAGTGGGGCCGCCCTTCACCTTTATGCATTAGGCACATTTGTAACTTTGTCTTCCCTTTCCCACTTTTAACAATGCTTCCTTTCTTCTTTGCCAGCGCTAGCCTACCAAAGCTTTCCCATAACCTTCCGTCCCATAGGCTTTCTACCTTTGGGGTGGATATGGATGCTTGCTCAGCCCCTCCCCTCCTCAAGATCACTCCACCACTCTTCCTCTCCTAATCGGGACCTACATGAACTGCCCGAACGGGGGCACTGTCAATCCTAAACAGGAAGTCCCCTTACTTCCATTCGTCCCCTGTGACTCTTCTAAGAAAGAATCCAAAAGTTGTCTGCCCTCTACAAAAAAGCCATTATCCAAGGCCAATTCCTTCAACACACGGATAACAAACGCTGAGTCCCAATCTAAAGAAATGTTCCCCATATTCCATTCGTCCCCAGGTGGCTGTGGGGGGCATCCCTGGGGCAACATTGGGACCTGTGCTGCCCTTGCTGTTTCGCTTGCTCCTCTTAATCTGGCCAATTCTGTGCGTGTAGGGGCCAATGCCACTTCAAGATCCCTTGCGCTTATCTCTGTATGTGTAGATACCTCGGGGGTGCAATATACGGTGGGGGTGGAGCTGTGCTTGTGCCTGCTGCCATTAGTATACCCTTTTGCTGGTTGTGAGACAAGTGGATGAATCTCCTTAGCCTCCACACTCATCACAGCGTCTCCTGTGTCTGTTTTCCTGCTACCGCGGATGTCACCCCATTCCCCTCAGGTGCCTCTGTTTCCTCGAACATTCTCCAGGGTTCCAATCTCTCGTCTATTCTGTAGTGGTCTCCCCTTATACCTTGCCGTCAAATATGTGGACATGTGATCTATTGCACATCTGTCAAAAGACCCACCCCCCCCCCCCCTCTGGCCAGGAGTGGGGCATTCCTTCTCCCTGTGTCTCGGTTACCCATTGGTTGTGATACTTCTTGATTTTGTCACCATACAGAGGTAAGGCCTTACATATGTGCTCTAGGGGTGCGTCCGTCCGTCCGTCCCCATGGTTGTCGCCTGTCAAAAGTGCGTGTTTATTTATTATTATTTTTTTTTAAATATATTTTTTCTTAAACCTGTTGATATCATCTGTTGCCAAGAAACATGGCTACTTGACCCGCCTTTAGCAGATGGATATGATGTTGCCTTCAATCCGGCGATACACCAAGCTAAGGGTCGTCCAATGTCAGGCATGATGACCCTAGTAAAAAAGAGAGAGTGGACTAAGAATACTTAACTCTGAAAATGTATCTACATACATACAAACAACCACAATAGTGGATAGTGACGGTCGCGGACCAACCAAAAAAGATTTACATCATCAATGTATACTGGCAACACAAGGTGATGACTGAATACACATTTGTGGATCAAACATGTGATATACTTGATCAGATTACAGAAGCCGAAGATCATGCCGACATTATAATCTGTGGAGACTTCAACATGGATTTAGTACCAAATGACGAAAGAAGCAATAAAGTAACACGTATGCATAATTTGAGACAAATGATATGGGAAGAACTGGATGCAAGAAGCATGGTCATACTTAATGGAAATGTTCCAGGAGACATCCCGCCCCAATCAACATGGAAAAGAGAGTCCCAAACCTATATCATAGATTATTTTATAGCTTCCAAAAGCATGAGTCTAAAGATTAAAAAAAATGAAAGTTATTAAGACAGATCTAAGTGACCATAACTTAATAACAATTTCATATAATACGGATGCTGCAAAAGAGCAAATTAAATGGGAACAAGAAATTGAAGTTGAACCAGGCCATAATCAGCTACGTCTAAACAGTGCAAAGATAAAAGGATCTCACAAACACTTTGTATAAATGGGGCAACGAGAACAAACAAATTGAATACGAAACACTTCAAGTATACAAATCCCAAAAGGGAAAAAATAAAAAGCAAATCTTGACAAAACATGTATACGATACAGAAGTGGTTGCATGGAAAAGAGCTTTGAACTACGAATTATAGAAGCTCAAAGTAAAAAAAAAGAGTTGAAAAAGATAAAGAGAAAATGAAAAAAAAATGCAATACAAAAACTGGCTAAAATGGCACAAGGCGGAAATGGGACAAAAAGATGCGGAAACATGATACAACGCCTTGCCCAAAGAAATTCTAGGGACTTCTGGGCAGCTATAAATGAAGTACAGATGCCACAGTCTGCCAGTTTGAGTAATGTGGTAACGGAATTGCAATGGACCACACATTACACCGCACTCTTCCAGAATGATGAGGGTGATAATCCACCAAAAGAACAAACAAATGAAGGATGGGAACTTGAATTTGAGCGAGACGACATTCTGAATAACATCAAAAAACTAAGCATGTCTCGGGCGCCTGGACCCGATGGCCTGACAAACTACATGCAAAAGGCAAATCCAGAAGAATGGGTGGACTTCTGTCACAAACTGTTTAAGATGGTAGCTGGCTTAGGACGGATCCCGAAAACATGGAAAACTGCGATAATAGTGCCAATATTCAAAAAGGACTCCAGGTTGGAACCAGGCAATTATCGCCCCATTGCCCTAACTAGATGTAGCAGGGAAACTCTTTGCCAGCCAATTACTATAACAAACTAAACACATGGATCCGCAATACCAAAATAGCTGATTTGAGACAAACTGGCTTTGTTAAAGGTGTTGGCTGTAGCCTAAATTTATTAATCTTAAATTTAATAAAAATGGAGGCCATAAAACAAAAAACATCAATATACATTGCATTCATTGATCTTGCCCACGTGTTTGACGGAGTGGACAGAGATATGCTGTGGGAAAAAATGAACCAAAAAGGATGCCCGACAGACTTAATGGCAGCCATCAAAGCCCTACACTTTGAAACGTCGGTCCAGATACAATTAGATCAAAGAGGACATTTGACAGCACCCATACTAACTACTCGTGGTGTTAAACAAGGTTGCCCCTTGGGAGCAACTTTATTCAACTTCTTTATATCCGACGTTGGGGACGCGCTATGTACAGTGAAATCGTTTCCTCCAAAAATCAATGAAGAGCATATAAATATGATCCTATATGCCGATGACATTGCACTATTGGATTATACTCCAATTGGTCTCCAGAGAAAACTAACATCCCTAAAGATCTACATGGAAACCAATAAGATGGAGATTAACACCTTGAAAATAGAGATTCTGGTGTTAGAAAATCTTCAAGGCTCTGACAGCCATAAAGAGACACGCAAATTTAAATGGAAGATGGGCAGTGATGTACTTAGTCATCCCAGAAGCCAAATACCTGGGAGTAACCTTAAGTGCAAGCATATGTGACGAACCAATGGTTAACAAGCTAGTGTCTAAATGTAACCACCTTGCGGCTCAAGCAGCAAAGATCAACGCAAAATATGGCAAGTTCTCAATGGTGCCAGTGGTACGTTTCTACAGAAACAAAATCATACCGACCCTAACGTACGGCGCGGAAACCATGTTTGGAATCAACTGTGAATTCTGGACAAGATGTGAACATGTCATCTGGCGAAGGATCCTTAAATTGCCAAAGGGATTCCCGACAAGCTGTATGCGATACGAACCAAGCCTATCTTCAATGAGAACAACAACCATGTGGAACGCCTTAAACTTCTATAGGAAAATTGTGAATGACGATAACATCCCGCAATTCGTCATACTAAAGCAAAAGAAAGTTCCAGAGAGGGACAGTATACTCAAAAAATTGAGAGAATCCTGTATAAACATCTTAAATCAGCTATACACCAGTACACAAACTCTGATACAAAATCAGGATGCAGTCAAAAAAAAAAAACTGCTAATGCAGGATTGGATTGAAACACAAGAAAATAGAAGACAACATCAAAGAATGAAAAATGCTCCCTTTGAAGCAAAGAAACTAAATGAATTCCCGAAATACATGATACAATTCCCGTGCAGAAAAAGGAGAAGAATCTTCATGAATTTCAGACTCAACAAATGGGAAACTAGAGAGACGTTGTACCAAAGAGGAGAGAGGCCGCATGAGGAGCCCCTATGCTGTCCCTGTAAATCCGAAGAAGAAACGATAAAACACCTGGTACTTTTATGCCCCAGCTTGCAAGATGATAGAACAAGACATTTGGGGAAGTTATTAAATTAATGTTCCACATATACTGTAGATGAATGGTGGAGTACCATGCACCTAGGAGAAAGGAACAAACTAATCTTTGCCTTGACAGCATTCTTAGAGAAGATAGCAAGGCTTTTTAGAGAAAAAAAGGATGGAAAGAATGCGAGAATAAGAGGAAGGTAACTGGCGAAAAAAAAAAGCCAAGAATAACAAAGGGTGTACGTTATTAGGATAAATTGGTAAATATATGAAAAATATGGTAATAGTCTTGCTAAATATGCTGTTTCTGCAACGATTCTTTTTTACCGTGTATGTTTTTTAAAAGTTTGTAATAAACTAATAAAAAAAAAAAAAATATATATATATATATATATATATATATAAATGTTTATTTTAAACCAAGGCAGGATAGATTACAAATAGCATTGGATGCCAACTTTGCTTGTTTTTAATAGTTCCCTTCAGTTCATACTCTCACCTCCACCCCCACACCCCCTCTCTGGTCCTCTGTCTCCCCCCCCCAGTTCTCCCGTTCCGCAGCTCAGCCTGCTGCCCCTGCCTCTTAAGTGGTCTCCTGATCCTTCAGAGCCCATCGGGTGTTGATCGGTTTGAATGTCAAGGCGGGGAATCGCTGGTCATAGGCCAGTACTGTGGCCCAGATGTTCTGAAGCGGTGCAGGACTCCCGCCCTCGCCGCGGTTACCTTTTTCACGATCAGGATGTCCCATAGTTTTCCCCACCAGTGAGCCATACAGGGGCCGTCCGGGGATTTCCAGAAGCGGGCCAGCACAGTTTTGCCTGCTAGGAGGCATTGCGTTAACAGATTCGCTCTGTTTCCGGAGCGGGGGTAGACCCCGGGGGCTGGGACCCCCAGTAGGACGGTTTCGGGTTCCAGTGAGCGCGCACTCCCGGTAATCTGTTCGATAGTCGACAGGCACCGAACCCAGAATTGATGGATCTTTGGGCAGGTCCACCACATGTGAAAGAAGGAGCCAGGCTGGGCGCATCCCCTCCAGCAGGAGCGGTCCACTCATGGGTTCATGTGGTGTAACCTAAGCGGGGGGGTAGTACCATCGCAGCATGAGCTTGTATGCGCATTCCTTGTTGGTGACACAGGTGGATGAGGTGTGGGTGCGCGTCCAGATGTCCACCCAGGTTTGATCGTCAATCGAGTGGCCCAGGTCAGCCTCCCATTGGGCCATGCCTCGAGTTTTTGCCATTAGGAAGTCCCCCAGGAAGCGTCTCCATACGGTCGAGGTTCTGCCTCTAGATGGTAGGTCCTTAAGCGTTAGCTCAAGGGGAGTAAGGGGGCGTGTGGCCGCCTGGATGGTCTGGGGGTGCGAGCACCAGTGGCAGAGCTGGCAGTAAGTGAATCTATCTCTTTCCTGGAGTTGAAACACCTCCTTGCACTGTTCGAAGGTGCAGGGTTTGTTCCCGAAGTATAGCTGTTCCAGGGTTTCGAGGGCCCCGTCCATCCAATTCTGGAAGTTACAGGGGTTTGTCCCCGGCGAGAAGTTTGGGTTATGAAAGATTGGTGAGAGAGGGCTTTGACCCCTTGGGATTCCCTTTTGTTTCAGAGCCCAGTCCCAGGAGCTTAGTGTGTGTTTGGTCGTCCGCAAGAGGTTCCTCCAGTGCTCTCTAAGGGGGGGTTGGATATGTGGGAGGAATCGCAGGGGGAGGTTCCACCCATCTGGGGAGGTCTGTGCTTATCTGCCAGGCATGGATGTGTGCCAGCTATGCTGCCGCCCTATATGCCTGGAGATTGGGGACCCCCAGTCCCTCCAGTCTTGCGCTGCAACCAGAGTCTTGTGGGGGATTCTGGCCTTCTTGCCCCTCCATATGAAGTTTAGCATTTTCCTCTGTAGATCCTGAAGGGCTGGTGCTGGGATGGCTACTGCGAGGGAGGAGCAGGCATAGAGGAATCTCGGGAGCAAGTTCATTTTGGCGGCAGTGATTCCTCCCATTAGTGAGAATTCCTGTGTGGTCCAGCGCTTCAGGTCCCCTTTCAGTTCTCGGAATAGTCTGGGGATGTTTGCCTGATGTGTGTCTTTTGGGTTTGCCGAGATGTGAACTCCCAGATAGGGGATGGACTTTTCCTGCCACCTGATCAGGCACAGCCTGGTTAGTGCCTCCCGTCCCTCCCGTTGGAGGCCGATGCCCAGGGCCACTGAATTGGTAGAAGTTGACAATGAAGCCAGTGACCTCCCCGTAGTTATTTATTTCCGCCAAGGCGTGCCTCGCTGAGGTGTTAGCTTCTGAGAGAGTCAGCAAAACGTCATCAGCGTATAATGCAATTTTGTGTTGGGATGGGCCAACCTGCGGGCCCTTGATGAGCTTGTTCCGCCTGATCCTCTGGTGTAAGTTTTTATGAAAAAATATTCTCGATTTGGAGCCTATTTTGTCAGTTGCAAATTATTTCTAGAAACAAAACAGATGGAAAATAAACTGGATGATGGTTTTGTGGGCATAGAAGGGTCAGTGTATGATGGGACTCATCAATATTCTTGCTAATGTTTCAGAAAGTGTTATGTTTTTGTTATGCTAGTTGGTTCTTTGTGGCTGAGAACGAGGAGAGACTGCAGAAGCAAGTGGGCAACGGCTTTCATTTCCAGTCTGGGCTTCCTGATCAGCGAAGAGAAATGAGAGCTTACTCCATGCAGGAGACTGGAGTTCCTAGGTTTCACCATAGATACAAGGAAAGCCACTTTAGCCCTGCCATCCGCCAAAATAAGATCCATCAAGAAAATCTGAAGACAGCCCTTGGGAGACAGTTTACTTCGCTTCGGAATCTAGCCAGGATGGCGGGTCTGCTTGCAGCCTCGATTCAGGCTATCTTCCCCGGGCCTCTACATTATCAAGCTCTTCAGAGGCTCAAAATCAGGTACTTGCAAAAAAGATGGAGATACCATCATCAGGTCCTGTTGGACGAGGACAGCAGAACAGAGTTCCGCTGGTGGCTTCACAATATGGAAGTATGGAACGGCGGGGCCATCTTCGGTAACCTGCCAGAGCTCATAGTGCAATCATACGCCAGCAGATCAGGCTGGGGAGCCAGGTGCGGGCACACAGACAGGAGGAAAATGGTCCCAAAAGGAGCTAGAGTTGCACATCAACTGCTTGGAGCTTCTAGCTGGATCGTTCGCAGTCAGGGCCTTCTCCAAGGACAAAGCACGGTGCTGCATCCCGCTACGCATGGACAATATATCTGCAGTGAGATATATCAACAAACTGGGAGGAACACATTCCAAGATGCTCGTGGAGATTGCCAAAGACTTCTGGCACTTCTGCCTGAGCAAGAACATGTTGGTCAAAGCAGAATATCTTCCGGGAGCGAAGGATACTGTGGCCGACTGGAACTCCCGCTATCTGATAGACTCAAGCGACTGGAGACTACACAAATCAGTCTTCAACAGATTACAGCGCAGGTGGGGCCAGTTTCATACAGATCTATTTGCTTCCAGACTAAATACACACCTGCCAAATGTTAGGGAGAATTCTCATTCTATGGCTAATTTCCCTTACCTATAGAGTCCCCCAGCAGCTTTGCTGGATTTGAAGGGTTTGTTTTTTTCTCCTGTTAAGAGTGAGACTCTTTTTTCCACTCTTAGACATTTTTGCTATGTGTGTTCTAGGCTATTTTTGTGTTTAATGTCTATGGGATTTTCTCAACCCCATAGGAACCATCTTTATTCACATGTGTTACACAGCACCCTCCATGCAGTGACACAGGGGTGTCATAGCGACCCCCAAACATAGACTCCATACCTACTGTCTCCCAGGGCATGTAAAGCCCCAATTGACTTTACTAGTCAATTTTTATTAACTAAACCAGTACAACCCATCTTACTATGGAGGTACTGGAAGGGGTTAATAGTTTTTCCCCTATGTTCATTTTCGAGAGGGTACCGTACAGTCCCCCTCTCTAAAGTTTCTGGCTGGTGGCAGTGGTTACTACCATAAATATTCAGCCGCGAATATTTCCCTATGGGATTTCCTCATTGTTCGAGGCTACCACATTTTCTGACAGCCTTTAACATACCGCAGGTTTATTTTTATATTCATTTTACTCCGGTAGGTTTTATTTGCCAGAACTTTAATATAAATTCTTTCTCGTGTCTTTCTCTAAACTCCTAACCCAGTTTGGGGATCCTTTGTTCGTCCGTTTGGCGGGCTTCTGCCAAGAAGCCCTCCTTTCAGCGCCACTGAGTCTGGGGTGGGTCCATTGTGTGGGAGGGGGAGTAGGACCCCTGGACAGGGTTGCCTCAGCAACCCATGTCGCACTCTATCCTGATAGGCTGGAGGGTCTCCCGGGAAGGATGACCACTCTACTGTGTGAGTGACAGCTCGGCTGTATGAATGGGGCTCTTTTTGCATAAAAGCAGGGTACTGAGGACTGGAAGAGCAAGACGTCGCCACTGGAACTAAGAAGGCGAAGAGGAGAGGAGCCAAAGACATCTGCAACAACTGAACCACCGGTGAAGCCCTGCTGCAGCGTCTCACCACTTTTCTCCACACGACGAGAGAAGATCTTGATCTGCAAGAGCCTTCTGCCCTTGAGCTGGTGGGGCCAACCAGTTTGCCAATCGCCTTCCTGGATCTGCCTTGGTTGAATAGCCAGTACCCAATACTCAGAGGCCAGATAGCCAGGCACCAGTCCACCCGGACCGCGATTTAAAGGAGCGTACCTTTTATTCGCCGGGCAGCACCATGGTTGGTTTCATCCCCGAGTAGTGCAGTAACTGGAACCTTCCTCCACGACGAGAGCCTCTCTTCCTCTGCTGGATCCCCTGAACTGCAGGAACTCCCAGGAACAACCGCCACAGGAGGAGCCACTTCTTCATTTTCAAGGTACATTGTTCTGCCAGGCCGCCCTTTCTTCGCAGTAGAGCTAAAGGCGTTTTACATCCTTTACCTACCTGTTGGGTTGGCCTCCCCTCTCTCAACATGGTCTTTCACCTTCTGCATCCACCTTTTCAAAATCGTTAACCAAAGACCTGACTGCAGCTATAAGAACATGTTGCTCCTGGGCACTTGCCCTGTACCACTGACTCTGGCACAGGCCTAAGCACTGTGACTAAATTTGTTAGAACTGCCTTCTTTAGATTGATTCTCAACTAGAACTGTGTTGGTGCACCTACTTCTTATAACTACCCTTTTCTTCCCCTTTTTAAACTTTGTGAAATGCCATTTTGCTCAGTTTTCATTTAGAGTATTTACTATACTGATGCACTGTCTTGCTTAAATTGGTTTCACAAACTTATGGTAAGTGTTGTTAGGGTGTGTAAGAAGATATTTCTGTATAACTTGCGCTTTCCCTCCATTGTGAGAAATTGGTAGAGTATCCCTTGTGTGTGGTTTTCACTGTGCCGTTTTGCTCAGTTTTCACTCTGGTTCACTTGGTCTACAATTTAACTAGGGAGTGTGTATATTTTTCTTTGACTTATTTTAACTTGCTTGATGACTGTGATAGATGTGTTTTAATAGAAGTGTATAAAATAAATATATATCTACGTTTTAATACAAAGCTTTGGTCAGTGTTTCCTAGTACCATAGTACTATAGGTCTATTGTGTAAACCCTGAATACTGCTCATCTCCCTCTTGAGATATGTCTGACTGCTCAGCCACAGCTACCAACTAAATCTTTGTGGTACAGACTGATACCAAAGGGGATTTATTGCTCTCACCTGTAGTCCTAATCTTCTGTAGTGCTCCCTAAGGGAACTGCACAGGATTCTGCCTAACACCGAACTACTTCAGTTGCTAGCTATATCCAGGAGCGATAGGGACAGATGCGTTCCTACAAGATTGGGGACTCCACATACATTATGCTTTTCCTCCCTTCGCAATGTTAGACAGAGCGCTAGCAAAGGTACGCAGGGACAAGGCAAGTTTATTGATAGTAACTCCGGAGTGGAGGTCTCAAGCCTGGTTTCTGATTCCGATGGAACTTTCCACTGTTTTCCCTCAGAGGATCTTGCACCGAGAGGATCTCCTAGTAGATCCAGCGGGATCACCACACCCTCTGATTTTGAATCAGACCCTAACCCTCCTGGCCTGCAGAATTTCAGGCGAAGGTGGTGTTTGCCAGGACTTTCAGAGGAAGCTACGGAGCTCATCAAAGTTTCATGGGCTCCCTCGACAATCAGGAGCTATAATTCCGCTTGGCAGGCCTGGGAATTATGGTGCGGGGGAGGAGTATTCCTCCCATTTCAGCTCTTATAACTCAAGTCATAAATTTCCTAGCGTCCCTTAGTGCAGGAGGGAAAGCATTCAGAACTATAGGAGTGTACAGATCAGCCATTTCGGCGGGACATGAGCTGGTGGACGGGGTTCCAGCAGGAGAACACCCGGCAGTGGTGAGACTTTTCAAGGGTATTAAAGTGAGCAAGCCTCCGTTGCCTAGGTACTCAGTTCTGTGGGACGTTACGAAAGTATTGCACTTGTTTGAGCAGTGGCCGAGAAACGATCTTGTCAGGGAAGCAACGGTCCGGGAAGTTAGCCACTTTGCTTTGTCCAGTATCTTGTAGACCAATTTCAGATGTGAAGGCTCTTGAGATGGAAAGATTTTCTATCCGGAAGGAATAGCATTCAACATAGCGCAGCATACTGAAACCAACTCCAGGATAATTACATACCCATACTTTCCAGATAACAGCAGCCTCTGCGTAGCGCAATGCATAAAGCAATATGAAGCGGTCACAGCTGCGATAAGACCTCCAGGAGTGACTCAACTGCTTATTGCGCGTAGGAAACCTTATAATGCAGTAGCTCCAGCTACTATAGGGAGATGGGTGAAGGAAATAATGGAATTAGCAGGAATAGATATTTTTGGAGCTCATTCAGCCAGAGGAGCTATGGCTTCCAGAGCTTTTGCAGCTGGAGTTCCGCTGCAGGAGATCATGAAAGCTGCAGATCGGTCCAGTGACTCAGTATTCGGGACTTTCTATTTCAAGCCAGTAGCGAATATCGCAGCAGCAGTGATGCAAAGCTTTGAACAAGCATAATGCTCGCCTCCGGTCTTGTCATAGAATGAAGATTGCCCATGCGCTAAGCGCAGGAAGTCTTGATTCTATTAAAGACACAGAGGCGAGCATTATCCCTCCCTACAGAATTCAGTGGTGTAAATGACGTTGTACTGCATTATTATGATTAAAGGTTAGAGACGAATTCCCAGCCCCAACGATCCCGATTTCTCTTTGTTCATAGGCGAGGAGCAGAAAAATAATCGGGATTGATGGAAAGACACGTATCGAATAGAGGGCAATGGCATGTAGAGTAGCAGAGAAAATACAAGTTGTTAAAGGTTGCATCTGTTAGACAGTTACAAAGACAGTTACTGAAGTTAAGGAAAGTACCTAGAGACACTGGGACTTATACTTACCAAGGAGCCCTCATTGGAGGACTGAACTGAGGCTAGGGACTACTGAGCCTCGGAGACTCTTCGGATATGCAGTTCAGACTCACCTTCAGAGCTCATCATGATTTGTTTATTTTTATTTTTTGAGCCAGCATACTTTAACCAAAAAAACAGGTTTAAAAGTAAAGTTCTGAATTGCTGTTGAGCAGTGAATACAGAAGAATGCTTGCCTCTGTGTCTTTAATAGAATCAAGACTTCCTGCGCTTAGCGCATGGGCAATCTTCATTATCTCTCATAAAGTCTTCCCACGGTTTGTCTTAGAAAACCTATGCAAGTCTGAGGCTCCAAATACAGCGCCACACTTTCTTTAATGCTTGTCAGATTTCGTACTGCAAATAAGTAGACACGGGCTCAAAGAATAGAACCAAGAAAGTGCCACTATAGAGGCTTGGAAAGAGCATTGAATAACCTAAGACAGCATTACCTGAAGAACCACAAACCTGTGTACTGCCCATTGACAGAAAACCCCATTCTACTCGCAACCCCTTGCCATGGTTGCTCCCCATTGCAAAAGATTCTGTATTGTGCCTGGTTCCAGGGAAGATCAAGGTGTCCCATTGCCAGACAACTCACTGCATGCAATGATCCATGAGGATGAATAAAAGCACTCCAACTGTTCAAATACCTGGTTTCTTTTGAACGGTACCTAGAATGGTGTAAGGCAGTCACAATTAATTGCTCTGGCTACAGGGCATCCCCGCCTCTTATTCAGAGGACCCCCAGACAGACCTTTGTGAATGTATGCTGGCAATAGTGAATCACACAGCATAAAGGGTCAGATGAATACATTCTTGCAGATGCTCTGCAGACTTCCAAGGAAGCCATTGCACCACAACTCACCTGCTTCTCCTTGCCCCGTGTAGTCAGTTAAGTGTCAACACGGTGTACCCAGACACACAGCCAACACAGAAAGAACTCTCCTGCAAATATGCTGCCTCATTTCAGCATGCCTTTATTTACTTAGGACCATTTGAAAATAAATAGCACAACCTTTCTTGTCTTGTGTATGATACACTGCAGTTGGGGGGTGGTGGGAACCCGGGAAACGGAATAAGTGCATTTCAATAGACATTAAACATGTTCAGTAACCTAAACGAAGATCCCGATATACCGTTCAGTAGTTCAATTCATGTAGAAAGGTTTGCTGAATTAATTCAAATTAGCTATAACCGCCTACACTTTTCTGCAGCTACAATATTCACAAGTGTGCCTTATAAATAACCAAATACAACACAATTTTTTATTTAGAGTGCACAATTTAGTTTACAAAGCAAACTTTTATCACTTTAATTGTCCTTTTCCTTAAAACTTAAAATTTTCCATTTATCTCCCTCTTCCTCATCATCATTTGATTTTATTTAATGTCTGTTTCTAATTCTTTGTCTTCATCCTACAATATTTTCTCTAAAAATGTATTCCTGCACAGGTCAATCTGTGATTAATTCCTCGTATGAAGTAATCCCTCCGTTCTTCGATACTTCTATGTGTCAATGATGTCATGTGACCTCTCAACATTTGATTTCTTTCTTTTGTTAATGCTATGCAATTCACCAGAAGATGGAATGGTGTTTCCTGCTGGTTGTTATCCACACAGAATCTGCAGCTTCCTTCATTGATTTCTCTTCGTCCTGTTCTTATATTCATTAGTCTGGTAAACTCCTAGACACATATTTAATAGTTTGCCTCTATGGGTACTTGAGGGAAATTTTGGCAGGTAATCATGTAAAACGTTTCTTTTACTATGTTCGTTTGCCATGTTTCCTATGTTTTTCTATTTCATTTTTGATTCTCTAGTTAAAATCCAGTCATTTCTTAAAAGTTTTTCTTTTACTCCATTTGGGTTTGTCACCAACTCATCCTCTGAAGATTCCAGTTCCTTTAGTATCCGACACCATTCGCTTTTCCAATGGTTTAGGTGGGTCGAACTTTTAGCCTGACCTTTCTTTCCCAGTATTTTGCAACCCTCTGCCGTATTGTCTTCACTGAGTTTTCTCAGTAGTCCCACAGATTTCAATTGCATTGTTGCTTCTAGGGACTCTAACCCGAGCTCTGATTTTATTGCTACTATTGGCGTATTTTTTGGTAGTTTTAATAATGGTTTCCAAAAGCCACTTTCCAGCTTGGGCCAGATTGTATGAGAAAGATTGACTCCAGCTTCACTTCCATATGTTAGCAAAGGTATCACTTTCTGTACATAAAACATTCTTACTGGAATCAAGGAGAATTTTCCATATTTACCGTTTACTACTCTTCCTTGTGAGCTTAGGTTCTTGACTTTTGCGAACAAAACATCTTCCCAGTTTTTTTCCACTCTCGAGATGTTAAATCCCACTCCTAAGTATCTTATCTCAGACACTGATTCCAGATATTTTCCTCCGATTTCCCATTTACATTTTTTCATTGAGGTTTTGTTCTTTCCACCCACAGTCCTGATCTTTGATTTTTCCACATTAATCATTAAATCATTCTTTTTCATTTATTGCTGCAGGTTAGTAAGAAGCCGCTGTAACCTGATTCTCGTTTCATCCATTAAAACTATATTGTCGGCGTAACAGATTAGTGCCACTTCCTGGTTATTTAATTTCGGTGCGAAGTGCCTTATATTCCCTGTAATTTCCAGTAAGTCTGCAATATACAGTTTAAATAGAGTGGCCGCGAGAGGACAGCCTTGTTTTACTCCCTTTTTGATTTCAACTTTTGCTGTCAGTTCTCCATCTTCACCTATTCGAATTTGTGTTGACGTGTTTTGATGTAACACCCTTATTGGGTTCAATAGCTCTACAGGACATTTCCACTTTTTTAGCTTTTCTCACAGCTTCCTCCTAATGCTTGACTTAAGTCAATAAATGTCAAATGCATTTCTCTTTTGAACTCCAGCGCGTTTGTTTTTAGCATTGATAGGATAAAAAGGTTTAGATCCATACTGGTTCTCTTCGTGAACCCCGATTGTCGGGGATCTATGATGTTCTTTTCTGCCCACCTTGTTAGATTCTTCTGTAAATCTGCCGCAAATAATTTTCCAGTTGTTGCCAATAGCGATATCGGCTGATAGTTAATGGGCTTATCTTGCTGTCCTTTTTTATAAATCGGGACTGTTATGCTCTTGTTACAAATTTCAGGTATTTTCCTGTTCTTCGATCATTTTGAACAGTTTATCATTATCGCCCATGTTCTTGGGTCCTTTTTCAAGTGGAGGTTCAATACGCCATCTGGCCCTGCTGAAGATGAATCTTTCAATTTCCTGATTGCTTTTCCTATTTTTTCTTCGTCCATCATTACCTTCCATGCCTGCTCATTGATCGCGTCTGGTAGGTCAGCGTCCTCTTTCTGTGCTGTGAAGACTTGAGTATAGTGCATTATCCACTCTTGCTCCGAGACTCTGCCAATTAACCTCTTTTGTTGGTTCAATGTGCAATTGTTGATTAGGTCCCAAGTTTCTCTTGAATTTGTATTCCACAGCTTCTTTAACATTACCTCCCCTTGTTCTTGTGATCTTCTCTGGCTAAAATCAGATTGTCTTGGTCTTTCCTTGATATTCCTATGCTTTTCTTCATTTGTATCTTTTTTCCTTTATTAATTGTTTCTTCTTTCCACCAGTTTACAATACATACTACATGGACAAAAAAGAAAAAGGACTAACAGAAAACGTGCTAATCTACACCTTTAGAAACACACAAGCAAAAGGCCAATCCTCTGCAGGGACCCAAGAAGGCTATCGGCCAGCTGCCAGAAAAATATTACCAAACCCACACTGATCTATAACACACTGCATGGTGTCGAAAATGGACGGAGTGCTGTGAAATGTTTATTGAGAGGAAATGACCAGGCCTCTGCATTTAATTTCAGCTAAACCCACCCCAAAAATTCTATGAAAGGAACTTTAATAACGACAATTTACAAGGCCCTTCACACAAAGAGCCTCGAGTTACCAATTGAAGATCACATTGTAACGTAAAGGGTACGCAGCAAGTTCTAAGGAATGAAAAAAAAGGTAGCAACCAAGGACACAAGGAACCAGCAACTATTAGCGACCATGAAAGAGGGGGCCGGTTTTCTTCAACATGGGACCTGACTTTTTTTAAAAAAAAAATATTTGTTTTTATTGTCATTTTCAATATGTACAAAACAATCCCACCACCCTTTTCCCTATCCCTTCTCAATTCCCTATTTCAAAACCAGCAAGACTGCGCTTATCTTGTCACCAGCAGCCGCAATTTATCGTCTACATTATGTCCAGAATTTCCAAGTTTTGGGGACACCATTGTTGCATATAGTCTCCCTGAAGGTAGTCCAATATCATTCCCCAGTCCTTGCAGAATTTTTCCCTCCCCCTGTATTCCGTAGTCACCCATTCCATGGCCAGAATCCCCCAAACCTCATGCACCAATTCAATATTTGTAGGGGGGCACCTTTTATTTCCATTTCCCAGCCAAGACTAACCTGGCCTCTATTAACAGAATCATGAATGCTTTCATCTGGGGTTTCATAGGAATTTGGAACTCCTAGTCAAAGAGTCTGCACATCCATTCCTTGGGGGTAATAGGTTGGCGATCCGCTTACCATGACTTTTTAATGTGTAATTAACTATAAGACCCTTCTCAACAACTGGAAGCCCCTCATCCTTTAAATCCAACCAGCAAACCAGACCGAGCCAATGACACCTATTCACCCACTTAGCCTCTGTGAATTCCATCACTGCTCCCTTCACCGCAACACAATTTGCAAGTATTGTATTTTGTTATTTATAAAGCACTCTTTCCCCACTTTTGTGGCCTCAATGTGCTTTTTCCTTGGTTGATCGCCCTTGGTGACTGTAGTTGGAAAGTTCTAGTGGGTTTAGCTTAGGTGATGCGTGTGTGCATGTTGCCATTCTAGGACTGGTGTGGCTGGCAAGGCTCAACTAAGCAGCCCAAAAGAGGTCAGGCACATGGGTGGGTGCTGTTGAGAGTTAGAGCTAGAATGCTATTGTTGAGAGAGTCTATGTGAGGCCAGCTATACCAAATTCCTTTGTGGTGGTGGTCACTGTATGCTAGTGGCAGAGGTGTTGAAGTACGTTAGGCGTTTCAGTTGGGACAGCTTTGTGTGCACTAGGCTGGATGTGCATAGCCGTATTCTAGCGTGCATGGATGCTTGGCCATACCTGCAGCCTGTGTCCACGCTAGTGGTGGGAGCTATACGTACCATAGGCTGCGATATTGCTCGGCTGGGGAAATATATGACCAGGTCTAGAATTGAGAGGCCTATACCAGTGGGCATAGCTTTCATGATGTAGAAGGTATCTGCATATATTGAGCAGAGATGGAGGCTACATCTAGATTCGAGAGTCCTGTATAGTCGGAGAGAGGCCTACACCTAAGAGTGCAATTTGAGTACAAGACTAACACAGCCAGAACCTACACCTAACAGTGCAATTTGAGTAGAAGACTACTCACAGCTAGATTTGAGAGTCCTGTATAGCGGGAGACAGGCCTACACCCGACAATGCAATCTGAGTACAAGATTACAGACAGCTAGCGCCTACCCCTAACAGCGCAGTTTGAGGACCAGGCTAGGCACAGCTAGATTTGAGAGTTCTGTATACTGGGAAAGAGGCCAACACCTAGCAGTGCAATTTGTGTACAAGACTAAACTCATAATAGAACAAGATGGAGGCAAAACCAAGATTTTAGAGTCGTGCAGTGTGGATGTGACGCGGGATAATGTTAACAATTCTGTCCAAGTGTGGCACATACTAATATTCAAAATGTTGTCTAAGTATGGTACATGCCAGCATTCACAGTCTTTATCTAGGTGCGGCGTGGGCTAGAGTTCACAATTCTGACTAAGTGTGGCACATACCAATATTCACAGTTCCGTCTAGTTGTTGCACTTGCCAATATTCACAGTCCTATCTAGATGCGATGCAGGATAGTGTTCACAATAGTGTGAACTTAGACATTAGCGTCTAACATTAACAAATCTTTATCTAAATGTTGCACATGCCAGCAGTCACAGTTCCGAGGTAGGGTAATGTAGAGTGGTAGGGTTTTCTGGAATAGAAATGCACTCCAAAATACACACTCTGAGTTTCCCTAAATCAGCAAATACCCATTTGGGATGGCACACAGACACTTCCTACACCCTCAGGTGACAATAGTTAGGACACTGTACATTAATAGATCACTGTTGCATTTAGGGCAATACTTGGGAGTATGTCAAAGAAAAAGATTAGAATGAAACTAGAGGTCTCACAAATATTCTGAAGCAGGCGATAACATCTAATGCAAAGACAGTTAACCCATTCCTGGAAGGAGGGCTAAACACAGAGTCAGAGGGAAGAAGTTATTCAGGGAGCCAGGCCAAGCCAAAGTCAATAAGACAAAAGTCAAGGTGAGCTGAAGCAATTATTGCAGGCATTAAAAGTCTTGCACAATGTTTTAGAAGTCGTTGTAGAAAAGAAGAAATCAAAGTAGGGCCACAAGTTGATTAGGCTTGTGAGGGTAAAGAAGCTGATAGCAACTCTACAGGCATGACACTGTGTTGAGCTTGGATCCCAGAAAGAGCATCCCTCGATGCAGTCAAGCAGGACTTTGCACAGTTCGAGAACCCCAGATCCGTTAGAAGACAGGCAGTCTGCTCCGTGTTCGACGGTGGTGTCCCTTTACTTGGCCCGGATGAGCCAGTCGTCCAGGTAGGGGCAAACGTGGATCCCTTGTAGTCGCAGATGGGCTGCCACTGGCGCCAAGCACTTGGTGCCGACTTCAGCCCGAATGGAAGGGCATTGAACTGATAATGCTTCCCCTGAACAACGAAGCACAGAAACTTGGTGTCCTTTGTGTATGGGGACGTGGAAGTATGCGTCCTCCAGATCCAAAGACGACAGAAAGTTCTCCCTCCTCCAGCTGGCTGAGTACATGCTGCAGCATGACCATCCTGAACTTCTGGGACTATGCATTTGTTGAGCAGTTGTAGGTCGAGAATGGGCCTCCAGGCCCCAATCTTCTTTCTTTCAAGGAAGTACCTCAAGTATACTCCGGAGCCCCTTTCTGTAACATGGCTCGAACCTCAAGCAGCAGCTGAGGGACGTGGTTTTCCAGCACGTCCACCGGTGGTATTCGCTGACACTTTCGTTGGTATTCTAAGGTGTCTGTGGGCGCGAGAGCGTCCAGCACCCATCTGTCGTTGGATATGGTCTTCCACACGGCTACGTTAGTCAGTCAGCCTCCCTCCCACCGGGTTGGCCTGTTCAGTCTTGTTTGAAAGTCAACAGGCCGCTCTGCGGCCCCCGAGGACGTCCACTTCCGAAGGACTTGGAGCAACCCCTGTTGGCTGGAGGGCTTGCGGTAAGAGGATGAACCCCGGCCGAAACCTTTCAATGACCTGAAGGACTTTGCTCCTGAGGAACGAAAGGACGTCCGTCGTTGCTGCAGGGTGCCAAAGGCATGTGCCGTCTCTGTGTCAGCCTTGATGGCCTGCAGGGATTCATCCACCGTCTTCCCAAACAGGTTGTCCCAGTTAAAGGGCATGTCCAAAACCCTTGTCTGGACCTCCTGTCTAAAGTTGGTGGCCTTGTGCCATCCACGACAACGAAAAAAGACCTCATTGTCATCGAGGAGGAAGCCCAGCAGTGGGGCCAATTTGAACCACAGCTCCCGGTCGTATCTGGCCACAATCGCGAGGGTGTTGGCAGCCTTGATCGTCGTTGCAGCAGAGTAGATAACCTTTCTACCAATCTAAGCCAAATACTTTCCCTCGTTGTCCGGAGGGGAAGAGGGGGAAGAGGACGCAGAGTCCGACGACGACTTCCTGGCGGCCACCGAGTCTGGCAACTGCTGTGACAGCAAGCATTTGGTTGCAGTGTCCGGCACCCTGTACTACTTCTCCAGCTGGTCTCTTTGCTGGGGCTGTAGAGGGGTTCATCAATGCCAGCCTGTCATCCCAAACATCGTCCAGGAGTGAGCGAAAGGATGGTCTTCCTCATCGCCTCCCGGCGCGGATATAAGAAGCCTTCCTTCTCCTCCAGCGTGAGCTGGAACAGCTCTGAAGCTCAGGCTATCATAGCATGGAAGGACCCCACCTCGTCCACTGGAGAGGCTCTTGGAGGAGATGACGGGAGGTCCCCCATCCCGTCATGCATGCCCGTTGTGGCTGTGTCCATCTCCCTCGGGAGAGGGGGGGGGGGGGGGGCAATGGAGAAGGGGATGAAGGGTGGCATGGAGGCGTAGGATGCCTCTTCTTGGCCAGTGGTTCCCCCGGTGTCAATGGGGCGGCTGGAACTGGTTCTGCAGGAGGAGCGGGCGCTGGAGTCACCAGGATCCTCCTCTGTATCTCCGACACCAGAGTGTGGAGGGTGGAGAAACTGTCCAGTGAAATGTCTCTAGGCGGTATCTGGGGTGCAGGAACGTTAGGAGCTGGGGCCTCATCATGCTGGGGCCCCGTCACCTCTGTGGACGGTATCCCCGTCGTCCCCATCGCCCTCATGGACGGTGTGGATGGAGATGATCTCATCAGCCGAAGAAATGTCTGTACCCTGTAGGCCTTAGACGCACCCCCCCCCCCCCTTTCTTCCGGTCCAGAGGGGTCGGTCTCAGGCTGAGGTCCGGCATCTTCTTTTCTGGGGTCTTCTCAACAGGCATGCACGAAGCCTCCCTCCTGGGAGGAAGAGATACCGGGGCCATCGCCAGGGCATCCTGCGGGCCCACTCCTACAGCCTTTCAAAGTGACAACACCACCACCTCGAGGGAAGGCGATTGCTTGGCATGGTGCACTTGGGCCTTCACAGAAAGGTTGGTTCCCCTTGTCCGGTTTGGCCTTTTCCTTCCTGGCCGTGTCGGATGCCTTGTTCTGCTTGGCCTTCTCCTTCTGGGCCTCGTCAGACCCCTTGTCTACCTTGGCCCTCTCAGTTGCGTGCGGTTCAGCCCCACACCCTGCCTGGCCTTCTCCGTATTCTCTCAAGTGACTGATTGTCTGGCAGAAAAACAGACGGTTGCATTGTAGCATGTGCCATCCTAATTCTGCCCTACATATCACACAGGCTTCCCTTCTAAGTGCCACACCGTATACTGCATCGATGTGTGAATGGTACTCGGGCAATGAAACCATAGCTGCTGTCAAACTGCAGCCATTGCAAACCCCAACCAGCTACCTCAAACAACTCCAGTTCTGTACTCAAACACTACAAGCAAACTAACCAAGCCAATCACACACAGTTTAACACCCCTACCACCGGATGGAAAAAAAGAAAAACATACTACACATCTACAATCAACTTAGATACCACAAGCGCCACAGGAACTCAAGCCTCAATTCTATGAGCACAACATTTAGAAACTCACCTACACACAGGGCTCTGGGTACTAAGTCTGCATGCATCAACAGAAGAGCAAAGCCATCAGGCACTGTCACTCCTACCCCTCCTCACTAAAGTACACCGGAGCACCTACAGATCCTGCAAATGACAGCAGTGCATGGTATAAATCCTAAAAACATTCCAACAAGGCAATACATTTTCACAACTCTTGCCTGGTTTTGAGCATCTACTAATATTTAACTCAAACTCATCAAATCAAGGAAGGACAGGCTTGCAGTTTCTGGCATTGCCCAAAAACAGTCAGAAAAACCAATGTGTAAGGTGTGGACCTTCTGAGCAGTGAGGGGTCAATTGGATTTGTCCTCAAGATATTTTGAGAAGGTGAGGAATTAGAATGGAAACATAATTGTGTGAAAGACTAAGATTGTCATTGGAGTCATCAGTTAAGGTAAGTTGGGCCCAGATTAAGTGGTTGGCATACAGAGGCTACCATCTTTTCTAATGGAATCCTTCATCCCCATGTATTCCTCATCTATTATGGCCGATTTGCAGTGAATAGCGTGGCTCTCCTCTATGCACCCCACACAGGACATGACAGAGAAACTATATATCGAGGCTCCGCACTCAGGGACCTCAGTAACCTTTTTTTCTGCACACTTTGGGAATATGCAACCTGTTTGAAATGAAACCTTGCATGCATTGCGGATGGTATATGTATGTGGGATCCCCATTTCATCGGTTTATACAGTTTGGGTGGAGAAGAAAAAGTCAACGATTGCGGGTTGTGCCAATACATGTATCCCAAGGTCCTCTGGGAAAGGGCAGCTAAACCTCACCTACCTTCACAAGCAGTCAAGACAATGTGAGAGGTCTCGGTCGAGAGGAGAACCCATCAAAGGATAGGTCTCTCACGAAGAACGCAAGAAGCACTGCACGAGGTCTCAATTCCATGGCTTCCAGTCATTCATCCTCGAGCAAGGAGTCCCCGCTCCAAAGACTCACCAGAAGCAGTACCTCGGGTACAGTTTCCCACTGAAACCGCCATCCCAAAGGTATGGGAAACTTAAACTTGAAGATGCTGGACATCTTCGCCAAGCTGCTTCAGCCTTGGTGTTGCCGACTGCATCAACGGGGGTAACCACATTGACGGCAAGGTACGCACAATGCAACACTCCAGCATACCTACGGGTTCAGGCCTGGACACCAAGAGCAACAATGTCTCCTGTCTCCAACAGGGACTGCCTTCAGTTGCTGTGGCCTCGGCCACACCCTGATCTTCGATAGTCAGCACAGAAGACGACTCAGCCCCCCTCAGTGAAAGCCCCTCTACAGAGGAGGCCATTTAGAACTAAAATGTGCAAAATCTACGATGAAGAATTTGCACCTATACTCTTTGGTATGGAAACTCCTGGGCGGCTGGTGAGAAGAGGGGCTTCCTGGGAGAATTCATAAAGGAGAAGGCAAGGACATTCACATGCTAGCCTCAGACCTTCAGTAGGACAGCGGTCTCAACACCTCCCCATAACTAGATATCCTTCCAACTCCCGGAAGATGTCAGGCATCCTCCGAGAGAACCCTAGGCCATCCACAGTTCAGACTGAAAGTCCGATTTGAATTGGACAATCTGGACGAAAAGGACCCAAAAAGAAGACCTTGCTTCCACTTAACATAGCTGTGGAAGCCACAGTGTTAGAGGTGAGGAGATGCCTGCCTATCCAGCGGCAGTCGACAGGTGACAAAGCAGCCAACCCCTTATGAGCCAGCCTTTTTGTCCTACCATGCTTTAAAGGGGAGCTTAGTGGTTCAGACTGCAACTGCAAGCTTGAAGACATCCACCTTTCTTTCCCACCTGACAGTAAGACTGGACACCTGGGTAAAGAAGGAGCCTTCGGCAACCTTGCTCTACGAGCAGCGAGTGTCTGCTGTGCCCTGGCAAAGTTCTTGCATAGTCTTTGGGCAGCGGTGACTGAACGCATCTCTGATGGGGATACGAAGGGCTTCTGACAATGGAACAGGATGGCAGGAAGGCCTCCTGCCAGATCCTACAGTGAGGTTTCTACACAGCTCACTGTTGGAAAATGAGTGGACACAAGAACAGTGATGCAACATCACTCCTGGAAGAAGACATTGGGCTATGCACACAAAGTACATGAAAATCTGCTGGATATGCCCTTTGTTTGGCAAAACCTGTTAGGGGTGCAAAGGCAGACAAAACTCTTCAACGGTTCCAGTCCTCCAAGGTCAGTACAGCAACCCTATGCACAATCAGCAAGGAGTCGGGGCTTTCACCCATCTACCTCCTCCAGCCCCCTGTGGAAGAGGTCAAGTGGTCCATGGAAGACTGCAAGGCAGACGCTTCCCAAGTGGAAGAGACAGGTTCCACTAGAGATGGAACAGTTGCTGACATTATTAGCCCCCCAGACACTCTCCCACCCAGAATGCAAAATCCTCTGAGCAATTAAGCCACGGTGGAAAGGAGAATTTCCCTGTGCGGTACAGAATGTCCCTGTACCACATTAGATGCTTGGGCCTTAGAGGTCGTGCAGCAGGGTTGCTCTGCACCCACGGCCCCTTAATTTAGCATCTAGCGGACCGCTTTCCTCCCTCCAGCAGCTCACCTCCAGGCCCTTTCCTCTTAGAGGAGGTGCGTCGGCTTCTCTCAAAGAATGTAACAGAACTGCAGCTGCAAATCAAAGGGTGGTACTCTACTTTTCTGGTGATAAGGAGAGGCTTGAGTCCTATACTGGATCTTGGGCTTCTGAATTTGTAGCTACAAATTCAAGATGGCTATGAGATCCTCCAAGACATTGATCTGCAGGACTAGTTGGTGTCAGTGGACCTTCAGCATCAGCATGCCTACTTCCATGTGCCCATTCATCTCATGCACAAGAATTACTGAGATTTGCTGTGTAACATCACTACCACTTTAGAGTCCTGCAGTTTGGTCTTTATCAGCAGCCAGGGTTTTCACCAAGCTGCTGGCAGTGGTAGCAGCTCGCCTCAGAATGTCTTCCCCCTATCTGGACTGGTTGTCCTGGGGAGCGAGCCCGAACAGATGTCCGCACACCTGGACCGCAGATGCACTCACAGCTTGGGCTGGTCCTTGAATTTAAAGTCCCATGTTACGCCGTCCGAGTCCATCAGGTTAATTGCAGAGGTCTTGGACACTTGTCTGGGCAGGGCATTCCTGCCCAAGGACCGAGTGACAAACATATCACAGATGGTCCATGTCCTCCAATCACAGGGACAAGTTCCTGTCTCAGCCTCTGTATTTGTTGGGCCTCCGGCCTTCTGCATTCTGGTTGTTCTGGAAACCCAGCTGCATATGTGATCGCTTCAGAAGCTACTCAGTTGCCAGTGGTCTAAATTTCAGGGTCACATGTTGGATCTCCCATCTCCTCGGAGGTCTGCAAACAAGCCTATTTATGCCTGCGGATGACGGCCATTTTCAGCTTGGTGCCAGTACAGTTATCTGGGCCCTTTACACTGTCCTTTGCACCCAGTTTTAGATTTTGTTTGCTGGCTTTGGCCCGGTCGATCAGCACCGTAAAGGGTACCTCACTACCATTTTATTTATTTAGAGGTCCAGGAAATGGACTCTTCACAAATCCCGTTATGCAGATCTTGCAGTGGTTGTGTAAACTTTGTTCTCCACGTCAGCTTGTGGTTCCAGCGTGGGATTTGACATTCCTTTTGGGAGCTACATACAAGACACTTCAAGAATGAGCAACCTAATAGAAGAAGAAGAATGAAGTGATTTTCCTGGTCGCCATTACTTCTGCTAGAAGAGTGAGTGAGCTCCAGGTATTCTGTTAAATCTCCCCATTTGGTTTTCTCCAAAGAGGTGATGAGAGCGAGACCCTGCTTTCTTCCAAAAGTGGCATCAGATTTCCATCACTCAAAAGATGGGTTTTCCTGTGTTTTTTCCTCCATCCCATCCTTCCAAGGTAGAGGAACTGTTACATCGGCTGGATCCAGTGCAAGCTCTAAACTACTGTGTCTCGCAGACAAGCGACGCAGGAAAAGGCGACCAGCTTTTCGTTTGTTATGCTGGTGCACATGCAGATAGGGCTGAGAGAAAACAGACCTGTCAAGGTGGATCATTCTTGCATTTCTGAATGTTATGATCTTGCTGGTAAGGATGTGCCCGAGGGCGCCAGAGCTCATTTGACCAGAGGGGTGCCTGCCACCTCTGCCATGCAGGGGAGAGTTCCTGCCCTCAACATCTACCAGGTGGGAACGTGGGCTTTTTTTGCACACGTTTGCTAAGCATCACTGCTTGGATTCCCCTTCAGGTTAGTCCTCCAGAGCCTTCTAATCTAGGTGGAGTCCTTTGCTCTCCGCATCCCCCTTCTCCAGATCCACCTACTGCTATGGGAGGCAATAGTGCTTAGGAGACTCATCCAAAGCAAGCCACCCAGTTGCACGAGAGATTTCCATAAAGCTAACACCTTGTCGAGATATACTCCTACCCTTGCACAATGTGCACATAGACCAGTGGAAGCCGTCCTGCTGGTCAGCCCATAGTATTCCTAAATACACACCAATCGAATAATAAAAGGGTCGGTCTGGTAAATACATGCCCTTTAGTGGCCCAGCAAAGCCAATAAAAAGCAGACCATCCACAAAGAATTCATAGGTTTGGTAAACACAGAACAAGGCGCTTTGTTTAGTGGACTAAAGCACTCCTCCACTTGGAAGGAGAAGAAGGCAGCAAACATAGGTACACAGATCTTAAGTGTCAAATACAATTTACAGCCCCAAACCCCATACCTCAATCGCCATGGCATCACAGCTTCAGATTAATATGTCCGTAAGCTCAATGCCTGAAACTCACTCGCACATCCAGGAGACATAGGGGCCACCAGATAGAGGTATGAATACAAAGGACAAGAATTAAACTCTTAAGTAGGACAAATAAGGAATGTAGATCCCAAGATGGCACACCAAAAAAAGAAAAAGATTTGGTGGAAAACAATTCTGCACTGTAAAAGCTACATCTGTGTTGGAATAGAGAAGCCTTGTTCAGCCGCCCCTTTACAAACTAAAATAGCTGTCCAGTAGCTTTCAACTGTGCCCCTTTTACTCTCCGAGGGGCAAAGAAATAACTAGAACAGGTGAGGTCAGAATTTTGTTTGCAGGGTTAATTTAACAAACTCTGGATTCTCCTTTTGCGAACTAAAGCGGAATCCACAGAGTTTGTTAAATTAACCCTGAAAATAAACGTCTGCCCGCCTCAGTTCTGGATATAACTTTTCCCCTAGGAGATTAAAGGGGGCCCCTTGGTGGTACAGATGAAAGCTACTTGACAGCTATTTTGACTAGAGGGACTTCGGCACACCCGCCTCTATAACCGTTTCTTTCTGACATGGCACACACAATAGCCCATATGGCTACCAGGTCAAGGAGCCTTTAAAGCACCCCATTTTGGTGCCAGGGTTATGCCATCAAACCAAAATTGCTGTGAAGCCTGGGGGCAGCTCTGCTTTAGCATTCGCTACAAACCACCCCCTTTGTACCACATTAGCACCCCAATGAACCTACATGTTAGCCTTTAAGATTAATGCATTTTCTTAAGCCCTACCTCCTGCAATTTTGTTTTCTGGACTTTAGTGGCACACAAAGAAAGATTAAAATGGCCATTGTGCCAATGTGGACTGGCCCCAAGCCTACCTCTGCACCTTCATGGCTTAAACTGGTTTACTTTAAAATCCTTCAGACTACCCAATCCATGTCCTGTCTAGGAGTGCACCTGTATTGCATTTTTTGGACAGTTATTGGCCGGCCACCAAATGCTTGACATGCTTCCCATGATGCAATTGGGGGCTGGCTGGGCTAATGACTAGACCCCAATCTGCGGTGAGACCCTGGGCATCCATGGGCTCTTACCTGAAACTCCTGCAGAGAATTGTAATGCACCTTGTTCCTTTGTTCCAGAATCCCATATTCTGACTATTTCCTCATCTTCCTTGCTGGCAGTCTTTGAAAAGCTTCATCGCCTGCAGTGTGGCACCCTGGTAACCTTCTGGCCTAAGTGCATGATGGTAGGGTGAGGGGGCCAAGAGGTCTTTCTGGCCTGGAATATACGATTGCTTGCTGCTGCTCCACCTAATATCAGTTGTGGAACATCTTGGGTGATTTCTAGCTGCTGCCACAGCCATGGGACAGTATTTTTGCTGGCTGTGCCCTTGTGCTGACCTGTGATCCTTTCATAGTCCTGCAGAGTGCTTCTGTGGTTGCTGCTGTCTCCCCGTGGTTGGTCTCCCGTAGGGACGTTCTCGGCAGGCTTACCTAGTCTGGTTTCTTGCTGGTTCTTGAGCTCGAGTTACACCAACCAAAGGCACCAACAGCTTCTATCCCAACCTAAACTACATACTAAACTAGTCTAGGCACCCAGTGTTTCTGGACCAAATTCAAAACAGCCAGCATCGAGTACCAGTGGCAATGTCTGAAGACCCTAATCCTATATAGGGTACAATTCTCTACGGTTCCCAGTCTTGGAACAGTGGGGTCTTAAAGCCCCCTTCAAACAGCTGATCTCCATTGCCTGATGTGGCTGTTGTTCCTGCGCAACCAGCTCTTATTGGCTTACCGGTTCTCAAACCTTGTGCCAGAACTATTCTTTGGCTGTCGTTGTGACTCCCCAATTCCAACTATGGGGTGAACAAATTACATAACTTTCCCCATAACTGCAGCAGGTCCATTGGGTTTCACCCATTGACTTTACAGCTGGCATCCAAGTAGGTGAGTGTGTGCCCCTGGTGCCATGACCCCATTTCCGGAATTTGGACCTTTACAAGCATTTACTGCACTCTAGTGCATTCGGCCCCAAGCCTCTTCTAGAGTTCCTCCCCACTGCCTGGTCACCCAAGTGCCCACCTCCTAGCCTTCCCTCCGATTGGCCAGAGCCACCCTGTTCACACGTCCCTTCAGGGCAGCCCTTCTACCCAGGCAGCCTCTCGGCGTAGGACCCCAAGGCAAAGGACAACTCCTGAAGAAAAAGCAGCTCCAGACTGTGTTGGCCCGTGTTAGCCAGTGGTGCCTGCAGCAGTCAACCAGCAGCAACTGACAAAGTAGGCGAGGGCTGGGCCAGGGAGCAATTACAATTACAGCACTTACAGGGAGCATTACTGCTCCCCATTAGACTGTAGGGCCCATCTAATTATCATCCCATTATATTATCAAAAACTTGTAATCAGCTGCACACCCATATGTTAGCCACATCCAACCATCACTGGGACATATATCTCGCATCTCGGTAGATAGGGTCAGGCAGCAACATCTCATCTTGGCAAATTGTCCACTGTTGTACTCGCCGCAAAAGGCATTTACCTTCCGCCCTCGTATCCCAAACCTTATTGCTACACCCCCATCTAGGCGTTTCAGTGTCGTTACTTCTCCCAAATCTAGGAGCTACTGTATTTTACTTCCTACTGTTGCAACCCCATTTAGGCCTGTATTTTACAGTCTACTGTTGTAGGCCAATTTAGGTCTCTATCCAGGCCCCTCTACTCAGTCACAATCTGATATACACTGCCCACCTTGGCCAAATCAGTGCTGCACGCTGGCGCACCAGCATGCCTGACGAGCCTCACCACACCCCAACTCAGCCATCCTGAACGCAAAGCCCATTATCCTAGCCTTCCACCTCCCATGTGCCACACCCACCAAGTAGATCTTGCTCCGCTCAATCAAGAGCAGCAAGATGGCGAGCAGGAGCAGAAAACATTGACCCCTGGAGAATTCCAGACCCACCCAGCGATCCAGGTAAACCAACCTTCTCACCCCCTTTCCTCGCCAATTACCTCGCCCGAGCAACATAGCACCCCAATCCATGCTTCCCTTTGCGCAGCAAGAGCAGCCCTGGACAAAACCACAACCTCCACAGCCACTCACACCCAGTGGGCCGCCCGTTAAGTCAAGGAAAGGCCCAGACCAAGACCATGGCATGCCCCTCCTAGCTTCTCCCATTCTCCAAACCAGATCCAAAACCCTGCCACCTTACTATAGGGGGCAAGCCTCCCCGCCGGCGCCCAACCTGGTCCTGGCCTGATTCCCTCTCTGCTCCCTTTATCCCCCCATGTCCCACTCCAATTCCCCCACACCCTCCACTACCGACCAATTTGCCCCTACCCACCCAAACCAACCCTTTTACTCTAACCCCCCCACTAATTCCCCCCCCCCCTCCAGTCACCCGCTTAACCAACAACCTTGTCCGACCCGCCAAGCACTTGCAAACAAGGAACAAGTTACTTACCTGTAGCTGTTGTTCTCCAGCATGGGTCTGGCATGGATTCACATGCTCATGAATATTCCCCGTTGTCAGGCCGGGAATCCTCGGTATAGAAAGAAAAAAAATCAGTATCAGTTTCGTTTCCGATCTGTCTTTCTTAGTAGTAACGAATCACTGGTCTCTGGGTCATACTGCCCCCAGACAATGACTGCCCTCTCCCTAAGCCTCGACTCTGGCAGCCATCCTCAGATTTGGTAGCACATAAAGTGGCAGTATGCCCAAGTGAAGAGCCGCAGAGGGGTAGGCGGGAGGGTTCGCATGTGAATCCATGCCAGACCCATGCTGGAGAACAACAGCTACAGGTAAGTAACTTGTTCCTTCTCCAGCATGGGTCTGGCATGGATTCACATGCTCATGAATAAGAGAATACAAAGCAGTACACACATGCACAGCCACAGGAGGTGGCAACAGGCTCAACATTAAGCAATACAACAACCCAACATTAAGCATCTCTTACCTCCTCACCAGGCTCACCTTAAGCGAACAGGTCGCGCCGCACTGCTTGGCTGACCCTGGACTCCTCCCTGGAGTCCCGATCGACGCAGTAGAATCTTGTGAAGGTATGCGTCGACCTCCACGTCGCAGCCCTGCAGATGTCCAGCAGGGGCACACCAGACAGGAACGCCGTGGTAGCAGCGATCGCTCTGGTCGAATGGGCTCTCGGGCGGCCGGGCAGCAGTCGGTTTGCCAACCGGTGACAGTGCATGATGCAGCCGGAGAGCCATCTGGAAATGGAAGTCTTTGAGAGAGCCTTCCCTTGATTCACAGTCCCAAAGTTCACAAACAGCTGTGATGTCTTCCGAAAGCTCTTCGTGCGGTCCACGTAGAACTTCAGCGCTCTAGCTACGTCCAGCGAGTGCAGAGTCCTTTCAGCCGGCGACGAAGGAGACGGGAAGAAAACTGGCAACACCAAGGGTTCGTTGAGGTGGAAGTCTGACGGCACCTTGGGCATGAAGGAGGGGTGCGTCCTCAGCACCACACTCGTGTCGTGAAACGTCAAGTATGGCGGCTTGCAAGATAGGGCCTGGATCTCTCCTACTCGTCATGCGGAGGTGATGGCCACGAGAAACGCTGTCTTCCACGACAGAAACTTCAACGGTGCCGAATGCATAGGCTAAAATGGGGCCCCCCCATGAGCCTGGTCAGCACCACGTTGAGCTCCCACGCCGGGGCAGGGGCCTTCACTGGCGGGAATGATCGGTACAATCCTTTCATAAATTCCTTCACCAGTCGATGAGACCACAAGGATGCCCGTCCCGTAGTTCTGGTGTATCGTGAGATGGCGGCTAGATGTATCTTGATGGAAGCGTGAGCTAGTCCAGCCTTGGCCAATGACAGTAGGTACGGCAATACTTGAGGGGCCGTAATCCGCAGAGGGTTAATCTTCTGAGCACGGCACCAGACAGAGAACCTCTTCCATTTATGTCCGTAGCACTTGAGAGTTGAGGACGCCCTGGCCTTTGCAAGAACCTCTCTGCAGTCGGCCGGGATGTCGTACCCTCCAAACTCTAGTGCTGCAGGAGCCAGGCCTGCAAGTTCAGCGACTCCGGTTTGTGGTGAAGAATGGCACCTCCTTCTCTGTAGAGAAGATCTGCGTCCGTCGGCAGCTTGACTGGTGTGGACGTTGACAAGTCCAGAAGGTCCGGGAACTAGATCTGTCTCGGCCACGCCGGTGCGACGAGGATCATCCTGCACCGGGACCTCTTGAGCTGGTTGATGAGCCGGAGCAGCAACGGCAGCAGAGGGAACGCATAAAGAAATAGGCCGTCCCAGGGGAACGAGAAAGCATCGCCCATGCTCCTCAGCTGGGGGAACCTGCTGGCGAACCTCCGGCACTTGGAATTCGTCGCCGTCGCGAAGAGATTGATTTGGGGTTCGCCCCATCGTCTGAAGAGTCGATCCACTTGATCCTGGCGTAGTTCCCACTCGTGGCACGAGCGCAGCTCTCTGCTGAGTGAGTCGGCGATCGTGTTTTTTATTCCTGCCAGATGAAGAGGCACCAGAAACATCCCTTGGGCGACGGCCCAATGCCACAGATCCTGGGCTTCCTTGGATAGGGCAGGGGATCTGGTTCCGCCCTGCTTCCGGATGTAGAACATCGTGGTGGTGTTGTCGGTGAAGATCCTCACCACCTTGCCCTTGAGGGACGGAAGAAAAGACCTGAGGGCCCAGAACACTGCGCGGAGCTCCAAGATGTTGATGTGGAGTGACTTCTTCTCCGGGAGCCAAAGGCCTCTCGCGTGAAGATCTCCGGGGTGCGCTCCCCAACCTTCCAGGGAGGCATCCGTCGTCACCTGGTGAGCTGGGGTCTGAAAGTCTGTGCCTGCCGACAGATGAGAGCGGGTACCCCACCACCGGATCACCTGACGGAACGTCTCGTTGAGGGATCCTGTCCTCGAAGCTGCCCGTCGACTGGACCCAGCAGGCGTCGAGGAACTCTTGTAAGGGGCGCATCCGAAGCCTGCAAAGGCGCACCAGATAAATGCAGGAGGACATCATCCCGAGGAGGGACTAGATAGATCTTACCCTGGCCATGTCAGTGAACAGCAGACGCTGCACCTTGCCCAGAATGGTCCTGGTCCTTTCCTCCGATTGTAGGCTTCCTGGGACGAAGATCTTGCCGTTTGTTGGTACGTGGAGGAGCCACTGCCGGATCGTTGGAGCACTCCCAGTGCCTGGGCAGTCTCCGTGTCTGTCTAGCTCCTGAACAGCTTCCCGGGCGTCGAGCTTCCTTTCTCTTGGGCCATGTCCGGGGTAGGCCTCGGAACTTCTGGAATCCTCCAAAAGCGAAATCTTCACCCTTTAGGGGTGTAGATAACTCCTACACGGATCCCCGTTGATCGGATGTAGAAACGGTGGAGCTTGAGGCTCTATTTAAGCAAAAAATGAGAAAATCTCCTGAAAAAGCGTGAAAACGCAGCAAAAGCTCGAGAGCTACAGCACGAGGACTCCCAACACTTGAACGTGCGGTAAAAATCTGAGGATGGCTGCCAGAGGCGGGGCTTAGGGAGAGGGCAGTCATTGGCTGGGGGCAGTATGACCCAGAGACCAGTGATTGGTTACTACTAAGAAAGACAGATCAGAAACGAAACTGATACTGATTTTTTTTCTATACCGAGGATTCCTGGCCTGACGACGGGGAATATTCATGAGCATGTGAATCCATGCCAGATCCCATGCTGGAGAATACACCAACTCTCTTGCTTTGACAGAAGACAAAAAAAATGAACATGTACAGACTGACAACACCAATATGCCACGTATTGGAGTGTAAGAACACAAGTTTTCTTTACCCTTAATATTCAGTGAAAAATAACATGCCACAGAAGAACAGACAGGCTGCATCACTGTAGGCCTGTCTAGCCATTTAAAGACATGGATATTGGTTTTATCCTTTATACCCAGAAAATAAAATGCAATACCAACAAGAAAACACATTCATACTAGATCCCCCAATGCATGCCAATATAAAAAAAACCCTCATGCAGCATTCATTCACAAGCTCACATATATACCTACCACAGCATTCACCATACATTCGCTCCCTAACAAAGGCATTCTCTTCTCCCCTCCAGGCCTGGGGCAGGTGCCCCCAACCTGTGACAGGCAAGAAGTGGTGGAGAATCAGTTTTCATCAAGTATTGATTTTTTCAAGAGCCAAATGAGAAATTATTGGTGTGAAGCTGTGTCAGTCACTTAATGCCTTTCACAGGCTGTGCTTGAATATTGTCATGGGTGGTTAATGTAGCCTGGTAAATGCACTTCACTGGGAAGGGAATTAGGCACAACACACCAGTATTTGCAGAGAAACCAAAAAGGTTCAGATTATTTGAAAATACAAAGACTAGACTTTTGGGGCTGAGGGATCTATGGAGTGAAAAGTTTGGGGGAGTGGCTACAAAGTGACGGTTAAGAATACATTTAGAGAGTGGGCCTGGAGTATGATGATCGATAATTGCCTAATGAAGGGGAAAATAGCTAGGGTTTATTTGCAGCTTAAGGACATCTGGGGTTCGGAGGTATATCTGGATCTCCAAATGCCAGTGAAATTAACAAATGGGTTTGTAAAGTTTCGATTAAGCACACTCCCTTTGGCCCATGAGTCTGCCAAGTGGAAGAAGGGGCCCTGTTCCTCCAACCCTATGCCCTCTTTGTGGCAAGGGGCGTGAGGATAAGGCGCATCTTTTCTTTTTCTGCCAGGCAAGGGTGCGTTGGCTCACCCTGGTTTGGAGCCACCTACACCAGTTCTCAATCCAGTCAGCAAACCGAGCCCTGAAATGTTGCAACCAGCCTGTATCTGTGTTAGCAGTTTCACATTTCTTAAGATCTGTATTTACCAAGAGAATGTTAGAGGTTAGAAAAGTCACTAGTTTTCCAGAGTATTAGGATGGGTAAGGATGTGTGTGCAATATTATCGATCGGATTTACACAAGTCTACACTTGTTTTATAATTGTATATATAATGTGTATAATGATTTTATGACATTAAGAATGTGGTTATTAATACAAATTTTGTATTTAATGTTTTGTATTGTGAAAATTGTACTTTAATGGATATTTATTTTCCAAATAAAGGTAACGACAAAATTTGCATTATGGAGCGAGTAAAGGGCACTTGCTCCCGAAATGAAATGGATTTTTTTTGTGCCAACAAGACACTTTTGGGATGCAGAGGGTTGTTGTAGGGGCAGCGATCTAGTGCCCCCTATTGGCAGGAAGCTACTGGAAGAAACACAAGAAAGGCAGTCCAGCGAAAGCCAACAATGGAGCCTGCACAACAAGGACAGATCAGCAATATGAAACCACTGACAGTGGGTACAAGTCTGATTACTGTGGATTAGGGGAGGAGGGCTTGTTCAAAAGCAAGACGGGCTCAGTCAGAGCCTCACTGAAAGGAAGCATGCACATGCATGAACACCACTGAAGTGCTGGCCAAAAAGGCCACAACTGCCAACTGCTTTGGCTATGGTGTCCTGTAGAGCAATCTACCTCTGGGGTTGTATGAATGCTGCTGGCGTCCCTGAGCCAAGAAGCCAAATCCTCCAAGGCAAGCTAATTACCAGATCCTTCATCCTTAAAGTAATCTGCAGCCTTAACTAAAACTAGTCTCTAGAGCCTCCCGAAGGATACTGGGTGTCACCTCACTTCTCGAAAATGGCAAGGGAAGCCAAGTCCCAAGCCCAGGACAAATTTAGCAGCCAGGACCTTCATCAATGTAGGCGGCACCAAAACAGACTTCACCAAGGCAGAACAACATGGGGGCAAGATCACTTTGAACTGAAGCTGAATGATGGGCAACAGTATCAGCCTCAGGGCAATGCTGGATGCAACAGATATGGAAATACACCTGAATCAAAAGCTACTGTAGAGAGTATTGCAACACCCAGCAAAAGAGCAGCAGGTTTCAGATCAATGGGCGCAGGAGCCCTTTAAATTTGCCTAGATCTGTATCAACCATTCAGCCTCAGTGGGGAAGTGGAGGCAGCAAGGAAAGGCGCTAGATTCCTCAAAACATACTAGTTGAAGCCGAGGGTGGAGAAACAAAGAATTGGTCCTACCGTTCGTGAGTGAGTCACCCTCTTCGAGTGGACACTTCAGCCAGGAAAGCTCTCCAATTGCACTTTGTGTTTAAGCTGGGATAGTAGGGTGGAGGTTTCGGGGTGGGGATTTAGGAAGAGGGGAGTATGTCTCTGTCCAAGTCTTTCCCTGTGACCACGTAGTGAAGGTTTGTAATTCTGTCCAACTTCAGCCTTGAATGGATATAGATGCAAAAGCAGCAGGTGTCAGTTATGAGATTCGGTGCAAATTAGCACCTGGTGTTGACTGGAAACATACCTTTGACTTTTGCAATGCTGGCCGGGTTGAAGTGCATTTTCCATGACCTAGCATACAACTACACAGATAAAGGAACTGAGGTAAAGAGCACATACAGCTCCTCTTACACATTTATGACATTTGGCACCCCCAATGACTGGTTGTTTGGAACTGAACACTAGGGATCTGCAATGCAGACAAGGTTAGAACATAAAGCTCAAATACCAAAATGCAGCATGCCACTAGGGCAGATGTTTTAGACTACTCCCATGATCCCACACCACAGATGCTGGCTAGGGATGTGAGGTGTAGTCCAAAATATCTTGAGAGCCAAAAGGTTGCAGACCTGTGCACTAGGGCCAAGGAGATTGGGTTCCAAGAAATAACATACCAGTGGTCTACAGCCTGGCATCTTCAGAATATGCACTAAGAGGAGAGCAGATGAACATCCAAAATCAAATGTGTATGTAGAAAAAAAAAGAATTGGTGCGTATCATATTCATCCAACCTCCGGGATGTAGGTTTAAGTACTGCCTAACAAAACGTGTCTATGTTCATGCATTTTTTGCTGAAATGTTTGTTCTCAAAAAATAAATAAAAACATTAAGAAATACAAATGTTTTCTTGGGGGGGGGGGTCACCACGATATTCCCGATCCCCCACCTCTTATATACCCTTCCCGACAGACCCCATTTCTTTCGATGAATGGACATCGTACTGAAAAGAAAGGGGCGATTGTGGGAGAAAGATGATTTAGAGTCAGGTGATAGTTTGGCGACAGGTTCAGATGTGGCGGTTCTGAAACCGAATATTCCTTTAGTATGAGGATAGGATGAAGTCCTAGAACACAAAGAAGAGAAATGTTTTACCCAGATGCATTGACAAAAGAAACCGATTCCGTAATATTGAACTACTCAGTACATTTAGGTTCATAACAATTGTAAACCCACATATTAAAAAATAAATGTCTTTATTTTTCAAACAATGCGTCACATTAACAGGTTTCAATTTTCACTAAATTTTGTGAAGTAAACATTTTGATTAATTTTATGGTCCTGAGATGCTTCAAGTCCTTAACTTACTCCAGCCATTTTAAAAAAAGCAGTTTGTAGAAATTCTCTACAAAACATCTAAGCTTTTAGCCAATACCCCAATACAATTTTTCAATGCCTAGCCAAAGCAAAACAGTGAATCTAAAGGTCAACAACCCCAAGTAAATGATACAAAGATTAATTTGAAACAAAAATGCAAAATGACAACTCTTGTGTGGAACTAAGGAAACATACTACAGTATATGCAAGGCTAAATTAGCAAGTAGTGAAGCGTTCAAGTCATTTTTGATATTCAAAACTATCTATTGATTCAGATATTTTGGTGTGAAACATCCACATTACAACTGCCATTGTGACAAGAATGTAAGAGCTTTAATATATGCATCAGCCCATTATGTAAACATTTCAGAACTTTGATGTTTTAAAGCAAATGTTTAAATCTACAAAATGTGCGCTGCATTGCCAATATACTACATTGGAACAGATTCCTTTTTCACTACAGTGCAATAGTTGGTAGCTATACATACCTGGTCTTAAGTAGTTCCATTGCCAAAAGGAAATAACTTGCTCAAAAACCTTTGAGGATTCAATTATAAAAAAAAGTATCAGGTCTGCAGGCATTCACTTTATGGGTAACCTTTTCGTTTTTCTTAATGATTGTGCAAAGCATTTGAATGGAAAACTTTAAATAAAAAAAAACGACCAATTTCTTATTAGGACTGGAACATAAATCCAACGCAAGGTTATTTCACTGGCACAACCAGGGACTTAGAAATAGAACATAGGCAAACTATGTAGGATGCTAGGAGTGCTAGTTATGCCAATATATTGTTTACATAATTTAAGACAGAAATTTTGAATTGAATCGAGAACGTGTTTACAAAAAAGAAATCTGTAGTTAATACATTTTTGTAAACTTTGGTAAAATGAACTTGATGCAATCTAAAACATCAGGATTAAAGAATGTATGGGGAAAACGTACTGACTTGCATGGGTTCAGCAGCTCTAGCAGTTGAGACTATTCAATTGTGAGTTCCACCACTTACCAAAGTGGAACCCAAGATAAAAACAATTTATAAGCCATAGTACCTTTTAATAGTACCTTTTAATTCTCTATTGGAAGAAGTTAAACCTGATATTAAATATAAAAAAGCTCTACAAATTTGAAATGTATGTACTTTAAGCATTGATTATCAATAGTTTGACAGCACTTTGTTTAAAGAAAGTGTAATATAGTGCTACTGCAAACACTTTTCCAAAAAAACAGAACAGATCTTACTGTATCTATACTACACTACTGCCTGCAAGAATTGAAAACAATAGTAAACTGGGCAATGGTCAAAAACGTATGGATTCCAGCATTAAATTGCCAAAAAGAGTGCATATCCCACAGAGGTCTCCTTTCCAGCAAGCATAGGCACCAAATAAATCATTTGCCACAAAGAAAATCCCCTCCACCCCTACGTTTGTGCAAGCTCGTGTAAACATTCCAAAAGGCAGTGCCTTCAAACAATACTGAAGACAAAGTAAGATTAAACAACCCCTTTGTTCAGGTAGAAAACTAGGTTTGTACCGGAAAGCTAAAAAGTGAGAGCTAAATCATAAATCAGGACACATGCAGTTGCATGTGGGCTAGTTCTAGGCAGCTGAAGACTAAGGATGATCCATCAGCCTTCAGTGCGGCCCTTTTCCACAGTTGTGGTGATGGAACACTTGGATAGAGTGAAATAGAAGCAACCTGGTTATTACCATTGAAAACAAACACTGAAAATCTCAAAACCTGCTAAGAATATATGATTGTTATAACTCTAGTTGTGCAGTTCTGAATCCTTGCATAGGGAATATTCGGAAAAGGAAAGTCAATCCAGAATATGATTAGATCTACTGTCATAAAAGAATTTAAAAATCAAACATCATTTTCACATGTCCAGACTAAAAAGAATGCAAAAGTTAGCAAAACAATTGCAGTCCATGCCAAAGACACTAAATCCGATATTGGCAAAGGTCCATTTAATACACTGAAATTCTCTCAACTGAGAAGTCCACACAGGTCTTGCTGAACTACGCAAGACAGAATAAGTGCAGATTAAAACTGGATCAATGTACCGAGAGTGAAACACATGACTGATCTTCAGGGAACTCTTACTCTGGATCAAACCTTTAAGAGTATTCATGCCCAATTACATTCAGGAATGCAACAGGAAACGTGAAAACATTTTATGATGCTTAGGCCTAATGGAAAACCACCATAAACAAAACAGACTTCGATTTCAAGTGTTTCAATTTGGGCGTTAGCCCAGAATCTGAGGATTGCATCAATGTGCATCTTACACAGTATGATAGCAGCGCAACATCTCAAATGAGCAATACACCAAGGAGAAGTAGGTTTACATACAAATGGAAGTGGGCTCTCTAGGATCTGGATACAAGTTCAGGAATGCTCAGACCCATGCAGTGGGCTTGCAAACTGAATTGTCCATACCGAAAACAAGTGATGTACTCCAGTCTCCTGTATTAATTCTTTAGAAACAAAACCCTCAATGTGATAATGGGTGACATTTACAAAATGCAAGAAAAAGCAAAATATCATCTGCCCACAATAAGGGACATTTCAACTGTCAAGAAGGTTTTCCTTGTAGAGAACTAAAGGGACCTGAACGTGTGTAGGTTTGACACTTCGATTTCTATCATTCTGTGGAGCAGCTATGTAGGCCCACAACACTGTATGGGGAGGCGGCCAAAATAAATGACAGGATGCTGTAGATAAGTCTTCCATTAATGCCAATTAAACTGCAGCAACCAAATAAAAAATATCCAGGTTTACAATATACTTCGAGGGAGCCTTTCAAATAGCCAATAGAAAAGATCAAGAGTCTTCAATAGGCTTCCACAAAGCTAAATCTGTAATTTTGAACAAATGTAGTTGCTGGAAGTTTAATGGTGGCGGCGGGCTGAGGAAGGTAAATGCATAAACTGGAGGATCATTAAGTTGCTAGGCAAATCATAAGGAGCATTACAATGGGAAAGCAGGTGGTGTACGGATAATGCAAACAGATACCAGCATGTCAATTTTTAAAAGAACAGAAAGAAACCAAGCTTCTTCATGCAGCCAATCCAAGGCCCTCTCGGTACGTCTGGCGCTGGACAAAAAAAAAATAAAAAATACACAAACAAATGAACAATCTAGTTAGTACAAGGGATCCGAAATTAGGATCACGAGCGCCCGTACATCGGCAAAGATTCTCTTTTGTCCTTAGTTCCGCATGCCGCACATCAGCACCCCACTGAGTTTATTACAATAACTTAAAGCACATCAATATTTTGCATCTTGAAAGCTTGAACAGTTGGAGTGATTAGATTTACCTCTTCGCACAGATTAATTTTACATTGGCAGGTTAAACGTTTTATAACAGACTCCTGGGCTGTTCTAGTTCAGTTGAAGGTCAATGTTTTGTAAAAGAAACAAAGTTTCTTTCTTTTGTAGAGAAAAGTCAGACAGCTAGTCAGCCAGTGCACAAAAAGCCCTGCTTAAGTAAATAAATAAATAAACCCTGCTCAACATGAACTCAGTACTTTCAAAGGATTAAGGTAAGTTTTACACAGGGCAAATTGACACTATGCATACCAATGCTATTCCTAACCCTCTCAGGTAGTGAAGTCCATTTGGTGACTCATGAACTGCCAGTGCAGCACAGGAATCACCAAAAGGGGTGCATTCTGCTTCTGGAAGCAATGCAATGTATGATTTCCCAATCGCCAATTTACAAATCAAACACTTCCAGCAGAATTTAGTGTGAAGATAGGATCGTAATCACTATTCGTTGGTTAAAGGAAACCCTAAACAAAAATCTTAGTGTTGAAAGTTTTCATGTTTTACATGTACCAATCAAACAATCATTACACGGCTGTTTAAGGTATTTTTGCAAACTGTCTTCCATTTTGTGAGACACCTTCAAACCATAAAACGGTGGGTGGGTGGGGGGGGGCGGGAGGCATTTCGCAACAAAACCATACCATTGAAACCTTAAAATCAAAGATTTACACCCAATAATGACCCTGCCACAACTGTAGACTATCCACCTTCCCTAGAACTCCAATCCTCCATCTCCAAACCCCATACTACTTAAAATGCAACCAGCACATACCTATGCATATTTGGCAACCCAGATCACACTATCCTTACTCCATTAAAACCATTACTCATCCTACTAGTAATACTACAAAATGCACTAGTTCAGCTACTCAAGGTGCTGCTAACCGTCCACTAAATACCAGTAGTTCTATGCTACTAGGTGTATACTACAAAAGCTACACCAAGTTACTACTATTAATACCACTAATGTATCTCCTGTGATCAGTACTATCATTACTGGCATTTCCACTAATACTAGTATAGCTGCTGCCATAACTGCTACTGGTCATCCTGGAAAGCACTAAAAATTGGAGTTGTCCCAACAGTGTAAAGATAAAGAAAAGTAGAAGCGATATGATTAATGCCAGAGGTACCATTCCATGTGGAAGTATTTGGTACCACAAGTTACTGAACTTGTATAATGGCACCAGTAATGGCAATAGCAGCAGTAGAACCAATAGTACTTTTGCAGTGCTATGGTAAGTATGCCAGGTACAGATATTGGAGGGCGCTGGGTAGCCAAGTACAGCATTCAAATGAGGACTGGATTGTCAAAAGGAAATGCAATCCATTACTTTATACCTTTGCAGTTGTATACCACAGTCATATACCACCACTTCCTGTTCAGGGGTTAAAGGCGGTTTACAAAATAGTTAATATCGAAAGTAAAGGGCTTGTGAAAAGAGTAACAAGAACATTTGAGAAAGCAGCCTTCAGTAGAAGTACAAAATGTTGATCAGAAAACTAAGTGACGGTTCCCTAAATTTAGCACAGCAGCCACATCCCCTTTCCATAAACTAAAAGGCAAATAGAATCTTCTGCATATCCTTTGCATCTGGAGTATTTCTTCCAGTATCATTTTTCTACTTCTGTGCACCAGCCATCACAAGCACTGCTGAAATTGTTGGTAATCGTAAGGGTTTCTAGCATAATTATCTACCTTCCATTTATAGGAAACATGACTTCAGTCATACAGCACTTGTGTCAAAATGACAGTAGCACAAAACAGGTTTTAGTAGTACAAGCATGAACACTTCTATTGACATGTAATCCACCAGGAGCAAAAGCACGTTTCAATAGGAACTAAAATGCAAAAAGATTAGAGGGAGCTCTTTGATCTACCTATTACAGTATACCAACTTCAAGGGGTAGACCCAACCTAAAAACTAAGATTCCCCAGGTATATTCCCAACTTTCAAAACTAAATTTCAAATAATGCATACAAAGGAAGATATTGAAATGGTTTTAAATGTGTTTTAAGATCACTCAAGTATCATAAGAGTTTTATACTTTGGAAAACGCTATTGTACAGCAAACGGTAATAGTCCTGATTCCAGAAGTCCAAGTCTACATATTGAATATTAATATGTTAGTGCAACTCGAAAATATCCACCATCATCTGGGGATTCAGATTGTAGACTGCATATAGCAATTGCCACTCAAATCTGGACAAAGTTACACACCGTAAAGCTTGCTATAGTAACTAAGCAGGCACCACATATGAATAAGGTGTCTTACATCTGCCAAAAGGTTTCTCAAGACATTGGCACCAATAAATTATAAATGGCAAGAGCTTCTATAGTGAGACCGTAGGGTAAAGCATCACTCAAACAATGAAAAACCCAAACCGTTGACTCCCCTTAAAGTATTACGATTAGAAATGTACAACTGGTAACCAGTAGTGTTGAAGCTCCATCTATCCATTAAAAATGAGGATAAGTTAAACCAGTTGGTAAAGGAATGAGTCAAGATTTGCATTATTCCTAGCACCACAACATATATTTAAATGTTATTTCTTGATGCCAAGATAAAAATAAAAAACAAAGGAGACATTTTTAGATTTCTTGAAAAATGTAAATCTGTATTCTGTATTTTCTATCTACATGTCAAGGTGCACCAAATCTACAGTTTATACTTTATTGCATGCTTTTATTTGCCTATGAGCATGCTTACAGAATAAATATTAAATACAAGAACATGAAGGAAAAGCATCAAAATGGACATCAGAAATATTCTCATGTGGGTTCTACCTGCAAAAGCAAAACTTGTCCAAAGTATAGTGAAGAAAAAGTTGAGGTAACAATAGTGGCCGCACCCACTAAAGTGACGAGAAACTTGAAAGTGTGGAAGTGTTCAGAAATTCAAGTCCAACACAACTATCTTGTATTCCAAACTGAAACAGCAGCTTGAATTTTCAGTCCATCAGACGGCATTCACAGAGCTCCTTGTAAATCCTTTTCCTGACTCTAGGCATGTCATCCTGCGAGAACTGGAAAGGTTGTTCCAAAGCAAGGCACTTGCAGTACTATGGAGATAAATAGCAAAAAACACAAGCTTGATTAGTGACAAAAATTGGTTTATGGCAAACAAAAGGAGACACTGCTGATTAAGGATACCAGTCAAACGTACTTCATTTGACTCGGCTATTGCAGGTACTGCAAATGTGAATAACCTGTATTCTCCCTTCAAAAGCTTTAGGATATCGGTTCAAGAAAAGACATGAAAAAAAGATATTGGATCAGGATAAATAAAAATTTGTATACAAAGGTTAAACAGTAGTGCAAAACCACAGATTAAGCTAGAGACGAAGAGATTGTGGTGCTAAAACAAGCATGGAAACTGGCAGACTGCAAAAGTTATTAGTTTGGCATGTAATAAAACTTAACGTAGTGACTACTATTTTCCTACATCGTCTCCCTTCCTCAATGCTTACAAAAAAGGTTCCTGTGTGAATGGACAGGACCAAAGCAATTTTTTAGCATGCAGAAATAAAACCCCCAATTCGATTTTTTAGCATAGCCTCCATCGCTTCCAGCCTTACGCAGGCTACCCCCTAACTGATGTAGACTAAAGAGGTACTGCAGTACGGCCTGGCCAAACCTAGCATCTTCCGGGGGAACTGGGATCCAAGTAGTAGTACCTGCAAAACACAGAAGGCCAACATGGCAGTCTTGGCCATGCTCTAAGGAACAGGTCTCTGAAAGAGCACAGAGGCCGCCTTCGCCCTTCCGGAATGTTTATCAGTGCCTTTCAAAAGGAGACAACCAGCTGTCCATGAGATTGACCTCTGTAGAGCACAAAGAGCCTCTCAGAGGACCAGAACTCTAGTACTGTACAGAAGAGCACACAGCAGATATCCAAGGTGTTCAAGTTCTTGTCGCCCCACCAAAAACAGATTATGAAAGACCATTGGAAGGGAAATCTCCTAGTTAATATGGAATTCAGACTCTCTTTGGCAAAACGGAGGAGTGGGTGCAAAGCACAGCCTCGTCCATAAGGAATTAGTAAAACAGCTGAAGAGGCCAAATGTGTCTGAAGCTCAGTGAGCCTCAAGGACAAAGCAACAGTGATGAGGAATGCTACATTCAAGCGGAGGTCAGTGGCAATGGGCTCAAATGGCTTGTGGACCAGGGCAGTAAGGATGAATTGGAGTTGCCAGCTCGGACAAAGCGCCACTGACCAGAGGAAACATCTGCCCGAGTCCCCTTAAAGTACTGTTTCAGAACCACACCAAAAAGGGAAAGAAACACCCCATCAACATTCATGTATACCACTACAGCAGAACATTGGGTGTCATGAATATATAGGTATGCTAGAATTCTCCAAATCAAACAGGGATGTAAGGATCAAGGCTAGGCTGCAGGCCAGGGGGTTAATCAGCCGGTCAAAGCACCAGTAATGGAAATGTGACAGTTTACTTTTGTTCTGTGCGCTATTCGAAGTATTGCGGGAAGCCATGATTATGCTGAAATTCTCCTCAGACAATCCTAGATTACCAAGAGTGTGTTGCTCAGGTACCAAACCGATAACCAAGTAATGGAACGAGGTATGCCAAACCCTTCCTTCCCACCCTCTCATGACAACAGTTCCGGCCTAAAGGAGAGCCCTATAGGAGAAGTGTGCCAGTATCCTCAGTTCTGAGAACCAGAACCAGTCCGCCCTCCAAAGAACCACCAGGTTAAGTCTCTAGCAGGAGATGGCAAGGCCCTCTGCCATTTAAACCTGGTGCTTGCCCTGACTATGAAGGAAAAAGTGAGGGCATTTTGCATTCCGACGAGAAGCAAACTCGTCCAGAGAACATCCCATGTCGCAAATAGATCCTGGACCAACGAGGGACAGAGTTTGCATTCGTGAAGAATCACCTCCAATTTACTGAACACAACCGTCTTCTGATTGGACTCCACATGCAGAATACCTGAACTCCATATCCTGAGCAATGGACCACTCACATATCACCAATGCCAACAGATCTAGGGTGGGGAGACCTGGACCCCCCCTCCCTGCTCGTTATAGTAAACATTTGCTGTGGTATTGTTCGTCGGCACCTGAATACACAGCATCACTTCATAACTGGGAGGAAAGCTTTGAGGACACTGAAGATGGCTTGGAGATCCAGCACAGTGATATGAAAATGAGGATGCTGGGGCTCTCAGAGGCAGCGAACCTGCAACTCACTGCATGTAGCATTGAGCTGAACAAAGGAGTCCGATAATTGCCACTTTTAGGGAACTTATCAAGGTACGGCGGTCGCTCCATCAAAGGAGACCCGGAATGAAAGTAGTAATTGGTCAAACTGCAAACGGAGTAGAGAGCCGGACTCAAAACCGACGGCAGACAGAACAAAGTTCTTCTCATTTTGAGATTGCCATGTGGTACTGACGGCAACACAAGACGCTAAGGCACAAGCTGTCGTAGCAGTGTTCAGGAAAATGTGCATGTAGTGATGGGTTTAAAGAACCTCTGCGGCGTAGGAAAAACCCTTGCCTGGCGAGTGTCCCACTTGAAGCCTACAAAAGTCACACTCTGGTATTCGGTCAATGGCTTCTCTGCATTCACCGACAGGAAGAGAAGAGATGGACCAGAAGAGCTTTGGGTGACGACCAACGCCCATGGACAGGCCACCCAGAGCAGCCAGTCATTGAGGCAGGGATACATGTGAATGCCCCCCCGCCCCCACCCCCACCCACTCCTCCGCCTAAGGAAGGCTGCCACTCCAAAATTTATTATAACAAATCTGTGTGCTGCCAGCAGGCCAAAGGGAAGCACCAGGTTCTGGAACTGCTGGATTCCCCTGCAAAAAGCAAAGTAAGCAGATGGGCATACAACACATTCAGGGTCCCACTACGCAGATCCTAGCTACTTGACTGGCAGGAGATTGGATCTGCACCAGTGTAATTACTTTGAATCATTCCAGGCGAAAAACGTAATTGGAGAACATGTCCAGAATGGTGTGCACGCCAGCCTGGTTGTTCTTTGGCACCAGTCTAGAATATCCTGTCCTCTTCTGGGATGCGTAAACCTCAGACACCGACTGGATGCCCAGCAGCTTTTAATTCTTGGATGCAAACTTGAGGGTCAAATGCGACAGTGGAAGCCTGTAGTTGAAAACAAGTCAAGCAACTGACAGGACCAGAGGATCCCAAATTGTCCCCATTCTTACAGATGGAAAGAGCCACCCAACCAACTAGAGAATTAGAACGAAGCAGCCAGGCAATTCTTTGTTTTGACTTCCGACGGAGATGGCCACTAGGTGGAGTGAATTGCTGCCTTTTTCTGGGTTGAATGGGGAATTAGGGGGTTGTTGCGCTTGCCTTGTCAGCCTCTCTTGAAAGCCTTTTCAACCTTCAAATAAGGTACAACTCTGAGCTTGCATCCAATCGCGTAAAGGATCTTGCACTTTTGCCCAAGACGGACTAGAAGGAAGCACCAGTTGCAGAGTCGCCACAGACAATATGGAGGAAAGGATTAGGGTGAGAGACAGGGAAATCTCAGAGGATGGGAGCACATTTCCACCCTTCTGTTAACGATTGCCCCAGAAGAACAAGTTACTTACCCCTGGTAACTTTCTTTCGACTGGATGTTCCTCCCATGTATTCCTTATCTTTTGGTATTTCCAATGCACAGCTTAGCTGCTTCAGAATTATTTTTCCAGCAGGGGATTCTGTGCGTCGATGCCTGTCGACTCTGTCCCTCAGAGGCCTCAGTCTCGACGTCACCAAAGGGGGGGGTGGGGCAGAGTTATATACGGGATACATTATTCACCGTAAATCGTATTTCTGACGCTTGTATCGGCTTAGATTCACATGCTGTGCATGGGCCGACATCTAGTGGAAGCTGCAGAGTATTACAGTTGTTTTCGAAACTCGAAAAGGGACGTCGAAAGGGCATGCCAGTAATACGATCCCTAGTGTGACATCCCCTGTACCCATGATCCCTCAGGCATCAAGGTCCCTCATATTGTTTTTTTTCTGACATGAGGGAGCATGAGGTGTAGCGTGAGTACAGTTGTATCTAAGCAGATGCGTATCAGACAAGCTCATAAGCATCCATGCGCATTCTCTCCGAGGGGAAGGATAGATGGGTCGCATGTGAATCTAAGCAGATACAAGCATCAGAAATATGATTACGGTGAGTAATGTATCCCTTCTGAGGCTTGTGGAATCTGCTTAGATCACATGCTGTGCATAGATTAGCGAGCAGTGTGAGAAGAAGGTGGGATGTGAGAAGGTTCATGAGCGAACAAATGTCTTGGAACCGCTTGTCCCACTTGTATCTGTCTTGGAATGAGTGTCAATGCAGTAGTGATGAGTGAAAGTATGTATTGAGCTCCATGTAGCTGCTTTGCAAATACTGTCTATAGGGACATTTGCAATGAAAGCCATGGTCACTCCTGTGCCTCTTGTGGAGTGAGCCCTGGGCGTAAAAGGCAGTGTCTTATTTGATAGGGAATAGCACAGTTGGATACATCCGACTATCCACCTAGAATTGGCATTCTTAGAGATGCAGTCACCTTCTCTGCTTGGCGCTATGGAGACAGTTGATCCGTCTTTCTAAGCGATCTGGTCTTATCTACATAGTAGAGGACCGCCCTCCTCACAACCAGTGTGTGGAGTTTTACCTCAGCTCAGCTGTTGGGTTCCTGGAAGAAAGCCGGTAGCTCGATTGACTGGTTTACATGACATTTGGAGATTAATTTAGGGCAGAACCTAGGGTGAGTAACTAAAACCAGCTTGTCTTTGTGTACAACAAAGAAAAGATCCTGCACTGACAATGCTTGTATTTCACTAACTCTTCTTATGGAAGCGATAGCCACTAAGAAGGCAGTTTGGTAAATCAGGTGTTTGAGACTGGACTTGTGCATCAGCTCGAAAGGGGCGCCCATGAGCTTAGCGAGTACAACATTGAGTACTATTCCTGGCTGTGGGTTTGAAATTTGAGGATGAGTCTCTTTACTCCCTCCATGAATGCTTTGACGACAAGTACCTTCCACCATGAGAGCTTATTGTGGGAAGTGGTGTAAGCTGACAAAGCCGCCAGGTGGACCTTTAAGGAGTTGAACACTAACCCTGCATCCAGCAAGTGGAGCATATATGTCAGAATGTGGGAAGGAGTACATTCAATGGGGTTCATTTGTTTAGACTGACACCAAATTACGAATCTTCTCCATTTGTCAAAATAACAGTGTCTAGTGTTAGGTTTTCTTGATTCCTTCAAGATGTCCACAAATCTTTGAGGCATGTTAAGATGACCAAACTATGACTTCAGGAGCCATGCTGCCAAGTTCATTGAGTGAGGTTGAGGGTGCACTGTTAGGCCCTCGTGCTGGGAGAGCAAGTTGTATGGGCACAGGAGTTTGATGGGATCGCACTTCGCCGGTTTGCGCAGATGTGGATACCAGGGTTGTCTTGCCCCCATAGGAGCAACTAGGATGAGCGTCATCTGTTCCTTGTGGATCTTGTTCACCACCTTCTTAATGAACGTTGTTGGGGGGGAAAAGCGTAAGCAAATTTCCCTGAATAGTTCATCCATAGGGCGTTCCCCTTGGATCCTGGCTGGGGAAATCTGGACGTGAAGTCTGGGCATTGCTTGTTTTCGCTTGTAGTAAACCAGTCTATTGTGGGGAAACTGTTCTACTACCTCTGCGTGAAGTTGCCAGTCGTGTTCCTCTGGTAGGAAATCTCTGCTCAATGAGCGAGTTGAGTTCCCCTGGAACGTGCTGTGACGATAGGATTATCTTCCGTTTGAGTGCCCATTTCCAGATTTGCTGTGCAAGTTTGGACAGATTTGGAGAACGTGTGCCCCCTTGTTTGTTTATGTAAAACATTTCTGTAGTGCTGTCTGCCAGGACCTGCACAGATTGGTTCCTTAATTGGGGTTCGAACACCTGAAGGGCCTTGAATGCTGCCAGAAGTTCTAGTAGATTGATGTGGTTCTGAGCTGTTGCGCAAGACCACAGACCCTGCGATGTGTGGTGAAGGTAGTGTGCCCCCACCCACCCAGCAAGAGAGGTGTCCGGTTTCCCCTTCAGCAGATTTTCTCTCTTCGACCAGTGAAGATTTTGTACCAGTGTTGGCAAAACGACCACTAGATCGTCCCACTGACCGCTTGCCCGAATTCATTGTTTCGCCAACCATTCCTGCATGGGTCGCATGCGCAGGCGTGTGTGTGGAAGAAGGTAAATACAAGATGCTGTCATGCCTAGCAAGCACATCGCTTTGCCCACCCTTATCTGGCGGTTGGCGTGATAATGTGATATTTTCAACAGCATATTTTGGACTCTTTCCTCTGACGGAAATAACAACCCCTCGTGTGTTTAGGACAACTCCTAGGAACCGTTTGTGCTTGTCAGCCCAATTGAAAGAGGAGGTTGATAGTCCTTTGAATGCAAATTAGGGGGGACTCCCCTGTAATGAGCCAGTCGTCCAGGTAAGGGTCCACTGGGATTGCCTCCCTGCACAGGTGTGATGCCACCACCGCCAGTACCTTGGTGAATACCCTTGGGTCGAAGGGTAGCACTTTGAATTGTTAGTGCTGGTTTGCGATCTTGAAACGCAAGAATGTTCTGTGTGCTGGGAAAATTGAAATATGAAAATAGGCATCTTTCATATCCAGTGTTGCCATGTAATCCTTTTTTAGTAGAGGATTACCTCTTGTAGCGCAGAACTTTTGTGGCTTTACATATTTGTTTGCAGGGTGCAAATCTAATACTGGGCACACGGACAGATCTTTCTTTGGCACAAGGAAGTAAGTTGAATAAATACCTCCGTTTACCTGGTTGGCCGGGACGATTTCGATTGCGTCCTTTAGCAGAAGTGTGGCAACTTCCTCGAGGAGGATACGCTGGTGTTCGTTTGAATGGAGCCATTGTCGTGGGTGGTGGTTTAGGGGCAGTTGGAGGAGCTCTATACAGTATCTGCCTGTTACTGTGGACAGCACCCACCTGTCTGAGGCGATTCCCTCCCATGCGTGGGTGAAGCTGGAAATGCGCCCGCCTACTGGAAAGGCATGGGGGGGGGCACCTGAATCGGATAGTCACTTTTTTGTGGAGGGGTACCCTGATGAGGAGTAGCCCCTGCCACGAGCTCTGGCTCTACGCGGTCCTCTAGGATCATTCTGGGAGGACTGACCTTGATTATTTCCCCAGGGAGTCCCTTGGCTCTGATTGTAATTGGACCCCCGTTGTGAACCTTGGCCACGAAAACGTGTAAATTGCCATTAACCCTCTAGCCGGATGGCTTGTTGGCGAGTTGATCTAAAGATTTAAGTGCGTCATACTACTCTTTAGCTGCCTTAGGGGCGTCCTTGACGGCCTTGGCAAAGAGCACGTTGGGTTCGATTGGCATGTTAAGGTGGCCTGCATTTCCGTTCTAAAACCTGATTGCTGCAGCCAGACGTGACGTTTAATAACAGTACCCTGTGCAATAATCCGGCCATTGTCTGCAGCGTCAAGGTTGGTCTTAATTATACAGCTCAACACTGCTCTCCCCTCTGCGGCAACCTGTGCTAGCTGGGATTTCAATGGTTCAGGGGCAGATGACAGTAAGGCTGACACTACCTCCCATTGTGGCAGCCAAGAGGGTTGCATTGTTTGCAATTCTGGTCTGGTAAGCCGGGGAGGAGTCAACCTTTTTGCCCATTGTATAAAGCTTTTTGCTTTCCTTGTCAGGTGGTGCCTCAAAGGAAGAAAGGGGGGTGCCTGCTCTTTGCCTAGTTGTAGTTACGACTAAGGAGTCGGGTTTCAGCTGCCCTCTAATATATAGTGGGTCTTAAGGTGCCGGTTTAAATAGCTTTTCCATACAGATGTTTACAGCCCGTGTGAGTTTAGGGGTCTCTAATGACGTTTGTATCTTGCACTGTACTGACTGGAGTAGAGGAATAAACTGTGCCACCGTCTTCTTGTCCCCAAGGGTTTCTTCTACAAAATCCTTATCCTCCTGTGTCTCAATTTGAAAGTGCTCTGCCGCCCCGGCGAGCACCTCATTAAGAAGGGTTTGGTTGTCAAGGAGAATCAGTGATAGGGGGGTCCTGATCAATAGGTGAGTCGATGGGATACATATTGGCCTCTGGGTCAGCCTCTTGGTCTTCATAGTCCCCATAATAAGGGTCTGCTGCATCCTCATTGTACTGAGGGTCAGCTGCCCCTACAATTGAGAGGTCTTCACGTTCGGAGTCCGGGTCATAGAGCTCTACGACTGTGCTATGCACTGGGATTTCTTTACGAGACCTTTTAGTAGGGGGTTGAGAAGGTTGAGCAGAGACTTGTGACCCAGCGGTAGCTGTTGGGTGGGGGGGGGGGGAGGGGAGTAGTGGAGTGGAAACCTTCGAAGTAGGCAGGGTCCTTTTCGTAGAAATTGGCCATAAAGGACATTCTCCTCATGACCCCGTCTATGTCTTGTGATGACCATTGTGCTGAACTTGGGAAGACCAAGGTTTGGGAAGGAAGTCCTAAGTCTTCATCTGTGGGAGGAATTACCCCAGATTTCTTAGGCCTAACTTCTAGAGGTTTATTCTTATGAGGGATGGGCCTAGAGTCTTGAGTTTTTTCCGTACGAGGTGTTTTATCCTTCTGAGGGCTTTTATACCAATGAGGGGTCTTTGAGGACTTTTTTGTGCAGCTTCAAGAAAATTAGACTGCAGAGTATATTGGGAGGGGTGCTAAGGAATACATGGGAAGAACATCCAGTCGAAAGAACGTTACCGGGGTAAGTAACTTGTGCTTCGAATGGATTGTGTCCTCCCACGTATTCCTTATCTTTAGATACACTCCCAAAGCTGTTTCTAGTTTTACTGCAAGGAGTCAGAATTTTACATAACAAATTAATAGTTTTCATGGGTGTGTGCATGGAATTCAACACTGCTTTACCAAATACAGTTTCCTGACCTGAGGAAGAGCCTAAACTAGAATGTTTGGTGAAAGTATATACATACTACCATTCGGCAGCTGCACACATTCCTTTTATTGGCACTCCCCTCTGTAATACAGAGGAAGTTGCCATGCCTCTGGTCGAATAAGCACATAGGCCTTCTGAAGATTTTTTCCTGCCAGTCTGTAGCATTCTGATATTGCCAATACAATCCATCTAGCTAATGTCTGTTTGGTGATCACCATACCCAATTTGTGGCCCACAGACGAATAATTGGTCTTCCTGTCTTAACTTTGCTATTCTAATGATATAAAAGCTCAGTGCACATTTAGGATCAAGCCTGTGAAGTCTCTCCATATCATTCCAAGGGCAAGGAGGAGGGTAACATGATGGTAAAGTTATCTTCTGTAGGAGATGAAATTCAGAGACAATTTTGGGTAAAAAGATGCGTTTTACCTTCAGCACCACTGTTTCCTTATAAAATGTGTGTAAGGCGGCTTGCAGGATAATGCCTGAAGCTCACTCACCCTACGGGCAGATGTAACCACTACTAAAAAGATTGTTTTCAGGGTTAGTAGCCTCAAAGGACAGGAGTGTATAGGCTCTAAAGGAGCACCCATGAACTTCAACACCAAGTTGAGATCGCAAACCAGGACTTGAAAAGGGACTGGAGGGAAAACATGTGTCAATCCATTTAGAAATTGGATTATTAGGAGGTATGTTAAAGTAAGAAACTTCTTCTAAAGTGCGCTTAGATATAGAAAGCCCAGCCAGATATCCTTTAATGGCACCAATCTGGAGCCCCAGATTAGCTAGGTGTAACAAAAAGGAGAACACCATAGGTGTATTACATGTAAATGGATCAACATTCTTTATCTCTACACCAGCTGCAGAATTTGTTCCAAACGCAGTGGTACAAAGACTTAGTCGCTGGCCTTCTGGCCGAAAGCAAAATCTCCATTACGTCATCCAGGAGGTCCCAATCCTTGTAGCTCAGCCTCGCAGAAACCATGCGTGAACGATGAGTGTCTTGATCTCTGGATTGAGAACCAGACCCCCCTCCTGTGAGAGAAGGTCCTCTTTGTGGAAGACGTATTGGAGGGCAGATGGACATGTCCAGAAGGTCGGGGTACCACGTCCTCCTGGCCCAATCCGGAGCAATTAGGGTCATGGATTTGCCGAACTTTCTCAACCTCCTGGTGACAGAAATGACGGGGACTGCAGGAAACAAGCACAGAAGTGGAAACTCCCAGTCCACCACAAATGTGTCTCCTAGAGCTCCTCTTGGGGGAAATTCCCTGGAGGAGAACAGTTTGCACTTCTGGTCACAAACACATCCACTTGAGGGGTTCCCCAAAGGGTGAAGATCTCTTGAAGGACTTCCTGAGCTAGTTTTCACTTGTGGGAGACTGCTCTGCCTGCTCAGAGCGTCCGCCGCCGTATTCTCCACTTCAGCTAGGTGAACTGCTGTTAGGGAGATTCCTTCTTGGATTGCCCAGAACCAGAGCTGAATTGCCTCTCTGCACCGTGGTAGTGACCCTACACCACCTCTTTTGTTGAGGTAGTACATGGACACTGTTGTCAGTCATTATCAGGACATTCTTTCCCCATACAGATGGCAGAAAAGCCTTCAGCGCCAGTCTTATTGCCCTCAGGTCCAAAAGGTTGATTGTGATGGAGAGCAACGACCAGGGATTGTCAGATCGTTGGGGGTGGGCTCCCCACCAGGTGAGTGAGGCGTCCATCACTATTGTGATCTCTGGCCATGGTTGCCAAAAAGGTTCTCCTTTCAAAATGTTCTCCTGGAAGGCCCACCACCGAAGGTCCTGTGAGACTCTGCTTGGAATCTGTAGAAGTTCTGATGTAGATGTTCTGACGTCCTTCCTGAGAATTGGGACCACCGAGTCCCGAGAGCCCATTGGAGAGGTCTCATTCTCAGGCAAGCCTCTGGCACCAGAAAAATGCAGTATGCAAGAGGCCGAGCAACCTCAAAATCGAAGGCCGGTAGATGCTGGGCACTCTAACTTGGGTCACCTTCTGCAGAATGTATTGAGCCCTCACCTCTGGTGGCGAAGCTTTTCCCAGGGATGCATCCAGGACTGCCCCCAATGAACTGGAGCTTTTGAGATGGTAACATGTGAGACTTCTTGAAGTTTAGGGAGAAGCCCAATCTGTGAAGGGAGTGACAGTTGGAGCCGAGATGTTCCAGGGCCTGTTCGGGGGAACTGGCTCTGATCAGCCAATCGTTCAGGTAGGGGTTAACATGATTGCCCCTCTCCTGAGACTCGCTGCCACCACTTCCATTAACTTGGTGAAAACCCTTGGGCGGAGGTTAGCCCAAATGGCACAACTCGAAACCGATAATGAGACCTGCCAATAGTAAACTTAGGTACTGTGTGTGCTTGTGATGGATCGACACATGAAAGTAAGCATCCGGAAGGTCCAATGATAGCATCCAATCCTGAAGCTGGATGGCCTGAAGGATCTGAGAAAGGGTAACCATCTTGAACTTGTCCTTCCTGATCAACTTGTTCAAGTCCAAGAGGAGTCTCAATCCTCTGTCCTTTTTTGGTATTAGAAAGTACGGGGAGTATCAACCCTTGTTCCTCTCTGCTACAGGTACTGGTTCTATAGTACCTTCCTCAAGCAGGGTTAATATATCCTGCATAAGTAGCGGATCTGAAACTTTTTTAAGAGCTGTTCCCCGGTGGATGACAGGGTTTTTTTTTTTTTTTTTAGAAAGGAAAGGCAGTAACCCTGGGCAACTGTTTCCAATGCCCATGAATCTGAAATAATAGCCTGCCATTCTGTCAGATGCTGTGACAGGCTGCCTCCCACTGCAGTCTTGTGAACCAAGTCCTCAGAGGTTTTGGGGCGGCTGAAGCAGTGGCTGATGGTAAAGTAGCCGCTGCAGTCCAAGTACCTCTTCCCCGTCCATCACGGGGGAAATCTTCTTTGGCCTCTTTGAACTGGCTGTCCTCTGCCCCTTCCAAATGTGGAGTAGTGATGAAAGGACCTAACCCTACAGGGTGCACCAGTGAAGCAATTTTGAGGTTGTCTGATCGCAGTACCAAGTGATTTAGCTGCTGCTTTTGAAGTTTGCAGTTTAGTTAAACTCATCAGCCTTGCTTCCGAATAAATTAGTACCGTCAAAGGGCATGTTGAGCAGTCTGGAATGTACGTCTGGAGCAAATCCCGACTTTCTCAACCTGGCAAACCTGCGCATAACTGTACTAGCTGCCATTGCTCTGCTGATACTGTCAGCAGAGTCGAGACCAGTCTGGAGGGATTTGCACATCGCATCTTTCCCATCCTTGAATGTTTAAAAACCAGTCTGTTTCTTCCCATTCGGGGATATGGTCAGTCGGCATGGATATACACTCCCAAAGGGAGTGGGTGAATCTTGCCAATGTGCACGTGGCATGAGCCGATTTCAGGGCCATACTCCCAGCCGAGGAGCTAGGGCGTAGTAACGCTCATCATCCCTACCCGGAGGGATTGTAGGGATTTGTCTATTGGCTGAGGTGGCAGCTTGAACCACCAGGCTCTCTGGCGTTGGACGTTTTGATAAATAAAATGGATCACTGCTTGATTCCCTGTGTTTCGAAGTCAACTTTTTGTTGACAAACGGATTGAGATCATGTGCCTCTCAATTGGTAGCTACATGCTTTAGCAAAGCTGCATGGAATGGCACAATTGGGTCTTCTTGACGTCCCCTGTCCAATGTTGGTCAACTCACCTTGTTCAAAAACTGGAGTTGGGTCAAGTCCAACCCATATATTCCACTACTCTGGACATCAACTGTCTGTAGCAAACCTCTGCATGATCACCTGACTCCAAACTGCCTCTTGTGAAGAGTCTAAACCACTGGCATCATGTAGGCACCCTTTAAGATCCTTTATTCTGCTGGACTCTTCAGAAATTAAGTTTTCAGGGACTGATGGCGTTATATATATATAGGGGTATTGGGGGGGGGGGGGTTTAGCGTTGGGTGAGGGGTTTCCCCCCACATGTTACAATTGACCATCACAATTTGGTCAATTGTGAAAAGGTCAATTGTAATTCGAACAGTTGTAAAATGAACAATTTGTATACAACCATATTGGAGGCCAAAAGGCCTAGATTCGTCTGATGATGGCTCTACATCTTCATAGAGGAAAACTGTTGACGTTGATGGCTTCGACACTTGAGGCGCAGAGGAGCTCGAGGCTCGATGGCCCATCAGGAGTTGTGAGCGCCGATGACGCAAAATTCGGCACCAATGGAGTCACTGATGGCGTTGACTCAGTCCTTGAAAGGACTTCCTCGACTCGAGGGATCTTTAGTCCGCCAGGCCCGAAGAGACAGCTTTTATGCCATCAGGGCTTTGGACCGGAGCATGGCTTTTGGGTGTAGTCGAGGGGGTCAAGGCCATATTCTTGAACTCAACATTTTAAGCCTAAACTCTTCTCATTGAACTGGTGAAGCAGTCTTAGTTGGGCATAGGACCAGTTCCAGAGAGGAACTCATAGATGAGGAAGATGGCGATCTATGGCGGCGTTTCTTTCCATGTCTAGACTATGACGAGTGGTGGGAACCACTATGCGATCGGGATAGTTTATTTTTCTTACGGCAAAGAGAAACAGTTCTCGACTCATCTGAAGTTTGTTTTTTCGACAGTCGAAGGGGATGTATGGGGCCTACTTGCCGCAAGCTTACCTCTGTGCTCTCAGGGCTTTCGACGTCATACACAGGCAGTCCTCACACTCCGATGAAGGATGAGCGGATCCCAGACACGACAAGCATATTCTGCTTGGGTCCGTAACGGACATCTTGGAACCACAGTCACAGCATTTTTTGAAACCGACTTGGGAGTGGAAGACGCTGATGACAAAGCCATTCTTTTGAATATTACTCAAAGATTTTCAACAATTTTTCGAAGATCTTCACAAAGGAACGAAGCATACCGTATCTGAAGCATTAGCACAGAAAAATGGAACTGAAGCCAACGGGCTCTGCACATGCTATATATACACACACCTTCAGTGATGTCAACATCGAGACAGAGGCGTCTGAGGGACATCGAGTTGACAGGCATTGACCCACAGCTCCCCTGCTGAAAAAGAATTCTGAAGCTGCAAAGCTGGACGGGAAGAAAACATGAGCATGTGAATCCATGCCAGACCCCATGCTGGAGAAGATAAGAATATGTGGGAGGGCACAAACCAGTCGAAGGAGGCTTTTCCTAGTGCTTCGGACAGGATGTCTTTTTGCATGTGGACCCCCGATTCATCTGAGCTGCATGAGAAGAATACATCTAGCCCCCCCCCCCCTAGTCTGCCATGGCAACTTCAGGCATTGGGATGTCAAAAAGTCAGCAACCATTTAAAGACTTGCTGAAGACTAAGCTCCTCTTCCATTTCATTACTGGTATCCACATGATCAATATTGGCTGGTGGGGAGTCCATCAGAAGTTGCTGGAGGCAGCTATGGCAGAAGGGGAGTTTGGCCCATAGGCCCCTGTACGGAAGAAAACAAACATATTGGACTGAGGAAGGCCACTAGAAGTAGAAGGCAGCACCACTGGAGTATGGACCAAGGAAGTGGTCGATAGCCCAGAAGCCGTCTGGCTGGTGTGCCTACATCTCCCCAAGAACGTCTTTGAAATCGTCCCTCGTCACTGGGGACTGCATCAGGCCCTGAAAGTTTGCAAAACATCTGAGAGGAGGGCTGCTGCATGGAAGAAGGTTGAAACATGAAGCCTGAGAGAAAAGGACCAAAGCAAGGATCCTAGTCTAATTTTTGTCAGATGGAAAGCGGGGGAACCACAGCACGATTCTCAGAAATAACTAACCCCTAGGAGGAGCCAGCTGATTTAGCCCCTTTTTTCTTAGGGATCATCTGGGGCTCTGCAGGCATCTTATTTTTTCCCATAGTCGGGGAGACTTGGATTGCCGTCCGGATTAGACCCTGTGCAAGGAACCGAGCACCTGCCCTTTTTAGCCCTGCATAGTGCCCTTTTATATCCTGTATTTTCCCCTGTGAAATAATTTGCCGTGATTTCACTAAGAGAAAGCTTCTCCACTGAGTGCAATGTTTATGTATTCACTTGAATGCTTGTGTTTCAACCTAGGCAGTTACAGGATTCTGCCTAGGTGGTGGGCTCCACAAGATCTCCTGCACTACTTGTCAATGCAAGCTCCAACCTTTCACTGCAACTTCATCAACTGTACATGAAGATCTAAAAGAAAAATAAACCTCACCTGCTGCCCTCAGAAGCGTACATTACAGTGGCGACGAGGATGAGACAGTCGTAAAACCAAGCATGGTTATCCCTTTCGTGTCACATGAGTTAATGATTTCTCAGTACGCACAATTTACATACTTAATGGTTTGTTCTTCTGCTCCCATTATACTGGACGCTGGGTTTTAGATGAATTCCCATGATTTGCCATGGTTGGAATTGTAAAATGGCTTCAAACACCATGTTCATTATTGATAAATCATAGGTTCCACTGGAATTCAGTGTATTTGTACGCTCCCTGCTATGTGGGCTGCTCATTTCATTGTGGGTTATTAAACCAATTGTCTGCAATGTAGGTCTATTTACTTTGTGTTAATGACTTACTTTATATTGTCGAACTTCTCATCCGTGCAGGGTAGTACACTTCAGAACTTTCTGGTGCAAGTTGGGACACCTTCACCAGGGATTTGCCTTTCAAGTTAGCAAACTCAAATGATAGATTTGTATTATTTGCTGGCATTAATGCAAAGACTGATGTTCACACCTACATACATTTTGGTAGAGAACTTCAAATTCTTGTTTTATACTAGTGCATTCTGATTGCAAGCCCTCTTTTTCCTACATACGAGTACTGTATTATCTTGCGATCAGGCACTTTAATTACTTGACTCTTCTCATACAGAGTTTGCGTACATCACTCACACAATTAATGGTGGTAACTCTTATGAAGGTTTCTTTATTTGTTATAGCTCACGAGTCTTAGCAGTTTCTGATGTTCCCTTTTGCTTACTAATGTGGCAGGTGCAAGTTGGACTACTAACTTAGGACAGACAATAGCTTGTCTGATGACAATAAGCAAACTTTGATCTTCCTAAATGTCAACGTGATCTAAAATGAGGCAGTTACAAAACATTCTGCTGTCTTCAACATCCCCATTTGCTGCTGTGGGGGACCACCACATTATGGTGTCATTAGGAGCTGCAGACAAGGGCGCACAATTAGTTATTTACATGTGTGACAACTTTGTCTATGTGGAATTTCAGGTGATTATAGAGGTACTGATGAGTGTCAGTTTTACCAGTTGAAGGAATCCTAATGCATACATCACAACAGAGTTAAAAGGTTACATACATCACAAGTATGTGACACCCGGTGTTATTATGGACACTAAACTCAGATGATTTCCTGCTGCTTAAATTGCTATATGATGCATCACTTCATTGATGAGGGTTACAATTCTGGCAATACCGTTCTATTTGCTTTAATACATTGCCTTCCCAATTACTATGCAATCCTGGCAATTACTTGCCAATTGCCGTATTTTGCCACTTTCTTCAAGTTGTTCATACATGTAAATCCACATGTGTTTTTTTATTATAAAGGTACCTTGGGACTTCCCCCCGGAAATCGCCCCTGTATGGGAAATCTCTAAACAAGAGGGTCACAGAAATCCCGCCCATACGAGGAGGCTCCTGGGAAGGAGTTCCCCAGCTGGGTGACCTGAAGGGAGAAGACTACTCGCCTCACTGCTTCATCGCTTCCAAATAATGAACATGCTGAGAAAAAGGCCTGGATAACAGCTCTTTCCACTGCTGCGTTTAAAGGAATAGTGTGCTCAAAAATATTTTTCTGAGCGTTCGGCCATGTGGTTTTAAGCAAACTGATCGATCGTAAAAACATTTCCTATGCACCTTGCCTTCGTTTTCCTCACTTTTACACATGCGAAGTCAAGCAGCGGGGCGCGGCCCTCTTGCACTAATCTTGTCCCTTTATCTATCGCCCTAAGTTCAAGTGCCCCGACAGCACTAAATCCTATCCCCCCGCCCCTGAAGCTGACATCACTAAACGCGTACAGCACATTTCACAATGTGAATGCAAGTCTCGTGTCAACGTGCTCTGTGCGCCAGCAAATGACGTGTTTCCATGAAATGGCAGGATGTCTCTTTCGTCAATAAGTATAAAGAGACCGCTTCTCATCAGACATCAGAGTTGCTTTTTCAATCGTTTCACTGTCTTTTTGTATATCCTGTGACTCGTTTCTGCTGTTCAGCTACCTTCGTTGCTCGTAGCCTGTGCAAACAGATACAAGTACTAGCATTTTACTATTTAATTTTGTCATGTATAATGGCAACAATGCAGCCCTACCAGTACGAGCCAGAGTATTCCGACGCAGAATTAGATGATAGAGAAAGATGCAGAAACGATGGGGCATCGGACAATTGGGAGGACGAATCACAGGATCATGAGCCTGAGCATAGTCGCATGGAAGACGTTTCCACCTGGTAAACCTGCAATTGGTGCAAGGTCACACCAAGCGAGGAGAACTGCTGCTGCGGAGAAAACTCGGGATTCTTGGCCTACATATCGGAAGATGACAGCACCGCTATGCGTTACCGAGCTGCATGACTTCAGGGTAGCCTGTCTCACAAAGTCTGTGTTGAGGATTATGATGGTGCTTATGCACGAACTTCGCGCAACAGTTCACCCTCGCAATCCAAGTAAGGAGTAAGTGTACTCTAGATGTGATGTCACTTAGGCCACTAACATTTCATGTTGGTCTCCTATATTGTCGCAACTTTGATCAATCGCTGCCAAATGAATGTAGTCTGGCAATTCAATACATCTCTCACGATTGGGGGGAAATCATAGTGGTCAACTTTGTCATTCACGTACAACCAAGAAACAATATTTCTCTGTGCCCTAAACGTTATGGATTGCATGGGTCTTCACTTTTGTAATGCATCTACACTTTAAAGCCCAAGTTGAATGATCCATGAAGTAACATTTGTACTGGCAACTATGCCATAGGATACAAGATTGCATTTTCAAGGTTTGTACACTTTTCAGGTTCATTTAATTACAGTTTGCATGTTTCTCTTCCACAGGTGGTACAGGCTGGTGGCCTGTCGCTCGTTTACATGGTGGCTTCATGGGAGGCTTGGATACCGCTTTCGACGAGTAATACCCGCCTGTGTCGTTGGGTCCATTCGAGCCAAATTCCCCAGTGACAGCGGTCAGTACAGGGGATTTTCCCACACTGTGCTGCAACCCGAAGTATACAATTTGTAGTACATTTGTGCCATCAACATAAGCAACAAAATAAAATACAAATTATCTTTTATGAATAGTTGTTTCTATTTTTCAGTGAATCAAGGACACGCTCAATGGCTGGCAGGGTGGGAACGGCCAAGGTGTCAAACACCATGTACACTTCAAAGGTATCTTCCGCGCAGGGGCCATTGTTCACATGGCCTAGCCAAACAGAGTGTCTCCAAGCAGGCTCGCCTGAAGCAGAACAAGCCAGAAACATGTCACTCATTCACATACACACCCACTTTTCTAATGCTTTATAAACCCCTTGATATTTATCCTGAGAACATCTGTGAGCACTTGATCGTGCTTCCGGTTCTCCTGCTACTAACTACCCTGCTTGCTGAATCTAATTGTTTGTTAGTCAAGGTAAGGGCAGGTCACCTTATCTTTCTGATTTTAAAATTTCTATCCAATTCGAACGAATATACCCAGTAGTGTAATGTTCATTCATCTCAATGCCTAACATTGTCTACTGTTTAAAGTGTTCTGATCTCGATATATAGCAAATTTCATCAGTGTCAATTGTGATAGAATTGCATCTTTCTCGGACCATGCTTATAAGCATCTTTCCTTTTGATGCATGAAAGTACATTCAATGGACGAGTAACACGTTACGATATGCATCGCATCAATCAATTCTGTATGAAAGTTACCCCAGTGTATATTTGCCTGCGCTACACAGGTTTTGCTTCTTCGACCAAAACAAACATTGCATAGAAAACTGATAATTCCATCAATCTCATGCATTCAGTAGAATTTTTTTGTAATTATGTACTTTTTTTGTACAGATTTCTCAAGAATGCCTGCTTGCATGGTTTTCGGTTGCCGTTCTAGGAGCCATGTCAAAAGTAAAGGTACAATCATGCATACATTCCCGACGAATATTGATTTAATAAAAGAAGGGGTTCGACATTGTGGACGAACTTGAAAGTAGAACCCAGGATGTCTTGGGAGACTTGAGCGCCAATCGATTCTGCATCTGGAGCCTGCACCCCGGATATGTACGATCAATCACAGTACACAAAAAAGCATCGACTCAGAACGTCTCGTAAATTGCTTCCAAATGCAATTGCAACTCTACTCATCCACATGCTGCCTCAGGTGAGTCCCGGATGATGAATTAGCTGTAGGCAGTGGGGTACTGAACAGGTAGCTACACAAACGGATTGGTGCTAAATAGGTCTTACTAAAGTTTGCATATTTACCAGATTGTATTACTTTTTAACTATGCCACTTTTACTACACATCTGTCCCTGGTTTAAGGAGCATCATAGAAAGTAATTATGACCATAGAAAACAATGCCATAATGCTCTTCAAAAGCATAATTGGTTGCATGACATGTCAATTGTTTTTAGGAGAGCATACTGATGGAAGCACAGACCCTCGCAAGTGACAAAACCACTGACACGTCCAGTATGCCAATGGTGGGCCCTACAGACTTGCAGAAGTTCATATTATCGACAGTTGGATCTTCCCACATATCTAATGCAAATCTATTTTTTCCCCTTTTACCACTTCATGACAATGCACTGAAAAAGAAGGAGCAAGATTCTGCATCCATTTCTTTTCCAGAGTCAACAACACCTTCGAGCGCCCATCAGGTTATTTTATTTCACTTTTCAATTATGAGAATGTATTATGCTTTGAATTTAAAATATGAAATTGTTTATGTATCCTGTCGGTTGTTTACACTGTGTGTCATTTATGGGTTTCTCTTTATATGTACCATTGTCTGCATCCCAATGTCCCTGTTCCATTTAGCTATTTTCATCCATACTAAAACAAGTACTGTGTTACAGGGGGATGCTGGTACTTCAGCTACAATTACATCGTCCTTTGCAGCTGGTCCAGAGTATGAGGTTTGCGTACTGACAGTTCCTTTGAATTAAATAAAGTAAATCCTACATAGGATACTATTAGACAGTGACATTCATCTAAACTTGCAGTGTTTCAAACTTTTATAATTTCAGTTCCAACGTCACAATTTCCCACTAATGCAGAATACATTGCAAAAAGTTTTAGGGCAACATTACAATCAGTATGTTTTGCACAGTGATCTCTGATAGAGTACACTTGCCATCAATCAGGTGAAATTCGAAAAGTATATTTTCACTAAATGGCGTATACTGTGTAGGAAGGTAATTCTGTGAGGGATGTGTGCTATGTAAGATTTTCATTTCAAATAAGGGACTCATTTTTTTAAATGAATATTCTATTCAAGGAATGTATACATGTTCGGGAATTAGAAGAGGAGGCACATGGATCAGAGGTGGTGGACCAGCTTGCTGGTGCGGTCGTTACAGAGAAGACCAGTTTCACAGAAAATCAAGAAAACAAGGTTAACTAAACAAACAATTTCATTTCCTAGAAGTGTTTTGGGCTGGTGTTTTCTTCATAACATGTTTTTTTTAATTTAAAGTGCAATCTACTGCATGTCTGATTTACATTGAACATATTTTGACAACCCATCTCCTAGAGGAACATAGGAAAAGAAGTATAAAGACACAGACAACAAATGAAACCAAAGATGCTGCTTGCCCAATAGATTTCACCATGGAGCAACTACTATTTGAGGCGCATCGTGGTCCAGTCAATAAGCAGACTCGCAATGCTCATGTCCAATGGCCAGAAACTGAATTGAATGTGACCGGTGAAGCCAGCAAAGTGTTAATGTGAGAACTCGTCAAGATGAAGATGAAACTGAATATGATGATGCTTTTGAATTCCTCGATGATCACTTGACACAATCTACACTCACAAAAAAAGTTCCACCCAATAAACCATCAACGTTGATGGTTTCTCCAATTCGTGTGCAAGTAACACAAGCTGAACTAATAGAAACTGAAGCGTCAACGCAATTTACCGAGGAACTTGCCAAAGATCTCGACTACAGTTTGTGTAGTTTGGGCGATTTGTCCACCACAGCTGACTCACAAACCACATTCATGCCGGACGATTGGCTAATTAAAGAGCACAAATACATTGTATTCGACAGCTGCCTGGTAGAGATTATACTGATGCTGAAATGTGTCCATCCAATGAGGGGGAAAATATGGGGGGGGGGGGCGATGGTTCGTATGGGGTAGAGAATATTTACCACACTCTTAAAGAGGTGGACTACCACATTCGCCTTACCTCACCAGCATTATCTGCGCGTAGGATTGTTTAAACTCTTTAATTACCCTTACTTTGCGGGCATGACTCTACAAGAATACCAAGAAAATAGGAGTATGAAGAGCAAAAATGCTTCGCCTCGTACATTTAAAATAAACGACTAATGGAATCTTTAAAGGGCAGGAAAAATTGTCCCCTCCGACATGGCCGTTGTTGGACAGCTATCACCGCTGATTGAGGGGAAAGTGATTGAGCCTGTTGGCAATCTCGGCCTCACTCACTAGGTCAATAAGCCTCCGACAAATAATGGCGTAAGCAGTGTCACATCTGCGGCTCAAACAGACACGATGCATAATTCTGTGGAATACAATAATCATGCTTATATAATTGACATTGGCACTACTCATAATGGAGAGAAGAGTGGGGAAAAGAAATCAATCCACTGAGTAAGGCAACTCAGACAGGGTCAGATTTGGCAGGTTAAAAAAATAATCTACAAAAACAGTCACTTAATGTTGATATCAAGATTTCTAAATGTTTACAAATTGTCCATATACGAGATCCTGTGTTAGGGAGAATTCTCAGAAATGTGCTAATTCCCCTTCTACCTTAGAGACACCCAGCACTGTTGCTTGACTTTAGGACTTTTAATTTCTAACTTGGAGAGCGTGAGACCTTTTTCCCCACTCATGTATTTTTCTGTGATTTGGACTCTTGCTTTTGACTTTGGAGTCTGACTAACTCCATAGGCATCATTGTGACACTCAACACCTTCAGTGCAGTGGCACAGGGAAGTCTTAGATTTTCCAAAGGTTTAAATACCTTCTCCTGGTTAAACTACTGTTTCCAAGAGCGGTGAAGTGAAATTGACTTTACTTACATTTTGTAACTTTCAAGACACAGCACACACTATCTTTACACAGGGTGCTGGAGGGGTTACTTAGTATCCCCTTTGTCTAGTTGCTCGTGTAACATTTTTATGTTACCCTTTCTAAAATGAATATCGGGTGGCAGTGGTTTACTTTTTACTACCATTGTGTGTCTTTACCGCAGGCTCGCAGCTGCAGTAAGGCACCCATGGGTGCCCATTTTGTCAAAATGGCTCTGGTTGTCTTTTTTGCCATTTCTTGTTGGAAAAGTCCTTCTTTGAGATTTACTCTGTGTGCCAAACCAGGTTTGGTCCCTTTGTTTGCTTTGCCTTTGGTGGGATTCATGAGTGAAGCCTGCCTCTGGCTCCAGTATGTCTTGCCGGGGCAGGAAGTAAGGGAGGTGCCCGAAACTCCATGTGCTTAATCCCCTTGGTTACAAGAATGCACCCAAAGGTGATTGGCTGGAACCTGAAAATTGTCAAGACAATCGTTAGAACCTACGGGATTCTGGCAATACTCATTGAATGGACCCACTTCTCGGAAAAAACAAGGCTATGGACTGTGACCTCTCTCGCAGCCATCACTACTTACTGGAACCCGCGAAGAACGTCGATTACGGTTTTCTGTCAATCTATGGCCGATTCTATCGACGCCATTGTAGTGGAGTGGAACACCACGCATGTCATAATATGCAGAGATCTGAATGCCAAATGCCTTCATCCTAAAGAAGCTTCTCTACAATCAGTTGCTGTAACGCTAACGGAATCAAGAGGCCAAGCCTGGATGAACTTGGCCTCAAGAAATCTACACAACGCAGCATGGATCAAAGAGTGGCAAGCGCAAATCCCCACCTGGGAACGAGGCTCCTCCATGGCCACTCTGGACTATAGTTTCATCTCAAACGCCATGTGCTCAGAAATTGAAAACCTCAAGGTCATCAAAACAGACCCCGAGCGACCACAACATGCTCACCCTCCGATGGTCTTCTCTCGAGAAACCAAAAGCTACACAGCTGCGGTCGAGTCTAACCCCCAACAAACTCGACTTCGCATCACTGCTGCCAGTGTTAGAGCCATGATCCAACAATTTGCTACAGCTGGGGACTCTAACGATCTCTGAGACACCACAGAGACCCAACTATATCCCGCTCTTGATTAAGTATAAGTCCAAGCAGAAAGAGGAAAAACCTATTTCCATTAGCTACAACCACACATGACAAAATAATAGCTGGAAGAAAAAAAAAAGGCGGTGAGAAAAATGAAACGCAATGCGAGAGCGGAAAACTGCAATTTGGGGTGGGAACTATGGACAAAAGAATACAAAAGCTACAGATCCTGGATTACAATACGCAGGGCAGTTCTCTACCAAAATGCCGAAACCATGATGAGAACACTTTCGACTAAAAAAATCAGCTGACTTTTGGGCCCTGATTAACATCTTGCAAGGAAATATAAGGACAAACATGATCAACTCCGTTTCTGAACTAGCCTGGGTCAAATTCTTTATACATCTTTTTGCTACTCCGACAACAAATGTGACACTCGGTCTGGCACTCAACTCGGCTTGATCTTTCCGCAAAAGCAGACATTACTGCGGCCATCCAAAAGCTAAAAACATCTAGAGCTCTGGGACCTGATGGCCTTACGAACACTGACCTAAAAAAACATATCACTGAATGGACAGACTTTATCAGTCTCCTGTTCAGTCACTGCAGAGTCAGCAGACCGATCCCAGCGTCATGGACAAAAGCTACTGTCATTCCCATCTTTAAAAAAAGAAGCAGAGAAGAGCCAGCAAAAATATTGACCGATTCATCATCTTCTTCAAAGACTTCTAAAACATTGTGCAAAGACTTTTCTACTTGCCTGCAAAAAAGTGATTCAGCTCATATAGACTTCTGCCTATTGACTTTGGCTTAGCCTATTTCACTGAAGGACTCTTATTGGGGGATCTGAAAGTATTTGCCTGCTTAAGAATTGTGGTATCTTGTTTGCTCTAATAACTTTTTCCTTCGACTTGCTTTTAAACCAATTCTGAATGCCAACAGTAATACATTAATGTCAACAGCACCCTAGCTATTGAAGTCACCTGTGGGTGTAGGTCTCAGCTGTATGCCATCCCAAATGGGTATTTACTGATTCTGAACAAGAGTATCATTTTGAAGTATGTGTGTGGTGTTTTACAGTGCTCCCGTCTGAAGAAGGCTTACATTAACTGACTGGTAAATTAATTGTTTTATCAAGAAACCCTGTGTGCAAGTGTTTGCTTGAATACTTGTCACTGAAACTCCAACTCCACTACAGCTCACATTAACCCCTCTCGAGATAAGCCTGGTCCACTCTACCAACCTGTGTAGTACAGACTTATAGCAAAGGTTGGGTAGCTAATGCCAGGTGGTCAGGGTTGGTGTAGTGCACCCCAAGGGTACTGCATACAAACTTGCCTAACAGGAACCCGCGGGGTAACCATAAGCTTTTAACTAACCCAGAGGTTATGGTTAAAATTAGGGAGTCTATGTGCATTTTATTGCAGGAAACTGTCGTGCTCTGCCACATTTTGGTCGGGTTTTTTTTTTTTACACCAGTAAAATCTAGTAGACTCAGTCAGCCAGCCAGCGGGAGGCCTGGTTACAGCTATTCGCTCTGGTTTGGTCTACGAGATGATACCAACAGTTAGCCGTGGCTATATCGAGACCATCACTTCACCTATGTACTAATCAGATTTATTGGCTTAAGAAAGTGGGGAATGTACATAATTTGTTTTAACACAATCACTGATTGATCATGTCTTGGAGTATGACGGTTCCTAATGGACTTATACTTTTGGCAGGAGATTTGAATGCGATTTGCACGATTACCGATTTGGAGGGTGAAATTTGGGACTATCCCATACATAAGTACATCCGATTTTAAAATTGAAGCAGGTCATATTTGGCCCACTTGTTTAGCCTTGGTTGGTTTCGATATACTGAATGACAAGTTCGTGGAGCACGAAAGCAGCAGTTCACCTGACATCAGGGACAGAGTCAGTCCACATTGGATCATTTTTTTGTGGATCAAGCTCTTATCAATTTGCATTGAATTTACTATTTTAGAAAATAAGTGGATGGATCGATTATTGCATTTCACAAGTTTTTTAAAATGGCATTTTATGGTCAAAATACAGGTGGACCTACAGGATTGCAAAACAATGAGGGAAATAAAATGGTGTTGGCTGGACCCCTCATAATATTGGGTTAACGCTGGCCTTGGCCATATGATGAATCGCTCAAGTTTAGATTGAAAAATTTTACAATTTAATGTAGTTCAGTACGATTCTACTGTAAATAATCTGATGACTAAAATGGTTGGCAGTGGAGGAATACGAAATAGAAAATTGGGAAACTCTTACAGCAGTGGTCTTCAAACTTTTTATGACAAGACCCCCCCCTGAGCAAACAAATTGTTCGGACCCCCCTGCTCCGCCCCTCTGTGTTGGTGTTTATTTTTTTTTGTTATAGTGATAATTGCTAAATGTGATGTCCATACACAAGCACACTTGATTATTTTGTAGGAGACCGACGAGCATGCCAATCAAAGAAATTGCCTTACATCGTAAATCCACTAGGCCAGGAGTTTTCATACTTTTTAGGCCTGCCCCCCTCCCCACTGAGCAATATTTGGGCAGGCCGGGCCCCCCAAAAAATGCCAAATGGACAGTATGTATTGCGCACCGTCACTGCACCCTACTCCCAGTATAGTCCCTGGGCTCCCCCAACTGCTCCCATCACTATGGCTGAGCTCCCTCATCCCACTCCTACCCAGTCCCTGGGCTCTCCCCACACCATCACACCCTCTGGGCTCTCCCCACCCTGCTCCCACCACAGTCCCTGGGCTCCCCATCCCGTTCCCAACACAGTCCGAGAGCCAGTGGCGGCTGGTGAATTTTTAAAGTGGTGGGCATAACTATTTCCTCCAAAAATGCCACAGCGACCGAGCACAGCGAGTGAGTGCAAACCCCCCCCCCCCCATAAACTTTTTAAAATAAAATAATGGGTTAAAATGTTGCATTGTAGAGCATTCTTTAAAAAAATAAATAAATAAAAAGGGTAAATATCAGTTTGCAATTGCTGCTGCGGGGGAACAGGAGGCAGGCATGACATGTTTTACTGGACATCTATGATAGATGTCCATCAAAAATATACCATCCCTGTCCCCTGGGCCCCACTAGGCCTAACACAATAAAATGGTTATTTGTGTATGCAAGGCGCTGGGGTGCCAAGAGGGAAAGCATGGTATTTTTGACTGGACATCTATGATAGAAATCCAGTAAAAAAAATACCGTCCCTGTCCCCTGGGCTCCACAGCACCTTAGGAGAGCTGTTTTTGGCAGGTGGTTAGGAGTATTGTGCAACAAAGGCATTTAGGCATTTTTAAAAAGGCCTTTGTTGTGCAACTCTCCTCCCATTTATCCACCACTTGCCAAAATCAGCTCAACGGTCCAAAATATACTAATATACTAACACACACACACACATATACACATATACACCAATCACTATCATTCACATGAGCATCCATCACCATACACACTCACATCCATACACGTTTCAATAAAAAAAATTAACATACATACCTTCTGCATTGTCCTGCATGTGGGTGCTGAAGCACCCTGTTCAAGGCTGCTCTGTCCGTATGTGCAAGGAGGCGCAGGAGCTCCTCCTCGCACATGCAGTGACCCAGCCAGCGTTTCCAATGAGCTATGCAATGCTGGCAAAGCAAAACGTCCCAGCCTTGCATGGCTCAGTGAGCATGTGCGGCTGGGTAACTGAACTGTCAAAGGGAAATAGTGTTTCCCTTTGACAGTTCAGCCAGCCCAGGAGCACTGCCTCAGCTTCAAAAAGCAGCTGAGGGAGTGCTCATTGTTTCACTGGGCTGGCTCCTTAGCTCCTCCATAATGGGTGAGGGGGCCACTGGGTGGGCACCCCCTCGCCATTATGGAGGAGCTGCTAGGCTCAGACTGGCCTATAGGCAATGCCTGTACCAAAAATACAGAATGCTAGTGTGGGCCAGTCAAAATGTGCCACCTTTTGGGCTAATGTGAGCCAGTTTGAGTTACTTCACTTTGCAGTTATGTATTTTGACCATTGTTGCTGAATATTCTATAAATATCACAGTGTACTTACTTTTTCACACAAAGCGCACCCCCCCTAACCCCCCTCGGGTACTATTCAAAGTCTGTGAATGAATATCCATTTACAACGGCCGGCCACTTTTCCATTGGTGCCTGAGACAGTGTCATGCTTCAGCCCGACAATGTGAGCCGCCCTAGCCCATTTCTTCCAAGCAAAAAAAATATGACAATCCATTACTTACCGTAAAAGCATTTATGATGGTTGTATCTGCTTAGATTCACATGCTGCGCATAGTCCGACATCCAGTGGTCACTGATGAGTATTGCATTTTGTTTTTCGTAGTCGAAAAGGGGACGTCGACAATGCGTGTCTGTAACACTATCCCTATAGTGACGTGCAGTGTACCCACAATCCCTCTCGCGTCGAGGTCCCTCTTTATTTTTTCTGCCCTGAGGGAGCCTATTAGACGTGAGTGAGTACAGAAAAGAGATATAAAAGAAAGTCTACGTTCCTTCCATCCGAGCGTGGAGGAAGGGTGGGCCCATGTGAATCTAAGCAGATACAACCATCAGAAATGCTTTTACGGTAAGTAATGCATTGTCTTCCGAGGTTTGTTAATCTGCTTTGAATCACATGCTGTGTATAGACTAGCGAGCAGTACCCGGAGTTGGAGGTGAGTTGTGAGAAGGAACAGTAGAGAAAAGATGTCTTACTACTGCTTGTCCCACCTGGGAATCAGATCTAGAGTGGGCATCTAGACAGTGTTTTGTAAAGGTGTGAACAGAACTCCAGGTTGCCGCTTTGCAAATACACTCAAGAGGGATATTTGCAATGAAAGCTATGGAAGCCCCGGTGCCACGAGTGGAGTGTGCTCTTGGCTTGAAGGGTAGTTCTCTCTTAGCAAGAATGTAACACAGTGATGCATTTTACAATCCATCTAGAAATAGTGTACTTCGAAACTGCATCTCCTTCTCTTCCTGCTGCCACTGAGACAAAGAACTGATTAGTCTTTCTCAATGGTCTAGTTCGTTCCATATAAAACATCACTGCTCTGCGAACATCCAGTGTATGCAGGCTCTTCTCAACAAAGTTTGAAGGATTTTGAAAGAACGTTGGTAGTTCTATAAACTGGTTGACATGGAATTTAGAGATACATTTTGGTGCAAACCTAGGATGTGTGCGTAGAACCACCTTATCTTTGTGAACTGTAACAAAGGTGTCTAGTACAGAGCGCTTGTAGTTCACTTACTCTCCTAATGGAGGTGATAGCTATTAGAAAAGCAGTCTTAAGAGTGAGGTCTTTAAGTGTTGCTTTGTGCATGGGTTCAAAGGGAGACCCCATGAGCCTGGTTAGTACCACATTTAGGTCCCATTCGGGAGCGGGGTTAGCTATGGGAGGGTGTATCCTCTTCACTCCTTCCATAAAGGCTTTAATAACTGGGACTTTCCACCATGACACTAAGTTGGGAAGTGGTGTATGCGGAAAGTGCAGCTAAATGGACTTTAATAGAGTTAAACACCAAGCCCGAGTCTAGTAGGTGAGTCAGGTACAGAACAATTTGTGTGGGAGAGCAGTCAACTGGGTAATGCTCCTTCCCCTACACCAGATGACAAATCTTTTCCTTTTGCTAGAATAACAGTGACAAGTGTTAGGCTTTCTACCCTCCCTGAGAATGTCCATGCATCTCTGCGGGAGTTGTAAATGTCCAAATTCTATGATCTCAGGAGCCAGACTGCTAAGTTCATGGTCTGAGGGCATGGATGTAGTGTCCTGCCCTTGTCCTGTGACAGCATGTTGTATGGGCAGGGAAGTTTCACTGGAGGGGATAGGGACATCTCCATCAAGTGAGCGAACCAAGGTTGTCCAGCTCACATAGGGGCCACCAGTATCATGGTAACTTGTTCCTGGTGCATCTTGTGCACTATCTTGTTGAGAAGGGGAGTCGCCGGGGGGTGGGGGGGAAAGCGTAACCAAATTTCCCTGACCATGGTATCAATAGACCGTTCCCCTTGGATTGGTTCTGGGGGTACCTGGAGGCATAATATTGGCATTGTGAGTTCTCCAGAGTTGCAAACAGGTCCATTTCTGGGAATCCCCATTGTGTGAAGACGTCGAAGACTAGGTCTTCGTGTAACCGCCATTCATACTCTCAGGACAGAGGGAAGTCTCTGCCGAGTTCGTCTGCTAGCAGATTGAGTTCCCCTGGTACATGTTGTGACAGTAGGAACATGTGTTTGAGAGCCCACTGCCAGATGTTCTGGTACAGCTTGGACAGTCCTGGAGAGTGAGTGCCCCCCTGCTTGTTGAGGTAGTACATGGCTGTGGTGCTGTCTGCGAGGACCAACACTGTCTTCCCTTGTAGGTGTGCCTGGAAGGCTTTCAGTGCCTTGAACACAGCTAGTAGCTCCAGTAAGTTTATGTGCTTGGATGCTACGCTCGGAGTCCAGACTCTGTGAGCAGTCTGATGGGATAGGTGAGCCCCCCCATCCTGTGAGGGATGCGTCTGTGGTCAGAGTGACTTCCACTGCGGGGGTGGCAAATTGTTTCCCTATTACCAGGTTTTCCTTCGACCACCACCGTAGCGAGAGAACCAAGGCCTGCGAGACCACCACTAGATCGTCCCATTGTCTGCTGGCCTGACACAACTGGCTGTTGAGCCACTCTTGCATTGGGCGCAATACATGACGCCATCATTCCTAGTAAGCGCATTGCTTTGCGTACATCACCTCTCGACCGGCCACATATTGAGGGATCTGAAACAGCATGTTTTGGACCCTCTCGTTGGAGGGGAAGACGAGGCCGTCCTTTGTTCGAATTAGAGCCCCTAGGAATTGTTTGATCTGGCTGTGGTTTAAGCTGGACTTCTCGTTGATGGAGAAGCCCAGTTGAAACAAAAGGTCTACAGTCTTTTGGGTATTTGCGAAGCAGGTTTCGTAAGAATCCCCCGTTATGAGCCAATCGTCGAGGTAAGGGTATACTGGGATGGACAACCTGCGCAGGTGGGCCACTGCCAGTACTTTCGTGAATACTCTTGGCGCTGATGCTATGCCGAAGGGTAGCACTCTGAACTGGTAGTGTTTGCCCTCTATCATGAACCGGAGGTATTTCCTGTGTGCTGGCAACATTAAAATATGAAAGTATGCATCTTTCATGTCCAGTGTTGTCATGTAATCTCCCTGAGAAAGCAGGGGGATTACCTCCTGTAGAGTCACCACACGAAACATTTGAGGTTTGACAAATTTGTTCGCAGGGCGTAAATCTAGTACAGGGCGCATATAAGTCCTTTTTGGGTACAAGGAAGTACACTGAATAAATACCTTCCATTACCTGGGATAGAGGCACAACGTCTATGGCTCCTTTTTTTAGTAGTTGGTCCACTTCTTGAAGAAGGATGGCGAGGTGTTCTGGTGACAAGCGCTGTCCCCTCGGGGGTCTGTATGTAGGGGATCTGTTGAACTCTATACAATAGCCGCGGGCTATGGTTGAAAGTACCCAGCGGTCTGAGGTTATACCCTCCCATGCTGGAAGAAAGGATGCTAACCGGCCCCCGACCGGCGTAGCATGGGAGGGGACCTGAATCTTTGAGTCATTTGGTGTTGGTGGCTTGGGAACCTCTAGGGGTGGGACCCCGACCTCTTCTCTTGCCACGACGTTGTCCTCTGGATATATTGTCCACTGGTGCCTTGGTTAGAGGACCAGTTACCTGCAGAATATTGCTGCTGCTGCTGTTGCTGGCTTTGGCCTTGAAAAAAACGCTTATTGCCATAACCACGTTTGTTGGGAGACCTTGAAATTTGATCTAGTGTCTTGATAGTGTCAAATTCTTTCTTTGCGGTTTCTAAAGCCTCATCCACTGCTTTACTAAAGAGGTTTGCATCTTCTATAGGTTTGTTAATAAGAGATGCTTGCGTCTTAGGTTTAAAGCCTGAATTATGTAGCCATACATGGCATTTCAGTAGGATTCCTTGTACTAGGGAACGTCTGGCCGTTTCTGCAGCATCCAGGGTATTCTTGATGCTTTGGTTGACTAAAGTCCCTTCAGTCACCGTGGCTAGAAGGCGAGTACGTAGGGGTTCCTCCTCAATGTCCTTACGTAGTTTGCTCCATTGTGCATCTGCGTAACTTGCCAGCAAGGAGTTATTGTTGGCAATTCTTGCGGAAAAGGCAGCCAAGGCTGTAATCCTCTTTCCTAGGGCATATCATTTTTTACCCTCTATCTGGTGGTGCCTCGCTAGTTGACAGCGGCACCCCTGCTCTCTTCCTGGTATTTGCCACCACTAAGGAGTCTGGTACAGAGTGGCCCCTGATGTATAAAGGGCCCGATGGAGAAGCACTAAAACAATTTTTCTATCTAAGGGTTGTCCCCTCTGATCAACGCAGGAGTGGATAGTGAAGGAATAATTCTCCTCCTTACTGAGGCGAGGAGGGGAGGGGAATGGTTTGGCTGACAGGGGGTTTCTCCTTAATGATTTTTTCGACAAAGTCGATTTCAGGAGAAGTTTCCCCGGTTTTGATCTTGATCATCTATAAGCAATGTATTCCTAATAGGCGAGTCTTTTGGAGGGGACAGGTTTATGGCTTCAGGATCTGAAAACGGGGACTGCCAGGGCTGTGAGGCCCCTTCTTCTGGGTCTTCTCTGAAGGGGCCCCCCCCCCCCATCACCCATATCCGGGATGTCTTCAAAACCTTCCTCCTGTAGGTTTTCTTCCCCCTCATTGCCTAGTAATTCATCATCCTCCTGAAAGTGGGTGTCCTCTTCAGTGAGGTAATAAATCTACATTTTCTTGGGTTGGATCAAACAGCCTGGGGTACTTGCCCTGGGATCCGCCTGAGGTCCATCTCTTGATCTCTTAGGTGTTGGAAGGTTCCAAGTCTCCATAAACCTGTCCATACAGAACTGGAGTCTCTCTAGGGTTTTGTGAGGCACTCCTGAACGGTCAGGGGGAGGAAAGGGAGGGCCTTCCGTTAGGAAACGCTTCGACCTATCCCATAACGTCGAAGAGAGGTCTCCTTCGCCTTCAGAAAAGCCTTCCGGTAGGCTAGGAGTCCCTCTCGACGGAGCGGGAGGTTCGTGCCTTCCTTCTTGTCTTTTCTGCGTCTCCTGGGGCTTGAGAGCGGAAACAGACGTATCTTTCGCCGTCCGTCTTTGTTGTCGAGAGCCTGGCAAGGATCATTTCCACCGATAGCCTAAGCTGTCTGTCGAGGGTACCTCCGGCGTCGCCGTTACCGGCGTCGCTTGCTCTACGCCGACGGGCGCTCTGGTGGTGCGCGTCGTCTGGGGGTTTAGTGGTAGCGCCCTTATATCAGGGGTTAGCCCAGTCGCTGGTCACATATGCGGTTGTGAGGGGGGCTTCAGACTCTTCCGGTCAGAGGAGGCCGCCGGTAGGACCTGCGCCTCCGTTGGCGCTAACGCCCTCTTCGACGAGGAAGAGCCATGGGTTATGTGTTTATGTGAGTGTTTTCTGTGTGCATCCTTGTCACCGGGGTGTTCATCCCCATAAGCAGGGCATGAGCCGAGCTTGTTGGGGACGGACGACAAGCGTGAACGCTCCTTAGAGAGGTCTACGACTTCTGAAACGGACGTCGTGTTGTCACATTCCTCGTCACTTTCGGCGGCGGTGGGTGATGAGTCAGACCTAGACATGGCGTAGGCCGCCCACCTTTTGACCCTACGGTCTTTTAAAGTCTTCGGCTTAAGTAGCCGTCTTCTTTGTGGTCGAGAGGCAAGCAACGGTTACACCGTTTATGCTAGTCTTTCCAGGTAAACTTGCCCTTACAACGCGGGCAAAACCTAAAGGGTGTCCTCTCCATAGCTGAGGAACAGATCGCATGTGACAACAACCCCGAGGGAAAAGGAGGGGAAAGGGAAAGGCATTCTCAAAGAGAAACAATGTCCCACGACCCCACTCTCCCTACTGTATTTGGCCGTCGAGGCCAGGCCACGTGTTCGGAAAACGCCGAACAACCTCTTCCGACGAAGGCACCGCCGAAGATCTTGATCGGCGGTGAACAACTTCACAGCTACGACAACGGAGGGGTGAAGAAATTAATAATTAAGGGCGACCAAAGGTCGAGTAAAGTTTTTGCAATGTCTCTCGAGGAGCTCCACATATAGGCGACCAATATCTGGGCGGCAAAAAACAATCTGAGGGACCTCGACGCGTGAGGGATTGTGGGTACACTGCACGTCACTATAGGGATAGTGTTAGACATGCCTTGTCGACGTCCCCTTTTCTTCTACGAAAAACAAAATGCAATACTCTGCAGTGACCACTGGATGTCGGACTATGCACAGCATGTGATTCTAAGCAGATTAACAAACATCAAATATATTTTTTTACATTTCATGCTGGGCTCTCGCGGCCCCCCAGGGATGCGGCCGTGGCCACCTGCGGGGCCGCGACCCACAGTTTGAATACCGCTGTCTTATAAGCATATTGACGATGTGTCCTTCGCATCCCAGAAACAAATGAGGAAGCAGGTTAGAGAACCCTAAATGAATATCTGGAAGTAAAAATGAAAAATGCAAAAGGTTAAACAAGATGATCGGAATTACTGTAAATCCTGCAATGTTTTTCTGATGCAGCAGGAAGCGGAAAACATGCTACATACACTTGAGGGATGCTGCTTCATCGTGTGCTTTCGTTACTAGACAATATGTCCTTAGCGCTATGGTTCAGTTAAATCCAGTTCCTGAGAACATGGATTAAACATTTTAAGAAATTGTATTCACCAAATGAGAATGTTCAATGGCCAATTAATTCCACCTCTGATATTGCTGTGGATAAAGATTTGAGGCTGAATATTGATGTTGAGGTTTTCAAGACGATTATGAAATGCAATACCGCCAGAGCTGCTGAACCCAATGACCTCACTATTAACACCCTAAAAGGGGATGCAAAAATTGGGCAAATGTATGATCGAATCTGTATGATAGCATTGTTAAAAGTCTCCAATTTCCCTCCTCTTGGCGTATGGCTTCGGTCGTTCCCATCTATAAGATGGGCTCAAGGATTTATGCAATTAGCTATCGACCAATATCATTAATTGATGAGCACTCTTAAGGTATTTGCATCTCTTATTGATGCATTTAGAAAATTGGGCACAATCTATGGGCAGGATCTCTAAATGGCAAACAGGATTTCGACGTGGTCATTCTACAAATCTTAGCGGTTTTATTATTAGGGCACTTCAGGAGTACGTTTTTTCTGACTCCAACAGATGTACATACATGGCATCCATTGATCTAACTACTGCTTTTGATTTGGTGGACCGTAAGAGGCTTTGGTCCAAACTAGACTTTTGGGGTGTGCCTAAAGGTTTGTTGTCACTTATTAAGGGCCTTTATGAAGATTCCGGCATACGAGTTAGACTTAAGGAGGGTTATGTGAGAACATATTGAAACTAGTACCAGTTTGAGATCAGGGTGTGTGCTTACTCCTGCTCTCTTGAATTTGTATGTATCAGACATTTTTGAACAATTGTCTCCTCACTCTTGATCCCCCGAAATTAGGCCAATTAGCTATTCCTCTGAAAGCATATGCTGATGATTTTCGACTGTTCGATAATACCAAGATTGAGGTGCAGAGGCTTTTAACACTATTTTTCTGTTATGTTGCGGCCAATGGTTTGAAAATAAATCCAACTAGGACAAAAATGTTGATGTGCTCCAAGAGTAGAAAACCACTAACTTATTCATGGATGTTTGAGAAGACTGTAGTAAAATGTAGTGTATTTAGGATTATATATTCCAGCCCTGCCTTTGGTCATTGACATCTGCACAGTTCTATGGCAGAAGGCTAGTAGCTTTACTAATCAACTTATAAAATTGTATTGTAAATTTGGAAGGTTTTCACTTAACCTTGCCACTGCTTTTTATGAAGGAAGGTTGTGCCAAAGATTATATATGGCATGGAACTATGGTTTGGTGATGTGTTACTCAATTTAGACCATATAGAAGTCATGATATGGAGACACTTTAAAGGTCCCGAATGCAGTGCTGTTGGCAGCCACACGGTTCGAATTGGGATTTTTGTCATTACACGTGAGAATACTCTGGAGACTGCCCTTTGTTTAGGAGTATTGTTTCTGTCACAAAGGATACACTATACTCTGAATTGTGTAAATGTATGGATATATTTCCCGCCCAGTGAGGCCCAAAAAATGTGACAATTAAATGTTAAGCGTACAACAATTTTGAACAAGTTACATTATGACTTTGAAGATTTGGTTAATACACCATCTAAAATAAAAACAACATTATAGGACGCTGAATGGGTAATTACGGTGGAAAGCTTTTAGTTACTCCCCTCTTCGACACTTGGCCCATGAACATAAGAAAAGCTGAGTTATAGCACCTTATTTAAGTTTGTTTCCTAATCGGCACTAGCGCTCTATGCATTTACGATTCCGATGGGATTTGTTACAGACTAGAAGTGTCCTATTAAGAAGGGGAATGATTACCAGAGCTGCAGCACGTTGTAGATTCTGAAATGCTGAGGATGGTATTGAAACAACTAAATATCTAATTCTGTACTGGAGTGCACAGGAAAGTATACGAGTGAAGTATCTTGGCCCAATGCTTACCGAGATAGAATGTTTAAATGATGAATCATTTGTGGAGATTCGGTCTTAGGGGAACAAATAATTCTGACCGGTTGGCAGTTGCGGCTTTAAGAATTCCTTTAAATTATCTGAATGCAAGGCATAAATTAGTTTAAAAAAAATGATTAGCAGAGTTTGCTAATTAAAATGTTTTTGATTATCAAAACAGACATGATTAGACATTTTGTACCAATATTGCTAATGTCACCTGAAGTAATTTATACCCAAGACATGAAATTAGCAACAATACAGCAGTTTTGCATACCGCTGAAATAAATTTGTGAGAGGAGTCGAGGCCTGAAAATTAATTTAACTTCAGCTAGACCTGCAGGTCGGGTAACTTAGTTTACCAATTCAATCTAAGAGAAATACATTTGACCCATAGCAACAGAGGACAAGAAATTAAAAATGTGGTGTCTAAAATGGTGCATGTCACTACAAATTCACTTTGTTTGGCACACGTCTGCCACCTAGAGGCCAGCCATGCACAGAAACATTTATTTGAGGCTTACTGCAAACAAAGCAGATGTTAAATTAAAGTTTAAAACCTCTCTTGTGAATGCTACTCTCCCTTCATAAAATCTACTCGACTTTTTGAATGGGCGAAACAACGTTGCAAGCATAGCTGAGTGTCTGTAAATGTAAAAGGCCAGCTTCATGAATGGACACAAATAGATATGATAAAAAGGCTCTGAAAACAGTTTGGCCAGATGTCTACTGCAGGTGGTAATATGTAATACAATCATAAAGCAAAGTGAGCTTTAGAGGCCAACTACAGTTTTGGTATTGCAGTAGATCTTTAGATGTACAGATTGGTTGGAACTATTGATCACTACTTTGTGCAAGCATTTAGTTTGCTTTGCGTATTTATTATGAAAGAGGAAAGAAATAACTAAGCAGAGTGGATTGCGTAGCAGGCAGAGAACTGCCCAATCTAGGTGGAATATTGTAGTTTGTGGTCATCTCACTTTCCGGGTACCTGGTATAATCAACAGGGTGAGAATATAGAATGTCAAGGAGTATGGGTTGAGCACCAGTTGCAAGATGTATGCAACCTGCAGGTTACAGAACTAGGTTTGCCATCAAAAGCATTTATCACATGATCAATGTACATATTTAAATGTTCACTAGTCAACATGATGCATCTTCCCCAACAAAATGAAAGTTGATACTATGAAATTCAGATACACCAACTTAAGCTTTACTGTAAAGCATGGAGATGATGCAGGGGTTTACAGTTTCAATACTGTAATGATTTATTATTTAACAACTTAAATTTTTGGAATGGAATTACATGACTCTTTAAAGATAAAGTTTACACATACTTGTCGGTACCGGACAAGATATAAAAAGCTTAATAAAAAGTATCATCCCTATTACTTCTGGTTTGCAATTATTTGAAAATGAAATTCTTGCCTAGCACTCCTATACATGTCTTTGGCACTTGAGTGGAGGAGAGGATTACTGCTGCACTTTCCCTCCATTAGCACTGAAGTGAACAGGGAAAGGAGGGTGAAGAGAGCACTGGCTGCAAGAGAGGAATGCAGGGCGAGCTTTGTTTTCATTGAAGAGGGTAACTTAAATAGCTAACATTGCTACACAAGTGTTCATTTTATTAGCAAACAGAATTGAATAGCAAATTGCTATGCAACACTGCTCATTTTATGCCTTGGAATGAATTGTAAAGTGTGTATTAGGAACAAGTTACTTACCTGTAGCTGTTCTCCAGCATGGGTCTGGCATGGATTCACATGCTCATGAATATTCCCCGTCGTCAGGCTGGGAATCCTCGGTAAAGAAAAAAATCACTATCAGTTTAGTTTCTGATCTGTCTTTCTTAGTAGTAACCAATCACTGATCTCTGGGTCATACTGCCCCCAGCCAATGACTGCCCTCTCCCTAAGCCCCGCCTCCGGCAGCCATCCTCACATTTGGTAGCACGCCAAGTGGCAATATGCCCAAGTGAAGAGCCGCAGAGGGGTAGGTGGGAGGGTTTGCATGTGAATCCATGCCAGACCCATGCTGAAGAACAACAGTTACAGGTAAGTAACTTGTTCCTTCTCCAGCATGGGGTCTGGCATGGATTCACATGCTCATGAATAAAATAATACATAGCAGTATACACATGCACAACCACGGGAGGTGGCAACAGGCTCAACATTAAGCATCTCTTACCTCCTCACCAGGCTTACCTTAAGCGAACAGGTTGCGCAGCACTGCTTGGCTGACCCTGGACTCCTCCCTGGAGTCCCGATCGACGCAGTAGAATCTTGTGAAGGTGTGCGTCGACCTCCACGTAGCAGCCCTGCAGATGTCCAGCAGGGGTACACCAGACAGGAACGCTGTGGTAGCAGTAATCGCTCTGGTCGAATGGGCTCTCGGACGGCCGGGCCACGGTCGGTTTGCCAACCGGTGACAATGCATGATGCAGCCGGAGAGCCATCTGGAAATGGAAGTTCGAGAGAGCCTTCCCTTGATTCACAGACCCAAAGTTCACGAATAGCTGCGACGTCTTCCGAAAACTCTTCGTGCAGTCCACGTAGAACTTCAGCGCTCTGGCTACATCCAGCGAGTGCAAAGTCCTCTCGGCCTGCGTTGAAGGCGACGGGAAGAAAACTGGTAACACCAAGGGCTCGTTGAGGTGGAAGTCCGACGGGACCTTGGGCATGAAGGAGCGGTGCGTCCTAAGCACTACCCTTGTGTCATGAAAAGTCAAGTATGGAGGCTTGCAAGATAGGGCCTGAATCTCTCCCACTCGTCGTGCAGAGGTGATGGCCACGAGGAATGCGGTCTTCCATGACAGGAACTTCAAGGGCGCCGAGGGCATAGGCTTGAATGGGGCTCCCATGAGCCTGGTCAGCACCGCATTAAGTTCCCACGACGGGGCAGGAGCCTTCACCGGCGGGAATGAACGGAATAGTCCCTTCATAAATTCCTTTACCAGGCGATGAGACCACAAGGACGCCCGTCACGTAGTCCTGGTATATCGGGAGATGGCAGCAAGATGTATTTTAATGGTGGCGTCGGCCAATCCAGCTTTGGCCAGCGACAGTAAGTACGGCAGGGGCCGTAATCTGCAGAGGGTTAATCTTCTGTGCACGGCACCAGACAGAGAACCTCTTCCATTTATGACCGTAACACTCGAGAGTTGAGGACGCCCTGGCCTTTGCAGGAACCTCTCTGCAATCAGCCGGGATATCGTACCCCCCAAACTCTAACGCTGCAGGAGCCAGGCCTGCAAGTTCAGCGACTGTGGGTCGTGGTGTAGAATGGCGCCTCCTTCTCTGGAGAGAAGATCCGCGTCCGCCGGCAGCTTGGCGGGGACGTTGACAAGTCCAGAAGGTCCGGGAACCAGATCTGCCTCGGACACGCCGGTGCGACGAGGATCATCCTGCACCTGGACATCTTGAGCTGGCTGATGAGGCGGAGCAGCAACGGCAACGGAGGGAACACGTATAGAAACAGGCCGTCCCCAAGGGAACGAGAAAGCATCGCCCAAGCTCCTGGCTGTGGCAACCTGCTGGCGAACCTCTGGCACGGAGTTCGTCGCGAACAGGTCGATCTACGGTTTGCCCCATCGTTGGAAGAGTCGATCCACTTGATCCTGGCGCAGTTCCCACTCGTGGCACGAGCGCAGCTCCCTGCTGAGTGAGTCGGCGATGGTGTTTTTTATTCCTGCCAGGTGGAAGGGAACCAGAAACATCCCCGACGGCCCAGTGCCACAGATCCTGGGCCTCCTTGGATAGGGTTGGGGATCTGGTGCCTCCCTGCTTCCGTATGTAGAACATTGTGGTGGTGTTGTCGGTGAATATCCTCACCACCTTGTCCTTGAGGGACGGGAGGAACAACTTGAGCGCCCAGAACACTGCACAGAACTTCAAGATGTTGATGTGAAGAGACCTCTCCTCTGTGGAGATCTCCGGTGTGGGCCCCCCAACCCTCCAGAGAGGCGTCCGTAGTCACCGTCTCCTGAAACGCTGGGGTTTGAAAGTCTGTGCCCGTCGTGAGGTGAGCCCGGGTGCCCCACCATAGGATCGCCCGATGGAACTCCTTGTCGAGGGGGATCCTGTCCTCGAAGCAGCCCCCTGCCTGAACCCAGCGGGCGTCGAGGAACTCCTGTAGCGGACGCATCCTAAGTCTGCAAAGGGGTACAAGGTAGATGCATGAGGACATCATCCCGAGAAGGGACTTGATGGACCTCACCCTGGCCACGTCCGTGGCTAACAATTGCCGTATCTTGCCCAGGATGGTTTTGGTTCTCTCCTCTGAAGGGGAGGCCAATTGCTCCACTGTATCGAGCTTTGCCCCCAAAAACAGTGCTACTTGTGACGGAACCAGGTGGGATTTGGGGTAGTTGAAGGAGAACCCCAGCTCCTTGAGCAGCCGGACGGTCCTCGCCGTATGATCGACAGCGAGTTCCCTTGACCTTGCCCGGATTAGCCAGTCCAGGTAGGCGTAGACGTGGATCCCCTGCAGGCGCAGCCGCACCGCCACTGGTGCCAGGCACTTGGTGAAAACCCTGGGTGCCGACTTTAATACGAACGGTAGGGCTCTGAATTGGTAGTGGCGTCCTTGAACCACGAACCTGAGGAACTTCCTGTGCCTTTCTAGAATGGGGATGTGGAAGTAGGCATCCTCCAGGTCCAGCGACGATAGGAAGTCACCTTCCTCCAGCTGTCCCAGTACGTGCTGGAGGGTGACCATCCTGAATTTCTGCGCCTTGATGTATTGGTTTAACCGACGCAGGTCTAGGATGGGGCGCCAACCGCCTGTCTTCTTCCTGACAAGGAAGTACCTGGAGTACACTCCGGAGCCCCGGAGCCTCCTGGGGACGAGCTCGATGGCACCTTTCTTGAGCATCGCCTTTACCTCCAACAGCAGTTGAGGGACGTGATTCTCCTTCCTGGCCACGGGAGGAATGCGAGGGCACTTCTTTAGGAATTCTAGTGAGTGCCCGTTGGCCAGGGTGTCCAACACCCAACGATCGATGGAGATGGAATCCACACCCTGACGAACTTCGTCAGTCGGCCTCCCACTGGGGTGCTTCGGTGGGGGCCCGACCACCCGGCCGGGTCGTCGGCCTCCCACTGGGGTGCTTCGGTGGGGGCCCGACCACCCGGCCGGGTCGTCGGCCTCCCACTGGGGTGCTTCGGTGGGGGCCCGACCACCCGGCCGGGTCAGTCTTGCTTGTACGCGGCCTTGCCGCCTTGGCCTCCTTGGCGACGGTGGCGGGAACCCCCTTGCTTGCCGTGACCTCTGTAGGCCTCCTGGGAAGAGGAGAGGGCCTCCTGGCGGTAGGAGGAGGAGCCACCACTGGATCCTTTGGAGGCACCCCGTCTGCCTCCAGCGCTCCGAAAAAGGGCCGTCCATGCTGAAGCACTCCAAGGGCCCGGGCCGTCTCAGAGTCGGTCTTGATGGCCTGTAGAGACTCTTCCACCGCCTTACCAAAGAGGTTGTTGCCGTCGAACGGCATGTCCAACACTCTGGTCTGGACGTCCTGGCGAAAGTCTGTTGCCTTGAGCCATCCTCGTCGTCGGAGGCAAACTCTGTTGCCCAGTTGGCGAAATCCGGTATCGCCAATGTCCGTTGCCACCGTAATGGCGTGATCCGACGCCACCTCGCCCTCCAGCAGAATTTCTAGGGCCTCTGCCCTTTTTTCATCAGGCAGGAAATCTAGCAGGGGAGCCATTTTGAACCAGACGGGATGTCTGCTGTGTCATCGCCGCCGTCGTCCATCCCCGTCGCCGTATCCTCTCCCGGCGAGGGGGATGAGGGGTCCACCAGCCTCGCGGGCACAAAGGGCGGAGAGGGGTGGACTCTTCGCTTGTTCGGAGGGTTTCCTGACGGGCCAGGTTCTGGATCCTCTGTCGGGGTCCGTGGTAATCTCGTCCTTATCTTGGTACATAAGGATTGTATTGCCAACAAAATGGCCGCCGAGCTATCCTGGGGCTCAGGCAATGGCTGCGACGGACGGGAAGGCTGTTCCACTGGGCCCTGTTCCTCGTCGCTATCTTCGATCACATCAGCAGGGAACCTTCTCGAACCTCTCGTTGAGGTTTATGAACCTCTCATTGAGGCCTATGGACCTTTCGTTGAGGCCCCTCTCGGTCTCCACCAGTTCCTCCTCAGAGGCTGATTCGAGTCTGTAGCGGCCACCACCCCCCCCCCCTTTTTCAGCCGGGGCTTCACAGGGGTCTTAGCGGTGGGCTGGAAAGAGGATTCCCTCCGCGGCGGCAGGGATACTCTGGGCCCAGAGGCCGTTTCCATTGGCGTAGTCTCAGCCGGCTCTGCCAGGGTCGCAGAGACCACTCCGGTAGAGGCCTTAGCCGGGTGGATCAAGGCCCTCGCCACCTTAGGTGCGTCCTGGGCCTTCGCCTTGAGGGGAGGGTCAACGCCTCGCTCCCCCTTCGAGATCGACCGGGTCCTCTCCAGCGGACTACCCGGGTTCTCAGACTACTTCTTCCCCCAAACCAGAGCGCTGGCTCGTGGTCGAACGTGCCGGGGAAGTAGCGCCCTGCTTGGCAACCGAAGAGCCCGACCTTTCGGCGCTCCCGGTGCCCGCGGACTCGCGGTGCTTAGCCTTCTATTGGGCCCCCGTCGCCAGGGCGCCCTCAAATGACTTGGAAGCCCGCTCAACCTTCTTCTTCGCCTTCTCACTGTGCCCATCTCCAGCCAGGAAGCAAGGCGGGAACGACAATCTTGTTTGGTCCGTCCCGAAAGGTTCTTGCAGAACGCACAGTCCTTCTCCACGTGCGTCTTGTCCCCATGGAGGCTGTAGAGACATTGCGAATGCTCGTCCTCCTTGAAAACGTTATATAATCCGCATCCAGGGCAAACAGCTTGGATCCGGGCGTCGAGCTTCCTTTGTCCTGGGCCATGTCCGTTGAGGTAGGCCGCAGATCTTCCGGAATCCTCCAAGAAGTGTAAACTCGACGAAAACTTCACCCTTGAGGGGCGTAGAAGAATTCCGAAACGGGTCCCCGTTATCGGAAGTAGAAACGGTGGAGCTTGATGCTCGATTAAACCTAGAAATGAGAAAATCTCCTGAAAAAGCGTGAAAACGCAGTAAAAAAAAAACTCGAGAGCCAAGTACGAGGACTCCCAACACTTGAGCGTACGGTAAAAACCGAGGATGGCTGCCGGAGGCGGGGCTTAGGGAGAGGGCAGTCATTGCTGGGCGCAGTATGACCCAGAGATCAGTGATTGGTTACTACTAAGAAAGACAGATCACAAACGAAACTGATACTGATTTTTTCTTTATCGAGGATTCCCAGCCTGACGGGGAATATTCATGAGCATGTGAAACCATGCCAGACCCCATGCTGGAGAACTTTAATTACCGCTCTGAGTGTTTTTAAATACGAGAAAGTGCATGCTTTTAAATGAAATATGTAACCGATAGTTGTGAAAATGTGTAATTTTGCTGTCTCTTAAAGAATATGTATTAATATGAATTACTTTTAGTATTTTATGTTAAGGTTTATCTGAAACCATAAACCTTTAATAAAAATTGATCTTGCTCACCTCCCAGCAATAATTGGAGCGAGCGTCAGACTTCGGATTATGTTAGGATAGTTTTTCTGAAGTCCAACTAAGGGCTTAGTAAAATCATTTAACTGAGGCAGTACAAGACTCCACTCTTAGTACAAGGCTGTAGCACCGGAGTTCAGGGTAGCGTAGACAGAGCAGCCAGGCTTATCTTAGGAGGGAGAGAGGGCTGTAGAATCCGTACAAATGAAATTGTAATAGAAATGGTCCAAAGAAACACTATGTATGTAAAAATAAATTATGTATTTAAATACGGGTAGGCCCAGATAAATCGAGGGGTAAATAAGTACCATCACACATGTAATCACAATTATCAAAACACAAGACTATATACTTTAAGGTGCACAGACCAAAGCATAAACCTTATTTGGAACACCTAACAGTAGTTCTAGCTCGAACCTTTTCATACACATTCAGTATATGTCGCACCTATTCTTGGGGAGTAAATACCAATGGTTACTTTCACAATTACAGTAATGCCAGGGTAGTAGACCCTACCAATTGTACAATGACTCCCAGTAACAAATCACAAAGTTAACTGGACAGTATACGTGTTGTGAATAGTGGAACACTTATTCCAGATACAGTAAAAACCTATGACGACTTGTGATAGCAGAGTTATACTAGGTGAGCAAAACCTAAGGATGTAATATTCAATTACAGGTGCTTTTGAGATCAGTGAAACAGATTGAGATAAGCAGTAACTCCTGAAACTTATTTTGGGGCTGGCACACAGCTAACTCAAGGTATGTAAAACCCATATACTTTTAACCACACAATGAAGTCAAGGTTAGATCTTTCCAAACTATACAAGTACCTTATGCATGATATAGGAGGACAGTTGGAACCAAAGACTCTGAGCCGGTCTACAACCGCACAAAGAAAGCAAAACCCAATGTTAAACTTTACCGAATGCCTCAGTTATTCTAGATAGGCAACAAACTAATGCAGACTTATTCTGGACAGGCTAGCACCAAGTCAGGGGAAGCAAGACCCAGTTGGGGAACACTCATACAATTATCCTAACAGGAATAATCTGGTGAAACCAACACATTGCTTTTGGGAAGAGGCACAACCTAATCACAGGTGAGTAATATACCTTCACATCTACTTTCTATTAGAATGGCAAAACGGTTTTCTAAGGAAAGAAAGATGTTAACCATACTTAAGAATAGTACATCACACATCCAAGTTAAGAAATAACTCTTGTAACTGTTCACTCTTGGAGTTACAGTTACCAACCAACTCTTTTACAAGTAAGTAACTTTTAAACACTTTCGTTTTCTAGGCAAATGTCCCAATCCCTAAAAAGCATTTCCCTTATTCTTGGAGCATGAGTGTTCTTAGTGGCAGAAGGGGCTAGGGGATCACTAGGATCTAGTGACCAACAGACAGTGTCAGAATAGGTTCTTAAGTAGAACAAGTCAGTGTTCCTTAGGAAGACTGGGCAAACAGGTGAGTACTTTACTTCTAGAGCTAGAAGAGGATCCAGGGGCTTCGCAGAAGACACCCTAGTAGGATTCTAGCAGTGGTACTAGGTGAGATGCTTCCCCATCACAGAACACACCCCACAGCTACACAGATATCCTAACAGGCTTATGGTAAGTACATACCCAAGTCAACACAGTGCCTCATCATTGCAGATTGTGCAGCAGGGGGACTTCAGGATCTACAGCCAAATACCCGGTCAGTAAATTTCCTTGTCGTGGTGACTGAAAACACCTCAGAAGGAACTTTGCAGCAGGGATCAATGGAGAGGACTCTAGGCGAGGATTTCCTCACGGCTGAATGTGGTTCTGCGGAATTGGCACCTTTTCAAGGAGCACAGAAGAAGACAGAAAATAGCGGTTGAATTCTCATCATTACAAAGGTCCAGCACTCTGTTGAGGGGACTTTTCAGACTTGATTAGTGTCTCTGGAGATACACCAGGATGCCCACGAAGTTTCGGCGAGATTCGGAATGCCAACGATCATGCCCCGCACAATGGCTCAAGGTCCCAGAGTATTGCAGCAACGCAAGGTCGCAGCAACGCGTGGGATGGCTCAAAATGCAGGTCTTCTTGCGTCTAGTGGGTCTCACCAGGCTCTTGGTCGGGGTCATCATTTTCCCCAGGTTGATTGGAAGGGCTACAGCAGGCCGTGGTTACACAGCAGGCTCTCTGATAGCTGGAAATCGGCTCAGCCGCTTTTCCTTCATCATCCCCTTTGGTTTCAGGTCCATTGGTCGACTTGTCTTCAGCTTCCAGGTTCACAGCATTTAACAGTAACTGCAGCCCAACCTCTGCATTTTCTCCCTGCATTTTACAACAAGGGGCAGTCTGGTTGTCCAATCAGGACAGCCAGCCCCCCACTGGGATTTGTCCCTATTCAGGCAAGGAGGAAGATAAAGGGCTGTGGAGGTTTGAACTCATCTCTCGCTTCCTGCCTCCACAGACAGACTGGAGCCTAGGCGGGGAGTCCATGGGACTCCTGCCAAAGATAAAAATCACACAAAGGAATTTCCCCGCACTGGATGCCAGGGAAAGCTACAAGAAAGGAGAAGAAACACTAAAATGGCAACAAAAAGACGACAGGGGCCATTTTGGTAACAATAAGCACCCTTCAGTGCCTTAACTGCAGTTGTGAACAAAGGCCACGGTAAAGGCGTACCAAATTAATACAAGGCATCGCTGCCACCAGCCATTGAAGGTAAGCTTGTCCCTGTAACAGAATGGTTACAGTTTTAGTGCGAAAGGTGATACATTGCATCTCCCCAGCAATCCACATAAGGTGGGGAGTGCTGTTTCACCCAACAAAATGTAAAAGGGATCCAAAGATCCTTTCTACCCTTGGGAACCGTAGTTCTCCCAAGGTTAGTCAGAAAAAGTTATTGTTGGCAAAAAGTTGTTAAAGAGGATAAGATTAAAACGACACTATGGAGAGTCAAAAATTACACCCATAAAAAGAGTAAAATATTCAGCGAGTGTGGAAAAAGGTTGCTACTCACAGGAGGTATTAAGGAAAAATATCCCACTAGAAAAGCAAATAAGTTCTGGGGTTGACAGGTCGGGAAGATTTAGCATTTCTATGAAAATCTTATCCAACAGATTACAACAATCACTTCACTAGAAATGCCATCCTGGCAGTCAAAATTCTGCATCTCTTGATGACTGGTACGAAAATGTTTCTCTAATGTTGGAACAGCCATACTGGAGCCCTATTGCAAAGGCGCAATGCATTACGCTAAGATCTTACTATACACTAGTCCTTTCTGGTGCAAGAAGTTCCTACTACAGCAGAAGTGGTGGAATTTAAAATGAGCTTTCAATGAGCGCATGCAATGACGATATACACTCACCATATACTCAGTTAAGCTGCAATTTCCATTTCATTAAACTTTATAGAGTGCCCAACCCCGGGATTTAAGAGAATAGTCAAAAATGTTAACTCAGTACATCTTACCTGAAGAACAAACACACCGCAGTCGCTGTCATTTTTCTGTTGTGGAATGCACTTAGATAAAAGAAAAAACAGAATGTCAAAAACAGTTTAAAAAAACATTTTAATACAGTGTCTTTTCACAAAGGTAAAAACACCTTATTACACCAAAAAAGCTATTTTGTTGATAAAATTAGGCTCATTGAGGTAGTTTTTAAAAATTGTTATGTTTTACTAATCACTAATGGGAAACAAAAACTAGACCTAATGGTTTCATCACACCCACTTTCCTTTGGATATATATTTTTATGGGGCTAGTAAAAATCAAAAAAACTCATTATATAAGAGGAAATCAAGCATTAAACTGCACAACTATGAAGGATTTGCAACTTCATCTGAAAATGCACCTGAGCAAGATTCCACAGCAAGATTCCACAAAATTGAAAAATTTGGCAACAATCTGCCAAGCATTCAACCTTGATCAGAAAAAAACTGCACTATATGATTTATGATATGGCATTTATAACGCGCCTATACACAAGTGTTTCAAGGCGCGACGAGGCGGGGGGGGGGGGGACGACAAAGGGAGAGACAACGATCCTACTAGGCCAGGTGTCATTCAGATTGCGCAAGTGCAGGGTGGAGGGGAAGGGAAAAGTGCAAGGGGGAAAGGGAGAGAAGTGCAGCACAGGTTAGTTAGAAACAAGATAAATAATAAGGGCCAGCTGGTGGCAAGTGCAAGATAAGTGCAGACAAGTGCTGGGAGGGGGGGGGCTGTAGGGATACAGAGACAGTCCCACAAGTGCAGGGGTTGCCAGGGAGGCAGGGCAGGAGAGAGTGGGAGGGCCACAGACCGGGATAGGCGAGTGGCCCCTTTTCAGATTCATTGCAGTTACAGTAGTATTAACAGGGTAGAGGGGGAGAGAAAGCGGAGGCAAAGAGGAAGGTTTTGAGGTGCTTCCGGAACCGGAGATGGTTCTCCTCAAGTTTCAGAGAGGCAGGAAGGCTGTTCCAGAGGGAGGCCCCTGCTGCAGGGAGAGATCTACCCCCAACTCGTTGCTTGGAGAAGCGGCTGACCCTGAGGGAGGTGGATGAGCGAGGAGCTTGAGAAGGAAGATATTTAGGAAGAAAGAGTTGAAGGTATTTTGGCCCGAGGCACCAGAAGGCCTTGTGGACAATGCAGAAGGTTTTGATCTTAATCCTCACAGCCACTGGGATCCAGTGTAGCGATTTCAGTCCTGTAGAGATAAGGTCCCTGGGCTTCAGGCCAAGGACAAGTCTCGCAGTCCTGTTCTGGGTGAGTTGCAAAGGGCTGAGAGTAGAGGCAGGTAGATTTAGATAGAGGCTGTTACAGTAGTCCAGCTTTGAGAGAACCAGGGCTCTAGAGACAGTGAGCTTCTGGGGGAAGGAGAGGAAAGGAAGGATACCTCTGAGAAGGTGAAGCTGGTAGCGTGACTTCTTAGAGACGTCAGATATGTGATGAGAGTGTGGAGTCGAAGATGACCAAGGTTTTTAGCCTTGCAGGTAGGAGCAGGAAGAGGGCCAAGAGAGGCCGACCAGAGAGCTGCAGGGAAGGAGGGAGTGGGTGTGCCGATGAGTAGAACTATATAGGTTTTGAGTGGGTCTTGGATTTCTCAAGTTCACACTTCCTCTGCACATGGTACATCGAGTTTCAAGAAGCTACAATGGTATGTCAAGGCTTGGATAGTGTGCTGAAGAATGTTGCAATTTGAACACAAGATGGCTAAACATCACTTTATCCCTGGGTGTACCCATTTCTAACAAATGTACTGCTAATAAAACACATTGGACAGTGTTAGGACAATGCAACCTCATTTTTCAGCATTGGTTATGGCTTAGAATGAATAAGGGGCGAGCAAGCAACCCAACACAGTATTCATACATCCTCATCTGCTTGATGCCTCCAGGCTTAGCTCGCTTTACAAATGAAAGAATAAACCGCATCAAACCAGCCAGTAACAGGGCTGGGTGGACTTCACACATGGTCATGGGACCCTTCAGGGCTCTGTAAAAAGCAAGTAAATACAGCAAGCACTCTGCATCCAGAGATCGTGAAGCTATTGCAAAAGCATTGCATGGACAAGGTAGGCAGATTGAAGAATTCCTGAGTGAGATTGATCTACTGGTCTAGGTGAGATGAGGAGGCTTCTTGGGATTTCTTTTTCCCCCTTACATACTTGGTCATCAGGGAGAATATCAATGGGAGGGATATGCATGACTATGCAGGCTGTGGTAGATTGCCTAATGCCCAGAAGAGATCACTTCAGGTGTGACGATTTCCAATAATAATATTGAAGGAGGACATGAATATTTAGCCAAGATCTTGGCAAGAAGATTTGTTGAAGTGCTGTCTTGCTTGACTCAAACTCAAGACTGGGCTAATTTCTGGCAGAAATGGCTATAAAATGAGGGAGTTGCTTAAATGAAAGTCATCGCCTACACTCAATGAATCATCAGTACACCAGCTCTGCAACTCAGTGATGTATTATATGTGTATTTTCTAAAGAGCATCACTTGCATCATCACCGCAGACCACCTTTTTTCACCCCAGGCATCTTGTGGCAAAGCAGACATTTGAACGCTCTGGCAGCACATACTATAGTATACACCCCTGCTGGTGACTTCCAGAGAAAAACATCCTGAACAGATTTGCGCAATCAAATGTCCGCCATGGAAAGGCTCTGTCATTTCAATGGAAAAAAATGACTTGGTTGTAATTTACTTCAAATTGTGAGGGTACCCCATTTCTTACCTACTACTGCCACCTAAAACTCCCCCCCCCCCCAACCCGTTTTATCCCTTAACCAACACATTCGAAATAATATACATAAAGAAAATTACAAGTAATTTACTTTGTGACAAGAACACAAGACCCATGGAAATGCATAAGACTTTCGCCTGCAATACATAAACACAACCTTTCCCAGTTTGTTTTATGTGTGTGTCTCCTTTGTTTAGTGTTGTACACTTGATTAACAAAATCAATTTCTACATCTTGGTGAAAGTACAACATACGCCATCCTCTGCATATGCCAGTGTTTAACATTATGTATGTTACTGATGAAGCATGCATTTTTCGGAAGAGCGCATGCACGTAACCCTACCAATAAGGGATGCATCGACCACTTTTACTACCTAAAAATAGGCAAATACTATCCAAAAAGAAATGGAAAGTAGAAATACTCCAAACCCCCAAAAATATAGGAAACTATACATAGGAGCCCACACAGCTCTACAGACACGCTTGGACAAGTAGTACACAGTGCCACTAGAAGAAACTATTACTTGGACAAGTAGTACACAGTGCCACTAGAAGAAACTATTACTGCATGATCCAAAGAGGTAAATATCTTTTAAGGCACATTAATAGTTAGGTTAAAAGGAATACTTATTACAAAAAAAGTTTGTTTTATAGTTCAATTTATTTAAATGCTTATAAAATAGTACTATTGGGAATAGGCATTACTTTTTTACTCTAAAAATAATAATTTTACTCCGGCTTCAAAATCTTATCTGGAGCACTGCATCAATACAGTTTTGTTTCATTAGTTTTAAACAATGCGCATTTCACTTAACATTCTCTGTTCATCGGTTTTTCTTTTTACATCTAGGATTGACGGAGGTCATTAACCTGTGTAGCGGGTAATCATTGTTAAACATTTTCTCCACTTAGCTCTCCCAACTTTTTATTTAATGAAGAGTTGGGAATAAGATTACCATTGTTCTATCATTTATAACATTCGCTTCGAAATATTTTACTTATACTTTTTCAAACCAGTCTGGTCACTTTTTAATCTACCATACCTTTCAAATGTACAATGCATGTCTGCACGCATTTATGCTTGATCTAGATTACCCCGATAAAGAAATGGAAGCAAGACAAAAAAGTCGAGAACTACCATTGTAAGACAGTTACACCGAAAACGAATTTCCTGAACCTAACCCAAGTAGAATGGACGATGGGTCCACTTGGTGTAAATGCCAGCATTGTAACAACCATTGTACTTTCACCAGCCTGACAATTCATTCTTTTCCATGTGATGGGACAGTGTGTATATTAAACCATATTCACATACATCTATCCAACCATCCATCCTCACTAATATAAAAATACCGGACTTCAGAACAACCACATGTCACTATCCACTTACAATTGTTTTGTGGGTATTCCCTTTCAATGTGTGTTAGGCAGGATTGTACGCAGTAACCCCGTGGGACTCTACACCAGCCTTGTCCTCTTGGAAATAGATAACCCAACCTTTCGTATAGGCCTGCAGTACACAAGTTGGTAGAGTGACTGAGCAGCCAGGCATATCTCAATGTGAGCTGTAGAGTTGCAGAGTTTCACAGTAACATGCATTCAAATAACACTTATACTCAAGGTTTCTTGATAAAATAATTATTCATTTAACAGTAAGTTTTAAAATGAGCCTTCTTTGGAAGGGAGCAGTATGCAACACCTCGACAAAACACTCCTTCAGTTCAATCAAGTAAATAGATACCCTTTTGGAATGGTACACAGCTACTTCCCACACGCTGAGGGGACTTCCATAGTTAGTACACAGTGGACATTAATATATCACTTTTCACACTTAAATTGGAATACTGAAGTTATGGCAAAAAAGGAAAAGGTTAGGGAAGGAAACAATGGTTAACACGTTTCTCAAATAGGCAAGCACTTTTTGAATCCCCAATGCAATGTAGGTTAACCCTTTCCCAGCTATACAAGCAAGATTTGTATGACATTTTAGAGGGACAGTTGAACACAAACTCTGAGGGTAAGAAGAGTCTTCAGGGAGCCAGGACAGCCAATGTCAATTGAGCAAAGTCTAGGGGAGCTGAGGCACTTCTGGAAGATTACCCCAAATTCTTGCACAATGTTAAAGAAAGTTTTGTTGCAAAAAGAATCACTGTTGGGCCACAAAGCTGTGAGGCTTGTGAGGGGCAAAGCTGCAAGCAACTCTGCAAAGGGCAGCCAAAGCAAGTCTGCAGTGAGAGCAAGCAAGCTACACACAAGTGATAAGTAACCCTAATTTCACAGTACCTGGAGTCTCAAGAAAAGGTTCCATCTGGCTTATGTTCCCGTTGTAGACCTGCAGATCCTGGGCCTCAGTCATGGCGACAATAGCAAGGACGCCTGGGGAATCCCACACTATGGTTCGAAGGTCGGCGGCAGCAATGGGCGCAATTCAGTTTGGCGGCAGCAATGGGCGCAATTCAGGTCAGCAGCTCTTTGCGGTTATAACTACTCGCAAATAGCACCACCGTGGTTCTTGGACACCTTATGGACTTTCATTGCTTCTGGGGTCCAGCACTGTGTTGAGGGGGCTCAGGCTTGGTTAGTCCTGCTTTGAGGGAGCCCGGAGGATCTTCCTGGAGCTCGGGTCCGGCTTAAAGGAAAAGCACTAGATTCTGGTATTCCTGTCCCTTGGCACTTGATTTCTGATGCAGCGAAGAAGTACAGCCAGCAGAGAGAGGGGTCCAAATCGAGTTAGTCTTTGGGCTGATTGGTCCCACAAACCCAAGGGGAGAAGTCGTCCTTTGCAGGCATCTGTATTAGATTATAAATTCGGAGCGCCAGCACTGCAGCAGGGCTTCAGCGGGCAAACCAATGGTTCAGGAGGGTGCAGCAAGCTTCTCTGTTTCTTCTTCGGTTCCTTCGTCCAGTGGTCGACTGCCTTCTTTGCAAAAGACCTTGCCTTTTATGCAGGTTTCTCCCATTCTTTCGCAGCCTAGCTGTCACTCACAGCAAGATGGCTGTCCTCCAAGGATAGCCCGCCAGCTAATCACCTTTGGGTTCATTCCTGTAACCGAGGAGACTAAGCACAAGGAGTTTCGGAAACCTCCCTCACTTCCTGCCCTGCCAGACACGCTGGAGCCAGAGGTGGGTTTCAGTATTGAAGTCCAAAGACAAAATGAACAAATGGACCAAACCTGGTAATCTCAAGAAGGACCTTTCCAACAAGAAATGGCAAATAAGACGACCAGGGCCATTTTGACAAAATGAGCACCCATGGGTGCAATACTGCAACTGAGGGTTCATCCTGCGGTAAAAAAACACAATGGTAGGAAAAGTAAACCACGCCACCAGCCATTAATTGTAGAAAGGGTATCAACAAAATATTGCATGAGAAGGTACACAAAGAGTAACCCCTCCAGCACTCTATGTAAGATAGTGTGTGTGGGTTACAAAGAGAAAAAAGTAAAGTAAATTTCACTTTACTACTCTTGGAAACAAGTTTATCCAAGAGAAGGTATTTCAACCTTAGCAGAAATCCAAAGGACTCGTCTGACACTGCACTGAGGGTGCGGTGTGTCACAATGTAAAAAGATAATGCCTATGGAGTTTGTCAGACTCCAAAACCAAAAGAAAGACCGGGTTCAAATCAAATAAAAATACATGAGAGTGGGGAAAAGGTCTCTCTCTTCAGGATGAAAATTACAAGCCCTGAAGTACAGCAAAAGAGATTGGGGTCTTTAAGGTAGAAGGGAATTCGCACATTTCTGAAAATTCTCCCCCAACAATGTGGGATTTAAATCTGGCCGGGATTCAATTAAATCATGAGAAAGGAAGGGAACCTGGATACCTTGTCTTTGTTGGATGTATTAAATATAATTTCCACACAATTTTGCATTTTTGGTGCTGGGTTGTAACGGGAATCGTTTATTTTTGGGTAATAAACGTCCTTTATAGGTACAGAAGGGGTTCTTGTGTCCCCTTGTGGTCAGCCGACACGTGTTTCGAACTGTAGGTCCTTCTCAAGGCTATGACTTTCGGTCCGGCGCAGACAGCTGAATGCAGTAGACGGAGAAGCACTAAACTCCATTGCCCAACAGGAGCCACTGTATACACAGGAGCACCCATATCAAGTCAGAACCCCATAGAGGGCGCCGGGCCGAAAGTCATAGCCTTGAGAAGGACCTACGGGTCGAAACACGTGTCGGCTGACCACAAGGGGACACAAGAACCCCTTCTGTACCTATAAAGGATATTACCCAAAAATAAACGATTCCTGTTAAAACCCAGCACCAAAAACGCAAAAATTGTGTGGAAATTAGATTATTTAATACATCCAACAAAGACAAGGCATCCAGGTTCCCTTCCTTTCTCTACCAAGCAAACGAGGTGTGGGCTGCACCTCCACCATAACCTGTGATCTTGCTGCAACATTGTCCTGCGAAAATGGAACCCGAACACTAGAGCTCAGCAGGGATGGTTCCACCCTAGAGCCTAAACCCCCACACCCCGCCCCTTTCAATTAAATCATGCCACACCATTGTAAATGTCAAATCATTACTTTTGGAAGCTACTGGTCCAGTAGTATTAAAGGGATTTATTTGGGGGGTAAAAAGGATTAAAATTAATATTTGTTCATCTAGAATGGTCAAAAGTGGTAGCTGAACAATGAAGCAGCTTATTAAAGAGCACCCTTTGACCAAAAAAACTCACATTACCATGTTGGCCCTGCACTCCTTGTCACATTTCCCCAGATATGTCACAAGATAATATCCTCCTTTTGCAGTCACATACTGTGTATGTTTTTTTTATCTTCATGTCACATTTTAAGGGAAGAGTTGATGAATAGCAAGATTCTACAGGAAAATACTTGAGATTAACCTACCACAGCCTCATCATCTCATGGATTGCAATCAGGCTATATGGGGCAAGATATCTGGTATGTATAAAAAAGTCATGTTTTTTAAATTAGCTACATTCATCATTTATTGTATTACTCGGACTATTGTACATCCTCTCAGCAGATGTTCAGGTATGGCATTGGTGAATTAACTGCAGATTTGGAAACTAAGTGTGTCATACGTTGCCAGCCTCAAAGAATTCCCAAGTTCAGGACATTATGATAGATTTCACAGTATTGAAGATATCCAAAGAGTAAAGAATATTTTTGGAAGCATACATTGATTTGTTTTTAATAAAAACAGTGAATGTGAATGACAATTATCGCTTGAAAAAATGACTTCAGTATCTCAGTTTACTACTGTACCATCTCAGTCATTAAGTCTTCCCTGTTCTTAAAACATGTACAAAGTATGTGGTTGCAAAGGAGGGGAATGTGTGAATTTGATGTGCCAAGAATCAATTTCTAATATTATTGGTAACTAGCAGCTACACAGTGCTAGACAAATCATTGTTCGACCAATCTCAAAAGTGTTCATACTCCAGCAATATGTACTGCCACTTTTTTTAAAAATCTTTCTTTATTGATTTTTATATCAACAAACACAGGAGTTAAGACAAACACTCCAAGGCAATTAAGAAAACAACAATTCCATCCAATTAAAACAACATCAACCCGTCCCATCCAACTAGAGTGCCAACCCATGAAGTATTTAACAAAAGAGACCATAAGTGATAGTCATATACCTAGTAATATATACCACATCATCGTATATCAGGGATGCGGGGGGTTCTGGAGTCTTGACGCAGAGTCATGGGGGACGAGAGGGGAGGGGGGCATCACCACCCAAAACCTTGGGGGAACCAGGTTGTGAATTATTCTGGGCGCCCGTTACATAAGGTCTGAATGGAGCCCAATAATCCACAGGCTTACTATTCTACAGAAGCGTTGCATTGTAGAGGGACTCTTTCTTCTCACATATGTTCATGCAGTTAAACCATTCACGGTAAGAGGGGGGCTCTAGACTGACCCCAGGTCCTAGCAATCCAGGACCTGGCTATAATTGACACCATTGCCAACAGTTTCAACACCCTCTTAGGACCAGGGTCAAAGAGAGCAAGCAGCCACATTTCAGGAGCACACAGGTTATTCAACTCCAGCATGTCGGACATGGCAACTTTAATTTAATTCCAGAATGGTCGCACCGGGGCACAACCCCAGGCTACATGAAAAAAAGTCAGCGTCATCGGATTTGCATCTGATACATTGGTGGGACCTGGTCGGGTAGAACCCGTGGAGTTTGGCTGGAGAAAAATACGTCTGATGGTTAAACTTAAAGTGGATCAGCCGGAAGCGGACAGACATGGAAATGGTACGAGTTTGTGCGCAGATTTGCTTCCATTGATTATCGGTGAGTTCCCTCCCTAGATCAATATCCCATTTAGCACTAGAGTTAAGTACAGGTAACATCTTCTGGTCCCTGATACATAAAGATGAGACAGAGGGCGGGTTAGTGACAAACAGGAGGATCGCAGAGAGGGGAGGCAGTGTTGGGAAACTGACCAATCTGGCCTTGAGCACCTCCCGCAGCCTCAAGTACAGCAATTGTGTGACAGCAGTACAATCCCCCATGCCCTTTACATCAACTAAGGCAATAAATCTACTGTGTTGCAAGAGATCAGCCACTTTGATTCCCAAACGTTCAAAATGCTGCCTAAAGATAAGTTCATGGGTGAGGGGGACACCAACGGCGCAATACAAGGACAGTTTGGGGGAATACCATCACTCGTGGGCGGTCTCTTGCTGCAACTGTTTCCAGGCCCTCAGGGTATTGGCCACTGGTTGTATTTCAGTCTGCATTGTGCTCACCAAGACTTCCCAGAGCAGTCCCTTCACATCTATTGGGTAGGACGTGGCTTTTTCAAGGGGAATATGTGGAAGTTCGTGGGATGGGGACCACCACCATGTAGAGCACTGGATTTATGCAGCCAGGTAATAAGAGTGCAAGTCGAGGATCTCGAGACCACCTTGATCATATGGCAAAATTAGGGTCTCAAACTCTAGCCTGTCCCGTCCCCTGCCCACACTAGGCGAATCAACCACCTCCGGAGACGGAACCAATAGGCAGACGGGGGCCATATCGGAATATTATTGTAAATATATAGGAGTTTAGGAAGAATTACCATTTTGGCCAGGGCCATACAGGCCACCTGGGTGATGGGAAGGTGGGTCCATGCATCAACCTTATGCTCCAATTGTTCCAGGGCTTTAACATAATTCAGCATATACAATGTGGAGGGGGCGGTGGTAAGCAGGACACCCAGTTAGCGGATGCCATCCGGGCACAATCTAAATTCATCCCTCGGATCAGTAAGCGCTACACAGGGGTTCATGGGGAGGACCTCAGATTTGGACCAATTAATCTTTAAGCCAGATAAAGTGCCAATTAGGACTATCTCCTCCACCAAGGGAGCCATGCTGCTTTTAGGATTCTTCACATACAGCAACATGTCTTCCGCATAGAGATGGAGAGATGCGAGTAAATTTGGACTCCTCTGTGGGCATGAAACTCCCTTATGGCACAAGCCAGCGGCTCGATGGACAGCGCGAAAAGGATTGGGGACAATGGGCATCCTTGACACATGTCGCGTGTATGCGGTGCGACACTGAACAATTAGTGTAGATTTTGGCTATCGGGGCAGAGTACAGTAATTTGATCCAGCCCAGGAATGCTAAGCCAATACCCATTCTTCTGAGGACCTCAAAAAGGAATGACCGTTCAACCGAATCGAAAGCCTTTTTCGGTGTCAAGTGCAGCCACTACTATTGGGACATTAGGATCTACATTGTGTATCAGGGAAAACAGACGGCGTAAGTTGTTCGGAGTAGAGCGGCCAGGGACAAAACCTGCTTGATCAGGGAGGACTAGCGACTATATATGTGGCATTAATCTGTCTGCGAGGATATTGGCAAGAATTTTGTTATCCATATTTATCAGAGATAACGTCCTATATGAGGAGCATTTACGGGGGTCTTTAGTGGGCTTCAATAGAACTGTGGATAAGGGCGGTCCTGGTGGATTCTGGTAAGGTTCCACTCAGTCTGGCGGCCTCATACATGCCTCTCAGTTGTGGGATTAATAGATCTGCATAAGCTTTATACAGCTCAGCAGTTATTCCATCCGGGCCGGGAGCTTTCCCATTGGGAAGGGAGTGGATTGCTTTCCGGAATTCCTGATCATTGGGAGGTTTGTTTAGGGCCGTCCCCAGAGCAGAGTAAAGCCAGCCAAGGGCCACTCTATCCAAGTACATGGAGATCGACTCCTAGGTAGCTACAGTTTGTGAGTAGAGCTGATCACAGTAATCTCGGAACACCCTACTAATTTCCCCATTATCCCTAGTCAGATCTTCTGGGTCCTCTCTAGTATGGGATCAAGCAGGCATTCCCGCTTAATGGCCCAAGCCAGAGCTCGGCTCGGGTGATCCACTTCAGCGTTAGCGTAAGCGGTAGCAGCGATCAGATAGCCCAGATATCGTTCCTCCTTAATGGAGAGGAGAGTCAGCTCATCCCTTACCGTCTGAAGGAGGGTCCACACCTCTTCGGAGTGCTTAACCTCTTGTTCTATGGTGAGAATAGAGCGACAAATGGACTTTAAAACCCCCAACCTCCTTGGAGATACAGCACCGACGCAAGTAAACCCTAAACGCTTCCCAGACCACTCCACGGTCACCCACTGATCCCGTGTTGGTTTCAAAGAAGGCCTGAAAATCGCTCCTAATCTCCTCACGGAAGGCTATATCCTCCAGGGCAAGTGCCCTGAACCGCCAGCGGATGGGCCTTTTGGGGAGGGGAAGACCACGAATTTCAATCAATACCGGTGATTGATCAGAAAGGGACCGGGGAGGAGGAGAGCCTCCCCAACATTCTGAGCTAGCCAGGTGGACAGCATTACACAGTCAATCCTGGAGGAGCTTCCATGCGCCTCAGAATAATGTGAAAATTCCCTGGCCGAGGGATGTTTCAAACTCCAAGATTCGTGACGATCGTGATATTCGGCAACGGCCGCCTATTTAAGCGCAGCCTTCGGGACTGGATTTGGAAGCTGTGAGGACCCATCAAGAACTCGGGATAGGGCAACGTTGAAGTCCCCTGCCCAAATTATTTCATAGCCAGAGCATGTATGTAGGTGCGCAGCATATTCCTGCAAGAATCCCGGGTCATCACTATTTGGGGCATATACATTAATAAGGACTACCGTCCACCCTGCAATTTCACCCGTCAACATTAAGAACTGTCCCCCTTCATCCCCAATTTTGGTGTGTAACTTGAACTCCAGTGACTGATGTATATATGTGGTGACCCCCCCGTGAATAGGACGAGAATGGTGAACCATATCTGTGGACCCCCCCCCCCCACAGCAGAGAGCTTGTCCGAGCACGCTAGGTGGGTTTCCTGCTAGCACAAGAAATTAGCACTGAATTTGCTACTAGGCGTGCTTTTGTTGCATTCGTAAACCCCCTTATATTCCAGGTCATCACATTGAGTGTCCATGATGGGGCGTCATCTAACATAATAGGCATATGAGCGGGGGGATTGAGGTACCACACGGAAAGTCTCCATGCCTCCCTGTAGGTGCTCGGTAGACCATATCACCCAGTGGTGTGGTGATCCAAACAGAAGCAAGGTCCCCATAAATTACAGTCAGTAATTGGCACCAACATTGTTACTAGTAAGGAATAACCTCTCCATTAATACCTCATCCAACCTATCCCTACCCTCCCCCCCTCCCACACCAGAAACTAAAATGTATCGCCTCCCAACATCCCACCCCCACCCTGCCCATTCCCTCACTAGGAAGAGAGAAGATCATCATAACACTTGTAAACCTAAACAATAGGGCAACTGAATGGGGACGCCGTCAGGCACAGGGGGGAGTCGCAGCAGCTGGGGGTGCTCCATGCGACACAGGCCTGATTCGTACTTTAGAGGCTTCGCCGTAGCCCACCAGGTAGGAGGGCAGGATTCCTGTTGTACGTGGTAGCACAATGCATAATTTCACCAGAGATGATAGGACCAAGAGAGAGTACTTGGACAAACAGAATCTGAAATAGCATATTATGAAGCTCAAAGCGGGGCGCCCCCTGGGCTTGGAATGTCTCTGGCAAAGTGCTCCACAGCTTCAAACAATGTAAAAAAAGATGTCTTGCCATTCAGTATCACACGAAGCTTGGCCGGATACAGCATGGAGTATTAGACATTTTTCCTCCTGAGGATATTCTTGGCCGTCAAGAAGGCTCTTCTCTGATCCTGCACTTGTGGGGTGAAATCCGGGAAGAGTCGAATCGTCGCCGATCCCCAGGGCAGCTCTGCATTTTCCATGGCTGCACGGAAAGTATGTCCCTGTCCGATAGTTGAAAAGTGAAAATGCAGGCTATTCTCGGTCTCTCGAGGGATCCCAGGGGAGGCCGGGTTGCCAGAGACATGTGAGCCCTCTCCACCATGAACATGCGGGTGACCGGGGGATTCTCCAGGACTTCTAGTTAAAGTTTTTCAACAAAGGTTTCCGCATTGTCCATCGGGGTTGATACAGGGGTTCCTGAAATTTGAATATTTCTCCTAGACCTCCCTTTGAGGTCCTCATTCTTGGCCATTACCTTTTTGATGTTTTGTTGGAATGTTGTAACCTCTTGTGGAAGGGTCGTGATCTTATCACTGTCCCCGATCCGCTGTTCAGCGTCAGACATGCTACCACACCTTTTTTCTAGCTGGAGTGCTGAGACGTCTACCTTACAAGTAAGTGCGTCTATCTTGTCCGCCAAGTAGTCAGTGCTCCCCTTCAATGCAAGCAACATCTGGTTGAGAGCGGAGCTGTCCAGTTGTGAAGGGCCTGGGAGGTCCGAGGGGGGCGGGAGGAGGAGGTGGGTGTTCCGATCTGGCGTATTGATCCATTTTGGATTGCCGATTAGGGTTCCCCATGCGAGGCAGATTAGGCTAAACTGCCGGCAGTCTGTGCACCAGGGATCAAAAGATCCAGAGTGGGAGGGTAAAGGTTAAGTATTCCACAGACCTCCAGCCAATTTCGGGCATATAGCAGGATACTCACCCCTCAGAGTGATAGTGTATGGTTGTCTAGACCTTAAGGGTGAAGGTATGCAGCCATGAGGTAATTTAGATGGTAACCAGGTTGCGCTTCTAGGAGGGGGAGGGGAGAATCACAGGCCAACACAGAGCGACAATTCCAGCCCAGTCATTAGCAAAACCCTTGCAGATTCCAGTGCTTAGTGAGGGAATATCAGCAAATATTGAGTCTGGGACGGCGCGAATCCCTGCCAGTGGGCAACACTCCTGCAGCTATAATAAATGGAGGACCTGTGGGCCTGGGCAGGAGCCAGGTTTCACCATCTCAGAGGTACACCTGGAGCCCAACGCGCGAAGTCCAGTGCATGCCGCAGCTCCAAACCCAGAGGCTCCCATCCCTGATGAAGGCAGACAAATGCAGGAGGAGCACGGAGTAGAGCGGCAGCCCCCAGCGCAGTCAATGTGGCCAGGTCAGGACAGCAAGCATCCACCTCAGTTCACGTTGCGTTGCGCTGCACAGGCTCGATCGGTTCAGCAGGCCACAAGCCTGGCCCAAGTTATGCAATTTGGAAGGCGGCGTCTTACCAAGCCTCACCCCACCCGCTCATAGCAGCTTGAGAGGGGGGGGGGGGGGCAGCAGGCCCGTACAGCCACTTCCCAATGCAGAGCCCACCTCGTCGCCACCCGACCAGCGGCCCGCCGGCGGCTAGTAGCGGGTAGCAGTATGGGCAATGATTAAGCCACCAGGGGCAGCGCAGGCGGTGCAGTGCTGCTGGGCCGCCGCCCGGCTCAGGACTTCAGAAAAAGCTGCATTCAAAGGAAATATCCATAGGCAGATCCTGGCCCTTAGACACAGCGGTGGTGTGGGAGGAAGGCCATATGGCAGCTGCACAGGAAGATCTTGTCCACAGACCCAAGTCAGCACCGCTGATAATAGGGGGTGCCCGCAGCCCGGGTCCCAACGCCTCAACAGGTCCGCAAGCCTGGCAAAGGCCAAGTGAAGAAAAACAGGAGAGGCCGGCTGCACCTCATCAGCTCACAGCGCAGCCCACAGATGTATGGATAGTGAAGCAGATCAAGGGATCGCAGGAGGACCAGTGTTGCAGGCTCAACACTCAGTGCCTGGTCGTAAAGATGGCCGCAGAGAGTGCCCGGAGGAGCTGGCCCCCAAACTCAGCGATGGCATGGCTGGAAGCCTGTGTGTCGGCCGAGCGAATCGAATCAAATCAAGACGGCAGAGCCCCAGTTAGCACAGATGACAGCAGGAGACCTTCAGATCAATGCCCAGGGGGGTTCTGATGGATTTAGACCGGCTGAAGCAGGAGAAATGGGAGGATGGTCGTTTGCCTGTCTCTGAGCTTTTTCAGGCTGCAGCCATCTTCTCCAGCTGTGCAACAGCGCCTCCTGTTCTGCTACTTTGACTACTGTTGTATTACCACACTGGCCAAGTAAAACAAGTATGTATGTGTGATGATCATGTTGCCGTTTCGATTACAACCAATTCTGACTTATCCTTTAATACTTGGTGTAGAAATTTATTAACAATTTCTATCAAGTAGCTAGCTAGCGGTGAGGTTGGTTTGATGCTGCTTGACCGTGTTGTGCAGTAGCACCTGGAGCGTATCAAGTGCTAGACGGGATCACCACAGTAACTGATTTCAGGCCCAAATAAACAGACTCAAAGAATATGGCAAAGTACTACTTTATCAGTTCAATAAAGTAGAGAAATCTGGCAAGCATAACACATTGCAGCTCACACACTCTCAAATACATTTCCGTTACACAAAGGCTTTATACCTCAATATACTTCAGCTATGAAGTCATCCTACGTGGGAAATAGTAAAACCTATCGGGTGGAGGGATAGGTTAAGAGAATCATTCCCATTCGAACTTATTTTCAATAAGGGAACATATATACCTGTAGCTTAGTATAATAAAGATAATAATGGAACAATAACAGCAGATTGGCTTCTGCAACAATGTATAGTCCATCATCACATAGGCCATCCCGATTGCTTGGCACCCTCTTCCACCCTTGGACATTCAGCTTGTTAGCAGCACGTAAGAAAAATGAAACCCAGGTGAGGGGAACAACGTCCGACAACTGCCCACTTGGACAATCAGCCTACTATCTCATCAGTTAGGCCCCAAGCGAAGGCTTGATCTTTGCTGTGGACCTTGCCGACTGTTCTCTTCCTCAGAACTTTAAGGTAGTGAAGGTACATTGCTATCTTCGACTGGAGCGTTATGAATAGGCCTTGTTTTCTGGTCTTGCGCCACGTATGAGACCACCATGATTTGTCCATTCTGTCATTTTATTTAGTGCTATTGGATTCAATTATACTAGGTGCTATTGCTTGTCTTGGCCTCTGGAGACATGGGTGCTTCTGTTAGGTAGGTTTTTCTAAAGTCCACCTGGTTTGGGAACTTCACAAGACTTCTCTTGGTATTAGGGACCCAACTCTTAATAAAGGCCTGTACAACACAAGTCAGCAGAGTGGCTGAGCAGCCAGGCTTATTTTAGGCGTGAGTAATGTGAGCTGTAGAGCAGTACAAAGAGGTTGGTACATACACAGACCCAAGAAAAAACACACACACACACACACACACACACACACACACACACGATCCATTACTCATCGTAATCGTATTGCTGATGCTTGTATCTGCTTAGATTCACATGCTGTGCAGAGGACAACATCTAGTGGAAGCTGCAGAGTATTCCAGTTGTTTTCGAAACTTGAAAAAGGATGTCGACAGGGCGTGCCAGTAATACTATCCCTAGTGTGACGTCCACTGTACCCATGATCCTTCATGTGTCGAGGACCCTCAGATTGTTATTTTTCTGATATGAGGTTGCATGAAGTGTAGCGCGAGTACAGTTGTATCCAAGCAGATACATTATCAGACAAGCTCATAAGCATGCATGCGCCTTCTCTCCGAGGGGAGGAAAGGGTGGGCGCATTTGAATCTAAGCAGATCCAAGCATCATAAATACGATTAAGGTGAGTAATGTATCCCTTCTGAGGCTTGTGGAATTTGCTTAGATCACATGCTGTGCATAGATTAGCGAGCAGTGTTAGAAGGTGGTGGGATGTGAGAAGGTTCATGGGCGAAGAAGTGTCTTAGAACCACTTGTCCCACCTGTGTGTATGTCTTGGAATGAGTGGCAATGCGGAGTTAAAGTGTGTACTGAGCTCCATGTAGCTGCTTTGCAAATGCGGTCTAGAGGGACATTTGCAATGAAAGCCAGAGTGGCTCCTGTGCATCCTTGTGGAGTGAGGTCTGGGCGTGAAAGGCAGTCTTGTTTGATAGGGAATAGCACAATTGTATACATATGACTATCCACCTGGAGATGGCATTTTTTGAAATGCGGTCTCCTCTGCCTGGTGCTACGGAGACAAACAGTTGGTCTGTTTTTCTTAGCGGTCTTAGCGAACTGCCCTCCTCACATCTAGTGTGTGGAGTTTAACCTCAGCTGAGCTGGTGGGGTTCTGAAAGAAAGCTGGTAGCTCAATAGACTGGGTTACGTGAAATTTAGAGATGAACTTGGGGGAGAACCTAGGGCGAGTACGTAAAACCAGCTTGTCCTTGTGCATTATAAAGAAAGGATCCTGCACCGACAATGCTTGTATTTCACTAACTCTTCTTGTGGAAGTAATAGCATCTAAGAAGGCAGTCTTGTAAGTCAGGTTTTTAAGACAAGACTTGTGCATCGGCTCGAAAGGGGGTCCCATGAGCTTAGCGAGTACAACATTGAGATCCCATCCTGCAGCAGGTTTGAAATTGGAGGGGGGAAGTCTCTTTACTCCCTCCATGAATGCTTTGATGACAGGTACCTTCCACCATGAGACCTTATGGTGTGAGGTGGTATAGGCTGACGAGGCCGCCAGGTGGACCTTTAAAGAGTTGAATACCAACCCTGAATCTAGCAAGTGGAGCATATAAGTTAGAATGTGGGAAGGAGTACATTGTATGGGGTTAATTTGTTTAGACCGGCACCAAATTACCAATCTCCTCCACTTGTCGGAATAACAGTGCCTAGTGTTAGGTCTTGCTTCCTTCAAGATGTTCATACACCTCTGTAGTAGGTAAAGATGTCTGAACTCTGACTTCAGGAGCCATGCTGCAAAGTTGATTGAGTGAGTTTGAGGGTGCACTGTTAGTCCCCCGTGCTGAGTGAGCAGATTGTACGGGCACAGGAGCTTGATGGGATTACACATCGCCAGTTTGCGCAGATGTGGATACCAAGGTTGCGTTGCCCACATAGGACCAACTAGGATGAGCATCACTTGTTCCTTGTGGATCTTGTTGACCACTTACCTCATGAGAGGTGTTGGGGGGGGGAGGGAAGGAGTGTAAGAACATTTCCCTGACCAGTTTCCATAGAGCGTTCCCCTTTGAGCCTGGATGGGGGAACCTGGACGCAAAGTCTGGGCATTGATTGTTTTCGCTTGTAGCAATCAAGTCTATTGTGGGGAAACACCATTGAGAGAAGAGGTGCTCTACGACTCCTGCGTGCAGTCGCCATTCGTGTTCCTCTGGTAGTGGATCTTTGCTCAGCGAGTCAACCAGAGAGTTGAGTTCCCCTGGAACGTGCTGTGAGGAATATTTTCGGTTTGAGTGCCCATCTGCAAATTTGTTGCACAAGCTTGGACTGATATGGAGAACGTGTGCCCCCCTGTTTGTTGATGTAAAACATTGCTGTCCTGCTGTCTGTCAGGATTTGCACAGATTGGTTTGCTAGGTGAAACTCGAATGCTGAGGGCTTTGAATACTGCCAGTAGTTCCAGCAGATTGATGTGGTTCTGAGCTGCCGCCTGAGACCAGACCCTGAGCTGTGTGGTTAAGATAATGAGCCCCCCAACCGGCAAGTGAGGCATCTGTCGTGACAATCGCTTGTACTTCCAGATCGTGGAAGGGTTTCCCCTTCAGCAGATTCTCTCCACCACCAGCAAATATTTTTTTACTAGTGTTGGCGAAACGACCACTAGATCGTCCCACTGACCACTTGCCTGAGACCACTGTTTCGCCAACGACTCCTGCATGGGTCGCAGGCGCGTGCGGTACCAGGTAAATGCAAGATGCCATCATGCCTAGCAAACGTAAAGCTTTGCGCACCCTTATCTGGCGGCCGGCCTGATATTGCGGTATTTGCAGTAACATGTTTTTGACTCTTTCCTCTGACGGAAAGACTAACCCCTCTTCTGTGTTTATAACAGCTCCTAGGAACTGTTTGGTTGTGCTTGGCACTAGGCTTGATTTTTTTCTCGTTGATTGAGAAGCCCAATTTAAAGAGAAGGTTGATAGTTCTTTGAATGTTTTGCCTGCAAATTAGAGACTCCCCTGTAATCAGCCAGTCGTCCAGGTAAGGGTACACTGGGATTGCCTCCCTGCACAGGTGTGCTGCCACCACCGTCAGTACCTTTGTGAATACCCTTGGAGCGGATGCTATTCTGAAGGGCAGCACCCTGAATTGGTAGTGCTGTTTCGCCATCTTGAAACGCAAGAATCTTTTGTAAGCTGGGAACATTGAAATATGAAAATAGGCATCTTTCATATCCAGTGTTGCCATGTAATCCCTTTTTTAGCAGAGGGATTAATTAACTCTTGTAGCGTAGTCATGCAGAACCTTTGTGGCTTGACATTTGTTTGCCGGGCCTAAATCTAATATTGGGCGCATTGTTAGATCTTTCTTTGGCACAAGGCATAAGATGAATAAATAACCTTGTTTACCTGGTTGGCAGGGTCGATTTCTAGGGCGTCCTTTTGGAGCAGCGTGGCGATTTCCTCGATCAGAATGAGTTGGTCTTTTTTGGAGTGTGTTTTCTGGTGTTGGGGCGTGGTTCTGGGGTCGCTCGAGGAGCTCTATACAATATCTGCCCGCTACGGTGGGCAGCACCCATCTGTCTGAGGCGATTCCCTCCCATGCTTGGGTGAAGTTGGAAATGCACCTTCTGTTCAGACAGTTTTTCTGAAGTCCAACTAAGGGCCAAGTAAAACCATTCAACTGAGGCAGTACAAGACTCCACTCTTAGTATAAGGGTGTACCACATGAGTACATGGTAGCGCAGACAGAGCAGCCAGGCTTATCTTAGGAAGGAGAGAGGGCTGTAGAATCAGTACAAATGAAATTGTAATACAAATGATCCAAAGAAACACTGAAACACTTTGCATTGTAAAAATAAAGGATTTCCTTAAATACAGGTAGGCCCAGATAAATCTAGGGCTATGTAAGCACTAACACATGAAATCACAATATAAAAACACAACACTATACATGAAGGTACACAGACCTTCAAGTATAAACCTTATTTGGAACACAAAAGTAGTTCTAGGGAAGTCAAACCCCTTTCATACACAGTCAGTATAGGTCACACCTATTTTTGGGGAGTAAAAAACAATGGTTATTTTCACAATTACATTCAGTAATGCAAGGGCAGTAGACCCTTCCAGTTGTATGATGATTCTCAGTCCAAATCACTTAATCAGTCAACTGGACAATATACTTCTTACGCTTATTCTAGGTGCAGTAAAAACCTAAAACTACGTTTGTGATAACACAGCTATACTAGGTGAGTAAAACCTAAGGATGTCATATACAATTACAGGTGCTTTTGAGATGAGTGAACCACAGATAGAGATAAGCAGCAACTCTTGTAACTTATTTTTGGATGGCACAAAGCTAACACAAGGTAAGTAACACCCACATACTTTAACCTCACAATGAAGGGGAAAGTAAAACCCAATGTTACACTTTACTGAATGACTCAGTTATTCTAGGTAGGAAACAACCTAATACAGACTTATTCTGGACAGACTAGCAGCAAGTCAGGGGAAGTAAGACCCAGTTGGGGAACACATAAAATTATCCTCAAAGGACTAATCTGGTGATACCAACAGTTAGAAAACACTCATACAATTAACCTGCAGGAATAATCTGGTGAAACCAACATTACTTTTGGCAAGAGGCACAACCTAATCACAGGAGAGAAATACCTTCACATCTACTTTATATTAGAATGGAAAAACAGTTTAAGAAAGAAAAGGTTAACCATACTTTTAAGAATAGTGCATCACACACTCAAGAGATGTGAGGACTTTTGTAACTGTTCACTCTTAGAGTTACAATTACCAACCCACTCTGTGCAAGTAAGTAACTTTTAAACACTTGATTTAATTTCTAGGCAGAAGTCCCAATCCCTAAAAAGTCTTTCCCTTATTCTTGGAGCATGAATGTTCTCAGTGGCGGGGGCGGTGGGGGTGGAGGGGGGTGTCACTAGGACTAGTGGCCACCAGGCAGTGTCAGGGTAGGTTCTTTAGTAGCAAAAGTCAGTTCTTTAGGAAAACTGGGCAAACAGGTGAGTACTTTACTTCTAGGTTATAAGAGGGTCCAGGGGCTTCGCAGGATTCTAGCAGTGGGACTGGGTGTACTGGATGAGAGGCCTCATCACAGAAAACAACCCGCAGCTACACAGAAATCCTAACAGGCTTAAGGTAAGGACATACCCAAACCAGTACCTCAGCATTGAAGAAGATTTTGCAGCAGGAGAACTTCAGGGTCTGCAGCCAAATACCCAGTCAGTGGATTCCTTGTCGTGCTAACTGAAAACAAGATCTCAGCAGCAGCGATCGATGAAGAAGGCTCTAGGCAAGGTTTCCCGCGCGGCTGGATGCGGTTCTGTGGATTTGCTGCCTTTTCAAGGAGCACAGAAGACAGAAAAATTGCGGTTGAATTCTCTTGGTTACAAAGGTCCAGCACTCTGTTAAGGACTTTTTGGACTCGATTCGTGTCTCTGGAGATCCACCAGGATGCCCACGAAGTTTCAGCGAGATTCGGAATTTGGAGGACTGTGCACCGCACAGTGGCTCGAGGTCCCACGGTATTGGGTTATTGCAGCAATGCAAGGTCGCAGCAACATGTGGTATGGCTCAAAATGCAGGTATTCTTGAGTCTAGTGTGCCTCACCAGGCTTTGGATCTGGGTCGTCGTTGGAGTCCCCAGGTCGATTGGAAGGAAGGGCTACAGCAGGCTCTGGTTACACAGCAGACTCTCCGGTCGCTGGAAATCGTTTCAGCCGCTTTTCCTTCATCATATTCTTTTGTTTCGGTTCCAGTGGTCGACTTTTCTTCAGCTTCCAGGTTCACAGTATTCATCAGGAACTACAGCACAACCTCTGCATTCTCTCCCCGCATTTTACAAGCAGGGGCGGTCTGGTTGTCCAATCAGAACAGCCCCCCCCCCCCCCCCCTGGGATTTGTCCCCATTCAGGCAAGGCATAAAACAAAGGGCTGTGGAGTTTTGTACTACTGCCTCGCTTCCTCCCCTCACAGACAGACTGGAGCCTGTGCGGGGAGTACAAGGGATTCCCGCCGAAGATAAAAATCACACAAAGGAATTTCCCACCCTGGATGCCAAGGGAAGGAAGAAAGGACAAGAAACACTAAAATGGCAAAAAAGAAGACGGGGCCATTTTGGTAAAATGAGCACCCTTAGGTGCCTTTACTGCAACTGTGCACACAGCCCGTGGTAAAGGTGCACCAAATAATACAAGGTATCACTGCCACCAGCCATTGAAGGTAAGCTTGTCCCTGTAACAGAATTTACCGTTTTAGTGTGAAAGAGGATACATTGTATTTCCCCAGCACTCCACATAAGGTGGGGTGGGCTGGCTTTGCAGAATAAAATTTAAAAAGGGATCCAAAGATCCTTTCTACCCTTGGGAACTGTAGTTCGCTCAAGGTTAGCAAAATAAAGTTAAAGGGGTGGCCCCTAGAGCAACCAAGCAACAACAGGCACTTCTTGCCAATAAGTTGTTAAAGAGGATAACTTTAAAAAGACACTATGGAGAGTCATAAAAATGACACCCATAAAAAGTGTTAAAGATTATGTGAGTGTGGAAAAAGGTTCCCACTCACTGGAGGTATTAAGGACAAATATCCCACTAATAAAGCAAAAAGGTTCTGGGGGTTGACCCAGGTCAGGAAGATTTACCAGTTCTGTGAAAATCTTACACAACACCCTCCTACTGGAGAGGCATGGGAGGGCACCGGAAGCAGGATATCACGTGTGATCTGCGCAGTCCTCTCTGGTAATTCAGAGAGGCTTGGCCTGGATTGTCCCCCCCCCCATGCTGTTCCTCGATTCTGGTGATGGCTGGAACCCCTCTGGGAAAATTGTCCACATGAACGACGAAAATTGCTTTTTCCCCCCTCTGGCCAGAAGGTTTATTGGTCAATTAGCCCAATGATTTCAGTGTACCATACTCTTCTTTGGCTGCCTTCAAGGCGTCCTCGACGGCCTTGCCAAAGAGTACATTGGGGTCGACGGGCATGTTAATGAGTGGCCTGCGTCTCTAGCTTAAACCCAGATTGGCGTAACCAAGCGTGAGGCTTAATAATGGTTCCCTCAGCTATGATTCTGCCTGCGTTGTCTGCGGCGTCAAGAATGCTTTTTAGCAAGCAGCTTGAAACTGCCCTTCCTTCTGAAGCCACCAGCGCTAATTGAGACTTGAGGGGTTCTGTGACTGAGGAGAGTAAATCTGAGACCCCATCCCATTTGTGGCAGTTGAAACTGGCTAATAAAGTACTTATTAGCTATTCTGGACTGGAATGCAGCGGAAGAGGCAACCTTCCTGCCCATTGTGTATAGCCTTTTACTTTCCTTGTCTGGAGGCGGCTCAGGAGAGGCTAGGGGAGTACCTGCTCTTTTCCTTGTAACAACGAGCAAATCAGGCTTTAGGCTGCCCCCTGATGTACAGCGGGTGTGGTGGAGCAGGCCTGAAAAGTTTTTCTATGCAAGGGTTCACCGCTCGCATCGAATTAGGTGTTTCCAGAGAGGGTTGGTACCTTACGCTGGACAGACTTTAGTAGGGGAATACATTGAGGTAGTCAATTCATCTCCCAAGATTTTGTTAACAAAATCTTTGTCCTGTGGATCCTCTTGGGTAGATATCTGGAAATGCTCAGCCGCTTTGAGGAGTACTTTGTTTAGAAGGGGCCGATTATCTATGGGCGAGTCTACAACCGCAGGGTCCTTATCAACTGGGGAGTCGATGTTTTACATGTCTGTATCTGGGTCACCCTCATTGTCCTCATTATCCCCATAATAAGGGTCTGCAGCTTCTTGGCTATAGGAGGTCTTCGTGATCAGTGTCCGGGTCATATAGGTTGATGACAGTGGGCTCTTGTTCTAGCTCACCGGGGCGAGACCTCTTAGCAGGGGGTTGAACAGGGTTCCGAGAGTGAAAACTTAAGTAGCTAGGGTCTTTTTTCATAAACATTTGCCATGAAGGACATTCTTCTCATGACCCTATCTTTAGCTTCAGCTGACCATTGGGCAGAACTAGGGATGACCATTGGTTGAGGTGAAAGACTTAAATCTTCTGAAGTAGGTGGGACAACAGTAGAAGGCACAGCCTTGTTCTTTAAGGCTGAAGACAGGGAAACCTACACCTGAGGTTCTTTACTCTTGTGAGGGGACCTATCTTTCTGTGATTTATCCCTATGCGGGGTCTTGGAAGAGCTCTTCTTAGACCCCCTTGACTTAACAAGGCCTTCTGGGACGTGCTTTTTAACTAAATGGGCTAGTCTGGCCTGTATGTTTTTCTTACCGCTATTGACGCAGAACGTTGAATTTCGGCTACGGTCAAATCCGAATTGTTGTCAGCTGACTCACAACCTTTGGGAATGCTTTTATCCACGACGTGTGTTCTGTCTTTTGACAGTTGGGGCCTGGCATGTGGCAATCTCGATCTGGAGTGCCCAGAGGACAGCGATTCAACGCACCGCTCACTAAACGTCGTGCGTTGCAGTTTGCTTGACATGTGTGTCAAGTCTCGGCCGTGGGTTGTGTGTTTGGTGGAGGGGGTAGTGAGAGTGCTTTCGCCGCTGGTTGTCGCCCCCGTAACAAGGCCGCTGGGCTGTCCGTTGAGGCTGGGGGTCTGCGCTTGGGAAACCAGAGTACCCCCGTCGCCTTCGAATACTGTGGCGTTGCTGCAGTCGCTGAAGACACCCTCCACTTCCATGGCCTCCAGTTGTCTGGAGCGGTGGGCCCAGCGTTTAGTTAACCGGTTCTTCAACGTCTTGGGTTTTAAGAGTCCACACGCTCGACAGGAACCCCCGACGTGGTCCCGAGGGAGACAGGTTACATACCAGGTGTTTGTCGGCCCACGAGAACTTTGTTGCACTTGGGGCACAATTTAAAAGGGGTCCTATCCATAATCGAAAAACAGCAGCTTTGCGAATGTAGTGTACAAAAAAAGGGCATATACATTCTAAAATGTCCCCCCCCCCTCCCTACTGTGTGGGCCGAAGCCTGCAGCGGCCTTCCAAGGCCGGAACGGATCCGTAGTCGGGAGTCTTCGACAGTCTTGTTCTTCACCGCCATTGGATGGTCTCGATAGTCAGTGAATATAAAGGATAGTAAGAAAAACTATCGGTAATTGGTAATATTAACAAATGGCGATGAGCCGAAAGGAGAACTCCGCTTTAGCGTTCGTCGCTGGCGGAAAAAAAGAGGGACCGCAACACGTGAAGGATCAAGGGTACAGTGGACGTCACACTAGGGATCATATTACTGGCATGCCCTGTCTATGTCCCTTTTCGAGTTTCGAAAACAACAACTAATACGCTGCAGCTTCCACTAGACGTTAGCCTATGCACAGCATGTGAATCCAAGCAGATACAAGCATCAGAAATACGCCTTTTCCATGAACCTTCCAGAAGTGCTTCATCCTATATAAGACTCTTTACCCATTGACTTTGGCCTAGCATATTGTACTGAATGACTCTTCTTAGAGGGGATCCAAACGTATTTGCCTGCTTAAAGGAATGGTTCGCCCAAAAAAAATGTATTGCCCAAAAAGATGGGCAATAATAAAACAAATATACTCGCACTTTTAAGTTCCTATGTAACATTTTGAGCAATTCAAGCTCAAAAATTGGAAAAGCAAGCACATGGGCGCATCCATTTTGTGAAATGGATGCCCGCCTGCGCTGGCTTTTGCAGCACTAATGAAGGAAAAGCCAGCTAGCTGTAGTAAACAAAAGCTACCACTGGGTGGCTTTTCCTTCATTGGTGCCGGGACTCAGACCAGAGACTACAGGCAGAAAAGCTGCAGCTGAATCTCAGTAAGTGCTATTTATTTATTTTTTTAAATAAGCACTAGCTGCGTTTTTTTTTTCTTCTAGGTTTTCCGGGCTGGAGGAGCCTGGAAAACTTAAAAATAAAACCGCAGCTTTAAAAACATATTTATGTTTGCGGTAGCTTTTGAAGCTACCACAAACAAATACGTTATTGTGTTTGAAAACGCTGCGGTTTTTCTGTCTAAGTTTCTCAGGCTCCTCCAAGCCGGAGGAGCCTGAGAAACTTAGAAAGAAAAACCGCAGCATTTTCAAACACAACCACGTTGTGTTTCTGCCTGCCGTGGCCATCACTTTGGGTCTCCGGTGCTCCCCCAGGGGAACACCGGAGACCCAAAGTGAAAGTCAAGGCAGGCAGAAACAACGCGGTTGTGTTTACATGCCGCAGTGTTTCTGCCTACAGCTGATTTCCCATTTGGGGCTCTCGGGTTCCCCACGGGGGAGGGAAGGGGGCCCTGAGAGCCCCAAATGGGAAACGCTAAATGCTGCAGTGTTTCTGCCTAAATCTGCTTTCCCATTTGGGGCTCCCCGGGAGAGATATTAAGAGTGTAGTGCATGAAGTGTATTTGAGTGTTACTATTATATTGCTCCCTTCTGAAGGCTTATTCTAACTGATAAATTAATAATTGTTTATTCACGAGACCTTAAGTGTAAGTTTATTTGAATACTTGTAACTGTAAATCTCCAACTCCACTAAAGCTCACATTGACCCCTCTTGAGATAAGCCTGGCTGCTCAACATGCTACCAAAACTGTATAGTACAAGCTTATACCAAAGGTTGGGTTTCCTATACCTGTAGCCAGAGTGGTTTGTAGTGTTCCCAGAGGGTACTGCATACAAACTTTGCCCAACACCCTGGAACCTCGAGCCACTGTGCGGTGCACAGTCTTCCGAATTCCGAATCTTGCTGAAACTTTGTGGGCATCCTGGTGGCTCGCCAGAGACCGGAATCGAGTCTGAAAGGTCCCAGCAGAGTGCTGGACCTTTGTAACGAGAATTCAACCGATTTTCTCTCTTGTCTGTGCTCCTTGAAAAGGCGCCAAATCCACAGAACTACATTCAGCCACAAGGAAAACCTTGCAGAGACTTCTTCGTCGATCCCTGCTGCATAGTTGCTTCTGAGGTCTTGTTTTCAGTCACCACGACAAGGAATCCTCTGACCGGGTATTTGGCTGCAGACCCTGAAGTCCTCCTGCTGCAAAATCATCAATGCTGAAGTACTGTGTTGGCTTGGGTATGTACTTATCTTAAGTCTCTTAGGATTGCTGTGTAGTTGTGGGGCGTTTTCTGTGATGGGGAGGCCTCATCCAGTGCACCCATCCCCACTGCTAGAATCCTACTGGGGTGTCTTATGGGAAGCCCCTGGACCCTCTTCTAACTCAGAAGTAAAGTACTCACCTGTTTGCCCAGTCTTCCTAAGGAACTCTGACGTTTGCTACTTAAGAACCTATCCCGACACTAGATCCTAGTGACCCCCCCTTCTGTCACTGAGAACAATCATGCTCCAAGAATAGGGGAAAAACTCAAGGGTTTGGCCTTTTGCTAGAAAAGAAATCAAGTGTTTAAAAGTTACTTAATTGCACTGAGTTGGTTGGTAATTGTAACTCTAAGAGTGAACAGTTACAAAAGTCCTTACTTATCTTGAGTGTGTGATGCACTATTGCTAAAAGTATTTTCTTTCTTAGAAACTGTTTTGCCATTCTAATAGAAAGTAGATGTGAAGGTATTTCTCTCCTGTGATTAGGTTGTGCCTCTTCCCAAAAGTAATGTGTTGGTTTCACCAGATTATTCCTGCAGGTTAATTGTAGGAGTGTCCCCCAACTGGGTCTTGCTTGCCCTGCCTTGCTGTTAGCCTGTCCTGAATAAGTCTGTATTAGGTTGTTGCCTACCTTGAATAACTGAGTTCTTAGGGTTTAATTTCCATGTGCTATCTAACACAGTCTGTGGTTCTACCTGTCCCTTATCAGTCACTTGTATAGTTGGGAAAGATCTAACCTGGACTCCTTGTGAGATTAAAAAAGTATATGGGTTTTACTTACCTTGAGTTAGCCGTGTGCCAGCCAAAAACAGAGTTACTGGTTATTTCAATCTGTGTTTCACTGTGCTCAAAAGCACCTGTAACGGACTATAACATTCTTAGGTTTTACTCACCTAGCATAACTGTGGGTTATCACAAACGTTGTTATAGGTTTTTACTGTGCCTGGAATAAGTGTTCCACTATTCACAAAAAGTACATTGTCCAGTTGACTGATAATGTGATGTACTGAGAGTCACTGTACAACTGATAGGGTGTACTGCCCTTGCATAACTGAATGTAATTGTGAAAGTAACCATTGGTTTTTACTCCAAGAATAGGTGTGACCTATACTGAATGTGTATGTAAAGGTTTTGACTTCCCTAGAACTACTGTTAGGTGTTCCAAATAAGGTTTATACTTTGGTTGGTGTACCCGATTACATATAATGTGTGGTCGTTCTTATTTACCCCTAGAATTATCTGGGCCTACCTGTATTTAAATACATCATTTATTTTTACATACGTACTGTTTGTGTTTCTTTGGACCATTTCTATTACAAATTCATTTGTACTGATTCTACAGCCCTCTCTCCCTCCCAAGATACGCCTGGTTACTCTGTCTACGCTACTATGAACTCAGGTGGTACAGCCTTATAATAAGAGTGGAGTCTTGTGCTGCCTCAGTTGAAAGATTCTACTAAGCTGGACTTCAGAAAAACTGTCCTAACAACGGGATTCACAAGTGAAGCCCACCTCTGGCTCCAGCGAGTCTAGCGAGGGAGGTGCCTGAAACGCCCTGTGCTTTGTCTCCTTGGTTACAGGAATGCACCCAAGGGTGATTGGCTGGAGGGCTGTCCTCGGAGGAAAGCCACCCTGCTGTGTGAGTGACAGCTTGGCTGCGAAAGAATGGGAGAAACCTGCATAAAAAGGCAATGCTTTTTCCTTAGAAGGTAGAGTCTACCACTGGATGAAGGAATCCAAAGAAGAAATTGGAAGAGACGCCTGCTGCAACTCCTGGACCGTTGGTTTGCCCGGTGAAGCCATGCTGCTGTGCTGAAGCTTTGAATTCGCCTCGACTAGAGAAGACCTGCAAAGAAAGACTTATCTTGGGCTGGTGGGACCAATCAACCCCAAGACAAGCTCATCTGGAAATCATCTCGGAGCTGGCTGTACTTCCATTGCTGCGGCAGGAACTGAAGTGCCAGGGCGAAGAACACCAGAATTGAGTGAGCGTCTAAGTCAGACCCGAGTTCCGGGAAGATCCTCCTGACTCCCAGGAAGTAGGACTGACCAAGCCTGAGCCACGTCAACAGAGTGCTAGACCCCAGATGCGAGGAAAGTCAGGAGTGGTATCCGAGAACCGCAATGTTGCTATTTGCTAGAGACGCAAGGAGCTGAAACCGCAAAGTGCAGCTGATTTGAAGTTTGCCCATTGCTGCCGCAGACCTATTTGTAGTGCAGGAGTCCCCAGATGTCCTCCCTTTTGTCCCCACGACTGAGGCCCAGCCAGGAACAGGATCTGCTGACCTACACAGGAATAGAAGCCAGCTGGAACCAATTTCTTCTAACCAAAGGTACTGCAAAAATAAGGGTACTTACCTCCTGTTGTGTAGCCTTGCTTGTTCTCAGTTGAGACTGGTCTTGGTTGCTTTTGCAGAGTTGCTTGCAGCTTTGCCCCTCAAGCCTCCCAGCTTGTGGCCATACAGTGATTCTATGTTTTCTACAAAGACTCCTAAAACATTGTGCAAGACCTACTTACCTGCAAGAAGTGCTTCAGCTCCCCTAGACTTTTGCTCAATTAACTTTGGCTGGCCTGGCTCTCTGAAAGACTGCTTACCCCTGACTCTGTGTTTTACCTTTCCTGCAGAAAAGGGTTAATTTACTTTGTATTGGGGGAGGGGATTAAAAAGTACTTGCCTGCTTCAGAATATTTGTTTAACCTTTGTTTGATTCACAAACCCCTTTGACACCAACTAATTATTGCTCTAAATGTACCAGTGATATAGTAATGTCCACAGTGTCCTAGTTCTTGAAGTCACCTCAGGATGTAGGAACCATCTGTGTGCCATCCCAAATGGGCACTTGCTGATATAGAGAAACTAAGAGTATTTTAAAGTTTATTTTTGTGTTCTATATTGCTCTCTTCTGAAGGCTTATTGAACTGACTTAAATTAATAATTGTTTCAGAGAAACCTTGAGTGTAAGAGTTTATTTGAATACTCAACACTGAATCTGTGTAAAAACCTTACTGCTCACATTGACCCCTCTTTAGATGAGCCTGGCTGCTCAGCCACACTACCAACCTGTGTAGTACAGACTTAAACCAAAGGTTGGGTTCGTATTGCCAGGAGGTCAAGGTTTCTGTAGTCTCCCAATGGGTACTGCATACAATCTTGTCTAACAGTGAGGATTATGAATCTTTGGGTGGTGACAAAACACCTTCACTATAAAAACAAAGCAATTAAATATCAGCTCAAAGTGGCTTCAGTAGGCACATCCCATACACATGCCACATCCACAATTTTCAAGAGCAATACCAGCCAACTAGGTCGGGGAATTCAATACATACCAAACCTAGTACTAGGGATCATGTACTCTGAAAAAAGAAAATCTTACTGAACACACACTTAATACCTACTTGACACTGGCAAGAATGCATTTATAATTTTCCTGAAGAAACGTATTTTGAGTTACTTATATTTCGGAGACATTTCTGCACAACACACTGGTGCGGACTGTTGGGGAGAATTTTCATTTTCGTGTTGAATTCCTCCTACCTTGGACACCCCCAGCTCGTTTGCTGAACATTGTACTTTTAAGCCTACATGTTTTCTGTGTTTGTTTTTGAGTCTGGCGTCTGACAAACTCCATAGGCATCTTTTTACATTGTGACACAGCACCCTCAGTGCAAAGTCAGAGAAATCCTTTGGATCTCTGCTAAAGTTAAATACCTTCTCTTGGAAACTACAGTTTCCAAGAGTAGTAAAGTGAAATTGACTACTCACATTTTCCTCTTTATAGACCCCTTTGTAGACCCAGCACACACCATCTTACAATAGGGTGCTGGAGGGGTTATTTAGTATCCCTTTGTCTAACTTCTCGTATAACATTTTTATGTTACCACTTTCTACAATTAATGGCTGATGGCAGTGGTTTACTTTTTCCTACCATTATGTGTTTTTACCACGGGCTGCATTTGCAGCTGCAGTATAGCACGCATGGGTGCCCATTTTGTCAAAATGGCCCCTGTCTTTTTTCGCCATTTCTTGTTGAAAAGGTCCTTCTTGAGATTTACTCTGTGCGCCAAACCAGGTTTGGTCCCTTTGTTCATTTCGTCTTTGGCGGGCTTCAGTGCTGAAACCCACCTCTGACTCCAGCGTGTCTGGCAGGACAAGAAGCAAGGGAGGTGCCCGAAACGCCCTGTGCTTAGTCTCCTTGGTTACAGGAATGCAACCAAAAGGTGATTGGCTGGCTGGCTGTCCTTGGAGGACAGTCCCCCTGCTGTACAAGTGACAGCTAGGCTGCAAATGGGAGAGACTTTCATAAAAAGGCTAGGTCTTTTGCAAGGAAGGCAGAGTCGACCACTAGACGAAGGACTCCGAAGACGAGCTTGAAAGAGAAGCTTGCTGCAACTCCTGGACTGTTGGTTTGCCCGGTGAAGCACTGCTGCAGTGGCGAAGCTCCGAATTCGCCTCAACTAGAGAAGCCCTGCAAAGGACGACTTCTCCCTTTGGGTTAGTGGGACCAAACGACCACAAGACGAACTCGACTGGAAACCCTCTCTGCTGCAGGAACCAAGTGCCAGGGGACAGGAATAACAGAATCGAGTGCATCATTTCTAAGCCGGGCCTGAGCTCCAGGAAGATCCTCTGGACTCCCTCAAAGCAAGGCTGACCAAGTCTGAGCCACCTCAACAGCGTGCTAGGACCCCAGAAGCAAGGAAAGCCTACAAGGTGTCCAAGAACCGCAGTGGTGCTGTTCGCAAGAAGCTAAAACCACGAAGTGCCACTGATCTGAACTTTGCCTATTGCTGCCGCCGACATTCGAATCGTAGTGCAGGAGTCCCCAGACGTCCTCCCACTTGTCCTCACGACTGAGGTCCAGGAACAGGATCTGCAGGAACTATAACAGAAGCCAGCTGGAACCAATTCTTCAGACCTAAGGTACTGTGAATAACCAGGTTACTCACCGTAGTGACCACCTTACTCCCAGACCATAGTCCCCTTCCCTCCATACTTATGAGCACTTTATAAAAAGCATCCCAAAATGTTTTTCAAAAATGTGTCCTTCCTCTTTCTGGGCGGGGGCCAGCATGCGGCCGTAACCCCGGCCACCTTGGCTCCGCATCGCCCATCAGTCCTTTTCTATCGCCAGGTCAGAGACTTATTAGCAATAACAGAGGAACCTTATTAGAGGGGACGGCGGGCAGGCGTATGGAGGAAAGGGGACTATGGACTAGGAGTAAGGTGGTCACTACGTTGAGTAACCTGGTTATACTCCTACGTCCCATCCCCTTTCCTCCATACTTATGGGAGATTCCCAAGCACTCCTAACTGGAACTATGGGTGGATGCAAATACCCCTTATTGAAAAAGGTTCTTCAGCACAGCCTGACCAAACTGAGCATCAGCTCTCGAGCTCATGTCAAGACAATAATGCTTACAAAAAGCGGATGGGGAGGCGCAAGTAGCTGCCCTAGCGATGGACTCCCAGGGGACATACTTCTGAAAAGCAACCGCAGCTGCCTTGCCCCGCACCAGGTGTGCATGAATACCTCTAGGAGGTTTCAGCCTTTGGACGGTGAAAGACTCCGTAATGCAGGCGGCGATCCACCGAGAAATAGTCGCCTTAGACAGCTGCTTACCTTGAGGGTTACCGAAAGTCACAAAAAGTTAAGTACTCCTAAGCTCGGAATTCCTGTCAAGGTAGAACTTAAGAGCCCTTCTGACATCAAGACAGTGCAGAACCCTTTCTGCCTCTGAGGTAGGGTTCGGAAAAAAAGACCGGCAGGGAGATCGACTGATTCAGATAGAATTCAGTTACCACCTTCGGTAAAAAGTCCGGGTTTGTCCATAGGACTTGTGAAAGACCAAGAAGGGATGCTCTACTGACAAGGCCTGGAGCTCACTCACCCGCCTCGCTGAGGTAACGGCGACCAAAAATGACACTTTTCAGGATAGGTACTTGAGGTCCACCGTGGCCAAAGGTTCAAAAGGCTTATGTCACAGCACCGTCAGGACTACATTTAGGTCCCACGGCGGGTGCTGACTACGAACTGGAGGGTAGAGGCGTGTCAAGCCTGCAAAATGCCTCTTAACCACTGTGTTACTCAGAGAGTAAGAACATTGGTCTGTAGAAAGATAAGCGGAGACCGCTGAAAGGTAAGTTCTGCATGACAGAACGTGAACACCCGACTCTGCTACGAAGGACAGCACGGTGTCAATCGTAGCCACCCTTGGGTCCAACTGCTTTTCCAAACGCCAATGACAGAACCTGAGCTATTTACTCCTGTATTGGGATCTGGTCGAGGGTTTCCTGGCTGCCTGGATAATACGCATGTTATCCGTATACAAGTTAAGATGCTCAAAAGACCTGAACTCAGGCACCATGCCGCCAAGCTGAGCGATTGTGGGGAGGGGTGCCACATATGCTGTTCCCCTTGATGAAGAAGATCGGGGGTCACTGGTAACCTGATCGGCGGATACACCGACAAGTGTTGAAGTTCTGAGAACCAAAACCTGGCCGGCCGCTGTTAGGGAGAATTCTTGGTTTAGGCTGAATTTCCTAACCTAGTGAGTCCCCCAGCAGCTTTGCTGGATTTCGGGAGTTTGGTTTTTCCATCCTGCCAAGAGTGATACTCTTTTCTTCCCACTCTTGGACATGAATGTGTGTAATTCCTTTGAATGTCAATGTGTTCTATGGGGTCTTTTACTCCATAGGGTCTCATATGTTTTTCTATGTGTGTTACACCGCACCCTACGTGCCGTAACACTGGGGCGTCCTAGCGGACCTCCACCATAGACTCCATACCCGGGGACTGACTACTGTCTCCCCGGGCATGTAAAGTCACCATTGGCTTTACTAGACCTAAATTTACTAACAGAACTAGTACAAACCATCTTATTGTGGACGTGCTAGTAAGGGTAATTCGATTACTCCTGGGTCTGTTACTCGAGGGGGGAACTGTCCCGTCCCCCCTCGTCGAGTTTTGGCTGGTGGCAGTGGAAACTACTTATGTTCGACTCTGAACATAACCCTATGGGATTCGTCCCGTTGTTGGAGATTGATACTTTTTCTCGTTAATCTCCAACGTACCAACGGTCTTCTTATCTTAAATAAGTTTCTCGGATGGTATTTTCTGCCAGAACTCGGTTTGTAAAATGGCATCTGTGTTCGTCTCTGTGACTCCTAAACCAAAGGTTGAGCCCTTTGTTCCACTTTTGGCGGGCCTCTGTACAGAGAACCTCCAAAGTGGTGCCATTCTGTCTGGGTTACCACAGGGGTGTGGGAGGGGGTTTAGGCACCCTGGACCGAGTTGCCTTGCCAACTCCGGTCGCACTCTGGAGTGATTGGCCCAAGTGATGAGCCTCCCCGCTCACTACTTAGCATGTGTTGATTGACAGCTAGGCTGAATGAATGGGGGTTTTCTGCATAAAAGCAGGGCTTTTGGGACTGGATCTTGAGAAATCGCCACAGGACCTAAGAATCTGACGAGGGTAACGCTGAGCCGACCTGCAACGACACCTCCCGTGGAGCCCTGCTGACCCGACTCACCACTTCCCGACGACAGAGGAGATCTCCCTGCCGGAGAGTCTCTTCCCCTGACTGGTGGGAACAACCAGTCCCCTTTTGCTTTTTCTTCGCCTCAGGACGCAGTGGTCGAATTGCCAGTGCAGAGCACCCCGGCAACCGGATAGCCACTACCCCTGTACCGCGACCAAAAGGTGGTGCCTTGTGACGGAGCACTCCGCGGCTGGTCTCTTCCCTGGTGGTGCACCGGACTTCACTTTTCTTCGACGACGAGAACATCTCTACCCTTGGCAAAGACCCGACGTGCATCCATCCCCAGGAACAACTGCCCCCGCCGTAGCTGCCCTCCACAACAAGGTACCGTGTTCGCCTGGCTTCCCTTTTGATCGGTTCGAGTGAGGTGTCTTAATCCTCTCCTTTCCGTTGGGTCGCCTCCAAGCTTTCTCACTTATTGTTCTGAACTGGTTCAATCTGCCGATAATTTGCTACAAAGACTCGAATGCATTTCCACTAGAGACTTTTTCTTTGGGACATATCGCCTTGCCTCTCTCCGAGTGGGCCTGGCCTCTGAACTTTATGATCTATTGTGGTTCTTGCCTTGCATTTTACCCGTGAAGTATTGAACTGTGTTGATTTCATAACCTGCCTATTTTTCTCTCCCGTCCTAACTAATATTAGAGTGCCATCTAGGTTGAGGCATACACCTCTGTCTGTAAATAAGTGGTGCCGGTAGAACCTAGACTTGTCGAAATATTGTTAGGGGGTTTGATCGTTTCTTCTTCGTAGAGTAATTGTGATTGATTTGTTTGCCGTGATAATGCCATAGTGTTTTTGATAGATGTTTTGTTATAAATACCTTAATATCTTTACACTGAGCCTCGTTGCGTGTTTGCTTGTCTTACTGCGAAGAATTGCCCTATTTTGTATACTCCACATACTGCTCAACTCTTCTTGAGGGAAGTCCGACTGCTCAGCCACAGCTACCAAGTGAATCTGTGTGGTACAGACTGCTACCAAGTGGGTTCACCGCCAAACGCCTGTAGTCCTAAATCTTTTGCAGTGGTCCCAGAGGGAACTGCACAGGTTTCAGCCTAACAGCCACCAGGTGGCTATTAGATGGGAGCAGTTCACAGAGTTCTTCAGCTTCCAAATTGCTCGATGGACTAGAGGCAGAGGCGGGAAGGCATAAGCTCATGTTGTGCCATGGAATCTCGAGAGCATCCCCCAGAGAGGAGGCTCCCAGCCCCCCTCTGGAGGCATACAGAGGAAGCTGCTTCTTCATCGCCGTAGCGAAGAGCTCCACCTCCGGTGTGCCCCAACGCAAGAAGATCCATGAGAGGACCTCCGTCTTCAACTCCCACTCGTAGCTGACCACTGTCCGCCGGCTGAGGGCATCCGCTGTGACATTCAGCTGGCCCGGGATGTGCAATGCAAGCAGCCAGACCCCATGAAGCACGGCCCACTCCCAAATCTGGATGGACAGGTCCACGGGGGCGGGGGGGGGGGGGAGACTTCGTTCCCCCTTGCTTGTTGATGTAATACATCGACACTACATTGTCCGTGCGTATGCGGACCTCCTTGTTGGCAATGATCGGTCTGAACGCCCTGAGCGCTAGGAAGATCGCCAGAAGCTCCAGATTTATGTGAAGGAGCTTGACCTGAGGCGGCCAGAGGTCCGAGACCTGTAGAAGATCTAACGTCGCACCCCACCCCAGGAGGGAGGAGTCTGTCGTGATCGTCACCATCGGAGCTGGGTCCTGAAACTCTGCACCCACCGACAGGTTGCTGAGAGATGACCACCATTCCATGTCCACTCTCATGGAAGCCGGAATCATTATCAGCTTGGAATCCGGGTCCACAGCCTGACGCCAAGAACTCCGAAAAGCCATTTGGGTCTGTCTCATCTTGAGACAGGCAAGAGGAAGAGCCAGCACACACGAGGCAATGAGGCCCAGAAGCCCCTGGAACCACCAGGCCGAGATGCTCTCCGACTGCGCAAACATCTGACACGTGGCTAACAGATCTGCCTTTCTGTCCCCAGTCAGGTACACTCTGCAGTCGATCGTGTTCCAGCAAAAACCCATGAAAATCAGGTCCTGCGAGACCGTCATGGAAGATTTCTACCAGTTCACCGACGGCCAAAGATGGAACAGGAGCTGAAGGAGAGACTGGAGATTACCCGCTGCTGCCAGCGGACAAAGGCTGCGTAAGAGCCAGTCGTCCAAATATGGATACACATGGATACCCTGAAGACGAAGATAGGCCGCAATCACTGACATCTTTGTGAAGACACGCGACGCTGAGCTGAGGCCAAAAGGAAGCACTCGAAACTGGAAGTGCTCCTCTCCCAAAGAGAAGCAGAGATATCTCCTGTGTGGGTTCCAAACCAGGATATGCATGTGCGCATCCTCAAGATCCATGACGCTGAGCTAATCGTCCATCTGCAAGGAGGACCGTATCTGGCTGGGCGTGATCTTTAATTTCTCTTGGGGTAGGAAAAGATTGAACTGGGAAAGGTCTAGGATGGTGCGCAGGCCAGCCTGGTTGGGTACCGTAAACAGCCGGGAGTAGAAGCACTCCCCCTCGCTCTCCAAGGGGAACAGGTTCCACAGCTCTAAGGTCCCGAAGTTTCTGAACTTCGGCTTTGAGGGAGGGCGAGCCCTACAGCTGAAAAGGAGGGTTGAGGGGTGTGGTAGGGGTAAGCGGAAGCCCGCTCAAACGACTGACAAGACCCATCTGTCTTCTGTGATGGTATGCCGCGCCTCCCAATGAGACGCAATGTGTCCTCCCACCGGGGTCTTGTGCGAGTGCGGAAAACCCTCATTTAGTAGGTTTATCGGTGGCGGTGCCACCTGAAACTGAGGAGGAGGCTGAGGAGCAGGAGAAAAACAGCGTCCATTGTTGCCTACAGTTGTTGTTCCCCGCAGGGGTATCCACTCTGCGAGATTTTCGGTCGAGAAAGCCCCTAAAGCCAGAGGAAGGTCGACTTTGCGACAACAGTCTCTGGGTTTTGAAAGGAGCCTTAACCAGGACAGACAATGACTTAGCTGTCCGAGTGCTATCCTTTGTCTTGGTGAGCTCTACATCTGTTGTAGAATGAAAAAGCTCCTTCCCATCGAACGGAAGGTCCAACACCTTGTCCTGCACTTCTTTTGAGAATTTAGTTGCATTTTTCCACGTCTGCCGTGAGGTATCAACCCCCCGCATAAGGCCCCGACCCAAGGTGTCTACGCGATGAGCCGCAGCCTCAAGGAGATCCTGGGCCAAGACCCTGGCGTCGGATAGGCCTCCTTTAAAGTCTTCCAGCTTCTCGACCGGGATAAACTCCTCAAACTCTGACAGACCTTTCCACATCCGCATGTTCGCTCCCACTAATATCAATTCAGCGTTGGCCTGCCTGAGCTGCAAGGCCGAGTTGGCGAAGATTTTCCTCCCGAGGGAGTCGAGGAGCTTGTCCTCCTTTCCCAGAACCTGAGTAGCCGTCGTGTAAGAGGATGCTGCATGCCTGGACTGCAAAGTGGCCGCAGCCACTACTGTGGAGGAGGGGGGTGGACAAGACGGCAGGGGCACCTCTTCCGAAGAATGCAGCCTGTATCTCGCGTCAATTTTCTTATTGACAAAAAGTCCAGAGTGTGGCTTTTCCCAGACTCTGCAGACCTCGGCCAGAACATCCTTCTGCAAGAACAGGCCGGTACACTCCAAGGGAGACAGGGTGACTGCCCCAGAAAGCACACCCTCCTGCGGAGCGGCTGCCTCGGGCACTAGAACATCTAAGAAGTTCATCATGTCCAGTACCCGGTCATGAAAAGCTCTGAGAGCGAGGAAGGTCCTCGCTGTCCTGATCGCCTTGTGCGTCATCCGACAGATCAGGATCATGGTGAACCGTGTCAGGGGCTGCCTTGTCCACAGGGGACAATGGGGGCAAAGGCAGAAGAGTCGGGGAAGGCACCGTAGGCAAGGGAGGCGCCGGCGGAACCATCAGAGGAACAGGTGGAGCCGGAGGCGCGGGAGGACATATCTCCCTAAATACTCCCTCATGGGGTCGGTACGCATAAGCGTTTGAAATTTACCGAAAAAAGCGTCCTCCGGAGACTGTTTCGGAACCTGAGGAGGCCTCTGATGAGGTGGACAAATACAGGGAAGTAACGGGGAAGGATGCCACACTGGCACCTCCACAGACGTATCCACATAAATCAACGGTGCCGATCCTGCAGGCAACGAATCATTGTGCGGAAGAGGCATCTGAGCATTCGTCAAACTAGCCGATAAGGATGTGCACAAGGGACTATGTTCACACAAGGGACCAAGCCCTACACCTGAGGCCGATGGCGTAGTTGTAGGGTTAGCACCCAAAATGGCGGTCGTGGCGGGAACGGACGCCATTTTGTCCTCATCTGAGGAGAACTGCGGCACGTGAGCAAGTGAGGCTGGGCCCCCCGTCAATGGATCAGGGGTCTTAACTTTAGTCTTAACATAAGGGATCTTGGCAGAGCCGGTACTGTGAGGCCTGGAATGTTTGTGACATACCAACCGCCAAATTAGCCTTCGAAGGAAGGACCTCGGCACTCCCAGTAAAAGAAGAACTTTGCTTCTTTGCCCCCTCAACAGGTCTGGTGTCGCCGCAAGAGCGTGAACGGTGAAAAACAGCTTTCACCGACAAGGCCTTGTCAGGCCTCTCAGAACTGTTGGTCCCTCGTCCAGAGGCTAAAGCTACCTCGGACCCAGGCCATGTAACAGCCTTATCTGCGCGGGCCTCGAACATAACAGCAAGCCCACCCAAGGCCTCGGGGCGCACCCCGGTCTTATTTTTGAGGGAGGCCGACAGAGGCCTCAGAGCAAGCTCCAGTACCCCACGACTCAGTAGAACTGGGTCCACAAACAGCCCCCACAGGAGGGACCTTGGAGCGTGCTCCGATATCCACAGGCCCCTTACGGAGACCCTCGGAGAAAACTCTGGTACAATTATTAGGCCCAACGGGCACCTCAGGGCGAACCCCGGTGGCAGAGCGTTCAACGCCCCTCCCGGCCCGAGAGGAACCCGGAAAGGTATCCCCCGGCCGGGGTGCTCTGAAAAGTAAAGCACTTACCGGGCGTTTTTTCTTCTTGTCGATGAACGCCTGAAAATGTGAAAGAGGAGTTAGTCGGAACACCTCCTCCGACCGCTCCAACCGATGTTGAAGTGCCCGGACAGAAAGGGAGTCGCAGTAAAAACAGGAAGTCCCAACAGTGATCCGGACCCAAGCACTCTAAACAAAGAGGATGGGGATCCGCCCTTGCGAAACGATGGTGACACGATGAACAATCTGGAAAGTCTAGTTTGAACGACAGACAGACTAGTACATGATCGCTAGCGAGAGCCAGAGAGGAAAAAGTGAAGAAAATCTTCCGAGGATGCAAGTGCGTCCAGTCCCGAACGAGCAGAGGAAAGGACTGATGGGCGATGCGCAGGGCGGAGCTAAGATGGGCGGGGTTACGGCCGTGTGCCGGGCCCCACGCAGAATGAGAGGAAGGACACATTATGAAAAACATTTTTTTGGATGCTTTTTACAAAGTGCTCCGGTCCCGTCCCACAGGACGGAAAGATGTCCCATAAGTATGGAGGAAAGGGGACGGGACATAGGAGTATTAAGGGGCATTTACCTTGCTTGCTCTCAGTTGAGACTTGCATTGGCTGCCCTTTTGCAGTGTTGCTCGCAGCTTTGCCCCTCACAAGCCTCCCAGCTTATGGCCCAACAGTGATTTCATTTTCAACAAAAGGCTCTTAACATTGTGCAAGACTTTACTTACCTTCAAGAAGTGCCTCAGCTCCCCTAGACTTTTCTTAAGTGACATTGGCTGTCCCGGCTCCCTGAAGACTCTGCTAACCTCTGACCGTGTTTTAACTTTCCCTGCAAAAAGTCTTCAGTATCACCATTTAAGTGTGAAAAGTGATATATATATATATATATATATATATATATATATATATATATATGATACATTACTCACCGTAATCGTATTTCTGATGCTTGTATCTGCTTAGATTCACATGCTGTGCATAGGCCGACATCTAGTGGAAGCTGCGGAGTATTACAGTTTGTTTTTCGAAACTCGAAAATGGGCGTCAACACAGGGCGTGCCAGTAATACTATCCCTAGTGTGACGTCCACTGTACCCAAGATCCCTCACGCGTCTAGGATCCTCAGATTGTATTTTTTCTGACATGAGGTAGCATGAGGAGTAGCGTGAGTACAGATAATCCAAGCAGATAGACAGAAAGGTAAGACTACAAGCAATCATGCGCCTTCTCTCAGAGGGGAGGAAGGGTGGGTTGCATGTGAATCTAAGCAGATACAAGCATCAGAAATACGATTACGGTGAGTAATGTATCCCTTCTGAGGCTTGTGGAATCTGCTTAGATCACATGCTGTGCATAGATTAGCGAGCAGTACCTGAAGGAGGTGGGATCTGAGAAGGGTCATGAGCAAATAAGTGTCTTAGAACCGCTTGTCCCACTTGTGTATCTGCCTTGGAATGGGTGCCAATGCAGTAATGCTGAGTAAAAGTGTGAATAGAGCTCCAAGTAGTTGCTTTGCAAATGGTGTCAAGGGGTACATTTGCAATGAAAGCCAGAGTGGCCCCAATGCCTCTAGTAGAGTGGGCTCTTGGCCTGAAAGGCAGAGTTTGTTTGTTTGTTTATTTATTTATATTGCGCACCAGACCCTTAGGTTACCGGGCGCAGCAACAAGTATATGCGAAGCTTACAATGTTACAATGTTATATAAATGAATTTACAATATTACGCCATATTACACAAATTACTAGAATGTACAGATAAAGAGTTGCCGTATTTACATGAATGTACAGTTAACAATATACATGATTAGCAGTAATAAACATAAAGGTTGATGTCGCGTCGGGGTGCATTAGGTAGGACTACGCTTGTGAGTGTTCGGGTGTTAAGTCATTGTTGGCGATAATGTGTTTGATAAGGTTCCTTCTGAAATGGGGGAAGGGTTGGTCAGCTCTAAGGTTAGGTGGCAGGGCGTTCCACAGGTTAGCAGCTTTCACAGGGAAGCAAACGCCACCAATTTTGGCAAGTCTGAATCTAGGTACTGCCAAACAATTGGAGTTGGCGAGTCTCATGGGTCTATTGGAAGTTTTTCTTTTTATTTTGTCCATCAAGTAGCTAGGAGCAGCATTATTTAAGGCCTTATGGGTTAATGAGATCATTTTTAGCTGGATTTTATTCTCAGTAGAAAGCCATTTATGTTGCCGCCTAGTCGAGGAGATATGCTCCCTCTTTCTTATTCCTAATGCAGCTCTGAGAGCATTATTTTGTAGAGTTTGAAGTCTTAGGGTAGTGGCTTTATTGGCGCTACTGTATAGGGCATTACAGTAATCAAGTCGGGAAAGAATTAAGGCTCTAGCCAGGATTAGGCAGCTGGTATTGGACAGGAAGGGCTTGCCTGCTCTGATCAATTTACAGGTGTAAGCAGTGGTGGAGGCTAAGGAGTTTACCTGTTTAGTGAAGGACAGGGTAGAGTCGAGATAAAAACCAAGTGTTTTTACTTCCCTCGAGACTTTAATGACATTTCCGTCTATGCTGAAGGCTGAGTAATCTGGGCCCAATTTGTTAATATTGGCTTGTGTGCCCAGAATGATCAACTCTGTCTTATCATCATTCAGGCAAAGACCGTGAGTGGCCATCCATGCCTGAATGATGAGATACACTCTATTCACCAACTCCCCATCCTCACTGTGATCCCCAGAAAGTGGGAAGAGAATCTGTGTATCATCTGCATAGTTAGTGTAGGTGATACCGAGATTGTCCAAATCATCGAACAGAGGTTTGGTGAATATATTGTAAAGGGTCGGAGAGACGCAGGATCCCTGAGGGACACCACAAGTAATGGGTATAGGGTCAGCTGCTGCCGAAGGGGAAAAGACTCTCATAGTTCTCTCACTCAGAAAGGATTCTATCCAACTGATGGCTTGGGTGGAGAAGTGAGCGGCAACGTCCAGGTGTTTGCAGAGGACTTTGTGGTCCACAAGATCAAACGCAGCTGAGAGATCTAGTAGGAGGAGGAGGGCTGTCTTACCCTGATCTCTCAGTTCGTCTATTTGGGCCTTTAAGTCAATCAGGGCTGTTTCCGTTCCGTGTAGTGGGCGGAAGCCAGATTGTCTAGATCCTAGTAGTTTGTGCAGTTCAAGGTAGTTTTGAATCTGTATATAGGCCACTTTGTCCAGGATCTTTAGCAGAAACGGAACTGTGGTGATTGGACGGTAATTGGTGGGGATGAGAGGATCTAAAGTTTGCTTTTTAAGCAACGGGAGCACCCAGGATTGTTTTAGGTTAGCTGGGATGATACCTGTGGAGAAAGATGCATTGACAAGTTTGGAGATAAATGGTGATAGGTCTCTGGCAGCGTCTTTTATTAGCTGTGCTGGGCAGATGTCACCTTTGCAGTTGGATGGTTTGAGGGTGAGGATGATTTTTTCAATCTCGAGTGTGGAGGTTTTGGTGAAGGAGAATTTGGTATGTTGAGGCATGTGGATCGCCTTAGGTGGTGACAGTGTAGGGAGTTTAAGCGAGTCTTTTTTAAGTTGAATTTTGTTTTGGAGGGTAGTAATTTGTTTCAGAGAGTGAGTAACACAGCTGGATACAGTTAATAATCAACTTCGAGATGGCACCTTTAGAGACGCGATCTCCCTCTCTGCCTGTAGCTACGGAGACAAACAGTTGATCTGTTTTTCTTAGCGGTCTGGTTTTATTTACATAGTAGAGGACCGCCCTACGCACATCTAGGGTGTGTAGTTTCACCTCAGCCGAGCTTTGCGGGTCCTGGAAGAAAGCCGGAAGCTCGATGACCTGGTTTACATGGAATTTTGATATAAAATTTAGGTGAGAACGTAAAACCAGTTTGTCTTTATGGACAGTAAAGAAGGGATCCTGCACCGACAGAGCCTGAATTTCACTGACCCTTCTTATAGAGGTAATAGCTACTAAGAAGGCCATTTTATAAGTCAGGTGTTTGAGACTGCTTTTATGCATGGGTTCGAAAGGGGGGCCCATGAGCTTGGCTAGCACCACATTAAGGTCCCACCCTGGTGGTGGGTTTGAAATAGGAGGGTGAAGTCTCTTTACTCCTTCCATGAAGGCTTTAACTACTGGTACTTTCCACCACAAAACCTTGCTATGGGAAGTGGTGTAAGCAGACAGGGCTTCCAGGTGTACTTTCAGCGAGTTAAAAACCAATCCTGCATCTAGCAGGTGGAGCATGTATGTAACAATAGTGGAAGGAGTGCAATCAATCGGGTTGATTTGTCTACGCTGGCACCAGATAACAAACCTCTTCCACTTGTCAAAGTAACAGTGCCGTGTGTTTGGTTTCCTAGATTCCTTTAGGATGTCCATACACCTCTGTGGCAAATTGAGATGTCCAAACTATTACCTCAGGAGCAATGCTGCCAGGTTCATTGAGTTGGGTTGCTGGTGCACTGTTTGACCTTGGTGCTGGGACAGTAGGTTGTACCAGGCTGGAAGTTTGATGGGCTCGCACACCGCCATCCTGCGTAGATGTGGGAACCACGGTTGTCTTGCACACATGGGAGCAACTAGGACGAGCGTCATCGACTCTGTTCATCTTGTTCACCACTTTCCAGATGAGGAGTTGGTGGAAAAGCATACGCAAACATCCCTGACCAGTTTATCCACAGGGCTTTCCCCTGGGAGTCTGGTTGGGGGAACCTGGATGCAAATCCTGGGCATTGTCTGTTTTCGTTTGTGGTGAATAAGTCTATAGTGGGGAAACCCCACTGAGAGAAGATATCTTCTACGACCTCTCTGTGTAGAACCCATTCGTGTTCCTCTGGGAGGGAGTCTCTGCTCAGAGCATCCGCTAGGGAATTGAGCTCCCCTGGAACATGTTGTGATGACAGGAAGATGTTCAGTCTGAGTGCCCATATCCAGATTTTCTGGGCAAGCTTGGACAGATTTTGCGAGCGAGTCCCTCCTTGCTTGTTCAGGTAGAACATGGCTGTTGTGCTGTCCGTCCGGATTTGCACTGACAGGTTTAGTAGGTGGGGCTCGAACGCCTGAAGCGCTCTGAATACTGCCAGAAGCTCTAGCAGGTTGATGTGGTTCTTGGCCACTGAGTGAGACCAGAGACCCTGAGCTGTGTGGTGGAGATGGTGAGCTCCCCACCCCGTCAGACATGCATCTGTAGTGACTACTGCCTGTACTTCGGGATCGTAAAAGGGTTTCCCCTGTGCGAGATTCTCTCTTGTCCACCAGTGAAGGCTTTGTACCAGTGTTGGCGAAACAACCACTAGATCGTCCCACTGACCACTTGCCTGAGACCACTGTTTCGCCAACCATTCCTGCATGGGACGCATGCGCAGGCGCGCGTGGGGGACCAGGTAAATACATGACGCCATCATGCCCAGTAAACGCATTGCGTTGCGTACCGTTATTTGTTGACCGGACTGATAATGTGGAATTTGCAGTAGTATATTCCGAATTCTTTCTTCTGAAGGAAAGGTCAACCCCTCTTGAGTATCTAGGATTGCTCTTAGGAATTGTTTGGAGGTGCTTGGCACCAGGCTTGACTTTTTCTCGTTGATTGAGAAGCCTAACTCGTGGAGGAGGTCGATAGTCCTTTGAATGTTTGTCCTGCAAATTCCTGGGGTTTCCCCCGTTATGAGCCAGTCGTCCAGATAAGGGTACACTGGGATTGCCTCCCTGCGTAGGTGTGCAGCCGCCACCGCCAGTACCTTGGTGAATATCCTTGGTGCCGAAGCTATCCCGAAGGGCAGTACCTTGAATTGGTAATGTCGACTGTCCACCTTGAAGCACAAATACTTTGTCGCTGGGAACATGGAAATATGAAAATAAGCATCTTTCATATTCAAGGTTGCCATGTAATCCCCTTTTTTAGGAGGGGGATTACCTCTTGTAGCGTGGTCATACCAAACTTTTGGGGCTTGACATACTTGTTGGCAGGCCGTAAGTCCAATACTGGGCGCATTGTCAAATCTTTCTTTGGCACAAGGAAGTAAGTTGAATAAATACCCTTGTTTACCTGGTGTCCCGGGACGAGTTCTATCGCGTCCTTTTCTAGCAGAATGGCGATCTCCGAGGAGAAACTTCTGATGTTCTAAAGAGTGTACTCTTTGTCGTGGAGGATGGTTCCGGGGACGCTGCAGTAGCTCTATACAATATCCTGTGGATACTGTTGACAGCACCCATCTGTCCGATGTGATCCCTTCCCAAGCCTGGGTGAAGTTGGAAATGCGTCCCCCCTACTGGGGTTGCGTGAGACGGGACCCTGAACTGAGCGTCACTGCTTTGTTGGAGGCGTGCTGCCTCCCTTGCTGGGGCTGCCTCTGCCTTTACCACGACCTCTCCTATTACCCCTGCCGTAACCCTGGGTAGACTGTTGGTTGTTCCACTGTGTACCCTGCCCCTGGGAATAGTTAGATCCTCTCTGGGGAATTTTGGCCGCGTGGGCGACGAAAATTACTATTCCCTCTCTGGTTAGGGGGTTTATTGGTTAACTGGCCAAGGGATTTGAGTGTTTCGTATTCGTCCTTGGCATTCTTCAGTGCGTCTTCGACCGCCTTACCAAACAGATCGGTTTCCACCGGTTCGTCCAACAATGATGCCTGGGTTTCTGCCTTAAAACCAGACTGCCGTAACCACACATGTCTTGATAACAGTGCCTTCTGCTATCAGCAGGTTCATATTGGATTGATTCTGGAGGAAGCATGTGTCCAAAGATTTTCCTTAGATTTGATGAAGTGACACTCCATAAATAGATGTAGGGAGTGATTTGACTGTCCACTTGTTTGCAAAATATATCCTTCTTGGAAATTTGTCTGGTGGTTGCTAATATTTTCTGGTCGGAGGATATTGAGACGTAATTAAGAAAGGTGTCTTAATCGCCTGGATGGAATTTTTTTGTTTTTTGTTTTTTTTTGTTTTTTTTACATATTTAGGTGGTTCGTTTAGTGCTCGTCTCATGTGGAGTGATATACTATACCTTTCTCTTCAATGGTGTGTATCCAATCAAGTTGGCGGATCCGTTTCTTTGCTTCCATCTGTCTATTGGTTAGTGTTTAGCTAGTTATGTCATAGTTTGAGAATTTGACTGCCAAATTCTTTCCATCTGTCCATAGTAGAGATTTTCGGCTCTGGACTGGTGTTTTTAAAAATCCTGGTTGCTGGAATGTCTTCATCTATGATTGTCTTTCTAAGAGAACTATATGTTCCCACGTGTTAATGGATTCCAGCGACTGGGTTGCCAATTCGAAGCGGATTCTGGCGGTTGGATACGATTTCGGGAGGGAAAGTATTTTGCGCCAAAAGATTCCTTCCATGATCTTCCATATCCGATGTGGCATATTGAGTAGACTCACTTCCATATGTAAGTATAGGTGCCACTTTGTAGATGGTAAGGATCGGTCTTAGAACGTATTGACCATATTTTTTATGAATAATTATTCCTTGCATGCAAGCAAGCAACTTTTGTTTTTCAAATGGTCCATCCATTGGGCTTCGATTTCTGACTGATTCAGCCAGATACCGAGATATTTTGTGGTTTTGATTGTACCTAGTCTCTTCCCATCTAGGAATAAACGGATTGTTTTTGCTTTGTTGTTTTTCGAAGAGGATGACATTATTTGCGTTTTGGAAGTATTGATTGACATGTCATCCTCAACATATTTTTCGAGCACTCGAAGCCTCCTTTGTAGTCAAATTTGGGTCTTGTCGAGGAGCACAAGATAATCGGCGTAGAGGATGTAGGGTATGTGTGTTCCGTAGATTTGGAGGGTACGCTGTGATTCCAGTTTGGCTTGCCATGAAATCAAAGAGATAGAAGTTGAACAGAGTGGCTGCCATGGGACATCCTTGTTTGAGTCCCCTGGCCTTTTGAATGGGCATCGAAACAGTACCAGTTGAAGTTAGACGGACTTTGACAGAGGTGTTGCTGTAGAGAGCCTTAATTAGCTCTAGGATTTCCAGAGGACACTCCCAGGCATGTAGCTTGTTCCAAAGTTTGTTTCTTTTAACACTGTTAAAGCCCATTTCAAGGTCGATGAAGGAGGCAAAGACATGAGTTCCATTCTGTATGTTTCTTGTTCAAGTGTATTGAGAATTATCAAATTTATATTGGTTCCAGTTTTCTTAACGAATCTGGTCTGGCGTGGGTCGTAGATGATATTTTTAGTTGCCCATTCGTTCAATCTTTCTAGTAAGATTGAGGCAAATATCTTGCCAAGGGGATAGAGCATGGCCAGCGGTCTGTGATATATTAATTTCCAGAGTGTCCTTGTTATTGAAGTCACTTCAGGGTGTAGGAACATCTGCGTGCCACCTCAAAAGGCTATCTACTTACTTTATTGAACTGAAGTGTATTTTGAAGGGTATTTTTATTGTTGCCAATTGCGCCTTTCTTAAGAAGGCTTATTTTAAAACTGACAGTTAAATTAATAAATAACTATTTAATCAAGAAACCTTGTGTATAAGTGTTACTTGGATACTTGTCACAGTGAAACTATGTTGCAACCTTACAGCTCACATTGACCACTTTTGAGATAAGCCTGGCTGCTCAGTCACTCTACCAAAGGTTGGGTTAACTATTGTCAAGAGAACAAGGCTGGTGTATTCTCACACAGGGTACTAAATACAATCTTGCCTAACAAGCTGTATAACCAGCTGATGGTAGAACATTGGGTCACTGAAAAGAAGACTCTCCAATGTGTAGCAGAGCAATCCGGCTTAATTCCTGAGGGAGAAAGGATAGCAGAGGTACAATTATTTCCAGTAGTCTCCACAAAGAATACACCACCATGGTATACCAACATTTTGTATTACAAGATCAGAGTTAATAAAAATAAATCTTCAGGTGAAAGACAGCAGAGCATAATTTAGATTTATTAACAGTAAATGGCAGTTATGCCTCATTCTATTCCCTAAAAAGAAAGCCCCATTAAACGGTGGCAGACTGTTAGGTGAGTTTTCCTTAAGTCCCACTTGGAGGTAAGACTTTAGTAAGCTATCCCAGTGGTTTTTAGACCCCCCCCCCCCCCCCCCAACTCTTAATATCAGTTTGTACTACAAGGACCTTGGAAGAGTGGCATAGCAGTCAGGCTTATCTTAAGAGGAAGATGTGAGCTGTACGTACACTAGCTAGTAAAGCACATCGAAACGTTTACGCCTACATATATATTCAAATATAGTTTATTTACACAAGAGTCGCTGTTAAATACTTAGCAAAAATAAACCACACAAACAGGTACACTTTACAATACTTTCAAAAGGCCACTTCTTAGCTGGAAGTTGCTGAACACGCACAATTGTTACAGGAGTTTGACAGGTATACTGTACTATTGGTAATAACCTGCACCCACAAAGTAATACAGTCATTGCATTTAGTCAGCATACACATAAAAGATAGTGATTTTTGGGAAGGAAAGCAGTTTAGTGTTATCCTAGCAGAGCATCAGGATCTAGCGGAAGTTTCCCTACACAGCAAGTCTTTGAAAGTCCCAAACACAACCCTAGCTAAAAGGCATTTCAGTTTGTTATGAAGGTAAGTAGAGCGCCAAAATAACCACAGCTGCGTTGATCAGGACCACATTTTGAGCACATAGATTAGCAACCCCCAGCCAGGGAGACAACAGTCAACTGCTGTAATGAGAACCCTTAAACCTGCAGCATTCCCATGCTACAGCGTCAGCACAACAGGTAAACTTATCAACAGTAGTCAAGTAAATACTTGAGCTAGATTACATGTCATCCACTGTTCTGCTATTGAGTGAAAAAGCACCAAGTAACCTGTAAGGAACAAGTTACTTACCTGTAACTGTTCTTCAGCATGGGTCTGGCATGGATTCACATGCTCATGAATATTCCCTGTCAGGCTGGGAATCCTCGGTAAAGAAAAAAAACAGTTTTGTTTCCGAGTCGTCTTTCTTCTTATAACCAATCACTTGTCTCTGGGTCATACTGCCCCCAGCCAATGACTGCCCTCTACCTACGCCCCTCCACCGGCAGCCAGCTTCAGATTTGGTAGCACGTAAAGTGGCAGTAGGACCAAGAGAAGAGCCGCAGAGGGGTAGGAGGGAGGGTTCGCATGTGAATCCATGCCAGACCCATGCTGGAGAACAACAGTTACAGGTAAGTAACTTGTTCCTTCTACAGCATGGGGTCTGGCATGGAGTCACATGCTCATGAATACAAGAATACATAGCAGTACACATGCACAACCACGGGAGGTGGCAAGGCTCAACATTAAGCATTTACATCAACTCAACATTAAGCATCTCTTACCCCCTCACCAGGACCACCTTCAGGCGAAAAGGTTGCGCCGCACTGCCTGGCCGACTCTGGACTCCTCCCTGGAATCCTGGCCGACGCAGTAGAATCTCGTGAAGGTGTGAGTCGACCTCCACTCATGCGGAGGTGATGGCCACAAGAAACGCCGCTTCCACGATAGGAACTTCAACGGTGTCTAATGCAGAGGCTTGAATAACGACCCCATGAGCCTGCTCAGCACCACGTTGAGCTCCCACGCCAGGGCCGGAGCCTTCACCGGCGGGAATGATCGGAACAGTCCCTTCATAAACTCCTTCACCAGGCGATGAGACCACAGAGATGAACGCCCAGAGTTCTGGTGTAGCGGGAAATCGCCGCTGGATGCATCTTGATGGAGGCATGAGCTAGCCCCGCCTTGGCCAGTGACAGTAGGTACGGAAACACTTCAAGGGCCGTAATCCGCAGAGGGTTAATCTTCTGTGCGCGGCACCAGACAGAGAACCTCTTCCATTTCCATAGCATTCGAGAGTCGATGACGCCCTGGCCTTTGCAAGCACCTCCTTGCAGTCCGCCGGGATATCGTACCCTCCAAACTCTAGTGGTCCAGCAGCAACGGCGGGAACGCATACAGGAACAGGCCGTCCCAAGGGAATGAGAAGGCAACGCCCATGCTCCCCGGCTGGGGAAACGTGCTGCCGAACCTCCGGCACTTGGTGTTGGTGGCCGTCGTGAATAGGTCGATCTGGGGATTGCCCCATCGTTGGAAAAGTAGATCCATTTGATTCTGATGCAGTTCCCACTCGTGGCACGAGCGCAGCTCGTGTTCTTTATTTCTGCCAGATGGAAGGGTACCAGAAACATCCCTTGGGCGTCGGCCCAGTGCCACAGATCCTGGGCTTCCTTGGATAGGGACGGGGATCTGGTACCTCCCTGCTTCCAGATGTAGAACATCGCGGTGGTGTTGTCAGTGAAGATCCTTACCACCTTGCCCTTGAGGGACGGGAGGAACGACCTCAGGCCCAGAACACGTCTCGGAGCTCCAGGACATGTGTAGTGACCTCTCCTCTGGGAGCCAAAGGCCTCTTGCGTGGAGATCTCCGGTGTGCGCTCCCCATCCCTCCAGGGAGGCATCCGTCGTCACCGTCTGATGTGCCGGGGTCTGGAAGTCCATACCCACCGCCAGATGCGCGCGGGTGCCCCACCACCGGATCGCTTGGCGGAAGGTCTCGTTGAGCGAGATCCCGTCTTCGAAGCTGCCCGCCGCCTGCATCCAACGGGCGTCGAGGAACTCTTGTAGTGGACGCATCCGCAACCTGCACAGGCGCACAAGGCGCAGAGGACATCATGCCGAGCAGGGACTTGATGGACCTCACCCTGGCCACGTCCATGGTCGACAGCCGTTACACCTTGCACAGGATGGCCTTCGTCCTTTCCTCCGACGGAGAAGCCAATCACGCCACTGTGTCGAGCCTGGCTCCCAGGAACAGGGCGACTTGCGACGGCACCAAGTGGGAAGCTGATTGAGAATCCCAGATCCGTGAGCAGTTGGACGGTCTTCGCTGTGTGCACGATGGCAAGCTCTCTTGTCTTTGCTCAGATGAGCCAATAGTCCAGGTAGGGGGAGACGTGGATCCCCTGAAAGCGCAGCCGCGCCGCCACTGGTGCTAGGCACTTGGTGAATACCCTGGGCGCCGACTTCAATCTGAAGGGAAGGGCCTTGAACTGATAGTGTCGCCCTTGGACTATGAATTTCAGGAATTTTCGATGTCCTTTTAGAATGGGGATGTGAAAGTAAGCATCCTCCAAGTCCAGCGACGATAGGAAGTCGCCTTCCTCCAGCTGTCCCAGCACTTGCTGGAGGATGACCATCCGGAACCTCTGGGACTTGGTGTACTTGTTTAGACGACGAAGGTCTAGGATGGGTCGCCAGCCGCCAGTCTTCTTTCTTACGAGAAAGTATTGAGTACACTCGAGCCCTGGAGCCTCTTTGGGACGAGCTCGATGGCTCCTTTCTTCAGCATCGCCCTTACTTCCAGCAGCAGTTGAGGGACATGGTTTTCCTTCCTGGCCACGGGTGGAATACGGGGGCACTTCTTTAGAAAGTCGTGTGCCCGCGGGCCAGGGCATCCAGCACCCATCGGTCGGTGGAGATGGACTCCCACACGCTGACGAACTTCGCCAGCCCGCCTCCCACCGAGCTGCTCAGTTGGGGGCCCGACGCTACGGCCGGTTCAGTCCTGCTTGGCAGCGGCCTTGCTGCCTTGGCGACAACGAGATCCTCCCGACTTGCCGCGTCCTCTGTAGGCCTCCTGCGACGAGGAGCTGGCCGCCTGACGGTACGTTGAGGAGCCGCTGCTGAATCCTTTGGAGGCACCTTGCTTGCCTCCGGAGTTCCAAAACGGCAGCAGTCGTCGTAGAACACCCAAGGCCCGAGCCATCTCCGTGTCAGCCTTGATGGCCTGCAGTGACTCGTCCGCTGTCTTGCCAAACAGGTTGCTACCGTTGAAAGGCATGTCCAGGACTCTGGTTTGCACGTCTTGGTGGAAATCGGTTGCCTTGAGCCAACCACGCCGGTCGAAGGCAAACGCTGTTGCCCATCTGATGAAAAACGGTGTCAGCAATGTCCGTGGCCACCGTTATGGCGTGGTCTGACGCCACCTCGCCTTCCTGTAGGATCTCCAGGGCCTCAGCCCTTTTGTAGTCCAGGAGAAAGTCCAGCAGTGGAGCGATCTTAAACCACAGCTCCCTGTCGTAGCGGGCCACAATCGCGAGGGCGTTGGCCGCTTGATAGTCGTCGCCATGATCCGCCGTCCAGCTTCTTCCCCTTGCCATCCGGCGAGGAGGTCGAAGTTGAAGCAGTCGCCCCTGCCGCTTTCTTCTTGGCTGCCGCAGAGATGACCGAATCCGGGGTCGGCTGTGCCTTAAGGCACATGGGGGCGGAATCCGGGACCCAGTACTTCTTCTCGTACCGGCCTCTTGGCAGGAATCGTGGAAGGGTTCTTCAGGAGAGACAGCCCCTCGTCCCAGATTTAATCAAGTAAAGGAACCGAGAGTACTGTTTTCCTCTTGGCCTCCTGCCGTTGATAGAGGAAACCTTCCTTCTGTTCCTTGGGGCAGAGCTGAAGGAGCTCGTATACCCTGGCGATCATGGCGTGGAAGGAGCCAATTTCGTCGGGCGGAAAGGCCAGAGGAGATGGTGATGGAAGGCCCATCCCGTCGTCACCACCGTCATCTGTCCCTGTCGTGGCCGTCTCTGTGTCATCCCTCGGATCAGGAGAAGGTGCGAAGTCTGCGAATGGCGTGAAGTCTGGAAGGGATGGGGGATGAATTCTCCTCCGCTTGCGATGGTCCAGGCTCCGCTGGATCATCCGTTGGGGGGTAAGGGCAACCTTGTCTTCATCTCCGTACACAAGGCCTGGATCGCCATCAAGATTGCTCCCGAGTGGTCTTGTGGCCCAGGCACCGGCTGCGACGGGCGCGGTGGTTGGGCAGTGGAATCCTCTGCCTTCACGGGCTCCTCGTCGGCACCACCGTGGCTTTCTTCGTCCGGATCCCTCCCATGGGACCGGACCTCCTCAAACTTCTTGTTCAGGATCTTCGCAACTCTTCAGAGGCTGTATCTGTGTCCATGATAGCCACCGGGCCCCCACCCTTTTTCCACCCCTGTCTTATCGATGGGCTGAAAAGAGGATTCCCTCCGCAGTGGAAGGGAAACTCTAGGCCCAGAGGTCGCCTCCACAGGTTTTGCCAGGGCCGCCACGACTCCCTCGATAGATGCCTTAGCCGGGTGAATCAGGGCCTTTGTGACTTTGGGCGCGCCTGAGGCCTTCACCTTGGGGGGGGGGGGGGGGGAGGTCACCCCCTCGGCTGTCTCAGTCAGGATCGACCAGGGCTTCTCCCGAAGCTTACCCGGGTTTTCAGATTTCCTCTTCCCCAAGCCAGAGCGTTGGCTTGTGGTTGATGGCGTCGGTGAAAGTGCACCCTGCCTGGCAGCCGAGGAGCCCGGCCGAACTGACTCGCAGTGCTTTGCCTTTTGTTGGGCCCCCGTCGCCGGAGCACCCTCAAAGGTCTTAGACCACCGCTCGGACTACTACTTCTCACCTACTGCTGGACTCTTCCCTTCCAGCCAGTTGGTGAGACGGATACGGCGATCCTTCATAGTCCATTCCGACATGTTCTTGCAAAACGCACAGTCCTTCTCCACGTGCGTTTTGTCTTCGTGAAGACAGTAGAGGCATATGGAATGCTCATCCTCCTTGAAGACATTCTGCAATCCGCATCCAGGGCAGCTCCTGAACAGCTTAGATCCAGGAATAGTGTTTCCTTTGTCCTGGGCCATGTCCACACTGGGTAGGCTTCAAAGATCTTCTGGAATCCTCCAAGAAGCAAAACTCGACGAGAACTTCGCCCCTCAAGGGGCGTAGAAAATTCCGAAACGGGTCCCAGTTGATTGGAAGTAGAAACGGTGGAGCTTGAGGCTCGATTGACCGAAAAAATGAGATTAAACTCTTTGAAAATAGCAAAACGCAGTAGAAGCTCGAGAGCTATAGCACGAGGACTCCCAACACTTGAACGTGCGGTAGAAATCTGAATATGGCTGCCAGAGTGGCGTAGGTAGAGGGCAGTCATTGGCTGGGGCAGTATGACCCAGAGACCAGTGATTGGTTCTTAGGAGAAAGACAGTTCAGAAACGAAATAGAAACTGATTTTTCTCTTTACCGAGGATTCCCAGTCCGACGACGGGGAATATTCATGAGCATGTGAATCCATGCGAGACCCCATGCTGGAGAAGTAACCTATATACATTTATGTACATATTGAAGAGAAACAGTTCCATAAACGAAATACATTATGAGCATATCCACCTAACGCCTCCCTTCTTTCCAAAATGTCAGATGCAACCCAATCAACAAATGCAGATGGGGATGGAGTTACTAACCATTAACATCCACCACTCCTTTCCTCAACCCCCCATATTTGACAACTGCTACCCTTTTCTTATTCAATACAGCACCTCCTTTCACAAGCACAGACGACCCCAAGTCCTTCACCACTAGTTTAGGTTCTGAAAAAACTGCAGAACCCTTCTGAACTTTAGTAGGAGGCTTTACCTTAATCCCTTCTCCCTCTTTACCTACCATATCCCTGCAACAATTCTTTGCATCATAACGAGACTTGGCCTTCATCCCACTCACATACATCTTCTCCCCGACTCCCTCAACGTCCACACTTCCACTTCTCGACCTTCCCATCCACCCTGGGAATAGATGGGTATTAGGCTTTCTTCCGCGCAGAGCCTCAAAAAGGCAACACCTGTAACACTGAGGCACCAACTGATACTGGAAGGTCCTTTCCATTACAGTCCTCAGCCAATCACCCCCAGTGGCTACTGCTATTTCGATTGCTTTCATGAGCGTCATTAAATCGCTCTACACAACCATTCCCTTGGGGATGGTAAAGCGCCGTGGTGACCTGCTCTACACCATATTCATCACGAAATTCCTTAAATTCTTTAGTCACTAACTGCGTGCCATTGTCTGATATACATCTTTTGGGAAAACCTTCCCTCCAGAACAATTGTTCTAAAAATTGAATAATCCTACTACTCGAGATTTCCCTCAACACACACTTCAGACCATTTGGAAAGAAGATCAATGACCACTAACAAATATACTTCTCTAGATCCACGAATGTTGAATGGTCCCAACAAATCCAGAGCTACCACATCCCATGGAACCTTGGGAGCACTCCTCACAACCATGGGCATTTTCTCAACAGTAAGACCCTTATCGCCCTCCACACATTCCATACATGCCTTTACCCTTTCCTCCACATCCTTATCTACACCCGGCCACCAGAAATTGACCCTCATCAGTCCCTTAGTCCTAGCCACCCCTAAATGCCCTACATGGGCCAAATCTATCACCACACCCTTCATCTTGCCTGGGACCACCAACTGATGTTCCTGATACAAATAGTCACCCTGAACCCACAGTTCATCCTTCACCTTACCAAAACCCTCCATTACTCCATTCTGTTCTCGAATGCCATTCTTCCTCAGCCTAATTTGCGCCACTCCCCTTGACAAAGTGCCCGCCACAACATTGCTCTCCCCACGAATGTGTACCCTAGAAAATCGCAAGCCTTGCATTGAACTCACCCATTTCATTATACGACAGGACACTCCCTCCAAACCTACTTTGTAAAATAATATGCTGACTAATGGTTTATGGTCAGTACAGATTACAAACTCTCTCTTCCCCACAAAAACCTTTTTAATTATTTCTCGATACCCCAGATACAAGCAAGAGCCTCTTTTTCAACCACCGAGTACCTACTCTCAGCACTCTTGAGACTCCTGGACGCAAATGCTATGGTGTGCAAATCAATGCCGTCCTCCTGCATCAGTACTGCCCCTAGACCGTAATCGCTGGCATCCACAAACAAAAGCGTTCTCCTACTCTCCCCAAACGCCTTCAATATGGGTGCGTTGATCACTGCCCGCTTTATCTCCTCAAAATCTTTCCTGCAATCCTCATTCCAACAAAAGTTCACTCATTTGCGCGTCAGCTTCCACATGCTCCTAGTTTTGGCTGCCAATCCTTTAATGAATTTCCCGTACAACTTAATCAAGCCCAAAAAGGGTAACACATCCCCTTTGCATTTTGGTGCCTCAATATTCTTAATAGCTTCTACTGCATCCTCCTTGGGTTTGACACCGCCCCCCGAATTTTCATGCCCGAGGTAAACAACCTTACTGGCCTTGAAAGTACACTTCTCAGTGGCTATTGTTAAGCCCGCCTATTCTAAAATCCTCAGAACCTTCAACCTTACATCATGTTCGGCTTCATCAAGTCCACAAACCAGAGCATCATCCGGATAACACATCACTCCTGCCTCACCTCCTAGAAGCTTGTACATGATACCCTGAAACACACTGGCGGCAGATACTAACCCGAAAGGCATTCTCACACATCTAAAAAGACCAATTGGTGTTATAAAAGCCGTAAGATCCTTGGACTCCTCATGGAGTTCCACCAGTGATATGCAGCTTTCAGATCCAATATGGGGAAAAAAAAACTGTCGCCCCAGACACCCCCACCAATAAATCATCGATCATGGGAAGAGGAAACCCATCAGCTACCACCATGCTGTTGAGATGCCTAAAATCAATACCTAGCCTGATCCGCCCATTAGACTTCCTAACCCCAACAATGGGCCTAACACATTCCGACGACTGGACCCTCTCAATGATCCCATCTTTCTCCATTCTGAGCCATTCCTCAGCCTCCTTTCGCAATGCCAATGGCACTGTGCATAATTTGCCACTTGGGGTATTGCATCCCTCTTCAACCTGATCTTGTGAACAAATCCTTTTAGACAACCAATCTTGCCGCCCTCCAGCCCATCACTCACATCCACACTCCCGCTCTTTGTCATCTCAGACTTCACCGTGAGAACCCGTTCAGGATGACTGGCACCTAATTTAAACTTCAGCTCCGCTTGATCGCTCCAAGAGAGCAACTCACCCCCTTTGGAAGCCACATACATGGTGCTCACAGCCTTCCTCCCTTTAAACAACAATTCTCCCACAAAGCAACCAATGTCGTCTATGGGAACCTCTCTGTATGGTTTCGCCTTTACATCATCCTCCCACAAGGTACAGCATTGAAATTTGTTTTTCCACACCCCCACACTGATCAACGTATAGTCTGCACGACTGTCAATCAGCATCTTGATTGGCACCCCTCTGATCATTACCTCAGCATACGTTTTGGGAACTTTTCACCCAGCCCAAAACCACATTTACAGAGAAAAACTACTTGCCGCCCCGTTTCCCCACTCATCACCACTCGCCGTAACTTCTCGGATTTGACCAGCATTAACATTTCTACAACAAAGTGCAAGGTGTCCCTTCCTTCCACATTCATGGCATATTATGTGTACCGCAAAGCAATCTCTCTCAAATTCCAAATGTGTGGCACTCCCACACCAGAAACACCTCCTCCCAGGCCCACTCCTGAAATCCCTAAAAGCACCAGGAACTCTTGAGGGCCCTCTCGTGTCCCTCAAAGGCACCCACTGGCGCCCACTAGCTCTGCTGATGGGCGTCCTGTACTCTCCCTGTTCATCCGATCGTCTGCCCGCCTTCTCAGGTTTCTTGGCGGCTCCACCTGAGAACTGTCTGGGCAGTGCCCCGGATACTTTGCACACATCCCCTTCCTCCGGTCTCGACTAGTCTATCGAGTGGTCACTGCCTTTGTCAAGCTGCAAAGTCTTGATACATTTCTCAGTGTGTTCCACCATCTTTGCTATTTCAATTGCCCTATCAAGGGTGGGATTATGCTCCTTCCATAGTTCTTTCCTGACATTCATTCGAGCACTTTATTATAAAGTGGTCCCTAAGAGGTTCATCATGGCAATGAGTGCATCTGCATCTCACAGCCAAACCTCTAAGCACGGTCATGAATTCTTCTATGCTTTGTCCAGGTTTTTGTTCTCTAGTGGCAAATTTATAACGTTCCAAAATGAGGTTCGCTTCCACCTGAAAATGCCTGTCCAGTTTGGCTTGAGTTCTCATAGGAACCCACATCTCCCAAATCCGCAGGTTCCGGCAGCTTCCTCAAAATATCTTGCCCCAAAGGGCCCAGACAGTGAAATAGTAAAGCCTCTTTTCTCTCATTTGAGTAGTTTGGGACAAAAGCAGCTAGAGCGTACTTCACAAATCCCTCCTTCCAATCAGCCCACCTAATCCTGGGCTCTCCCACATTGCACAAAAAGAATACCAGGGCTGGAATATTTGCCCTGTCCACCACAAGTTTGAGGCTGCTTGAAGGATTCCCAATAGGTCACTGAATCAGTAGAAGCCTAAAAAAAAAAAACAACTCAGGAACAACACGGCTCAATGTCAATGCCCCTCTTCCATGCAGCCCCAGGGCTTGCTAGGACAGTAAATGTCTGTTGAGAAAAAAAAGTGGTGTGCTTGGTTGCTATGGGCACTAATTCTAACAAAGTACCAACAGAAAGCCCAAAAGCAGCAAACAGTGAATTATCAATACACTGCCCACTGACTAGCACTTGTCCATGAATCTCCTGCTATGCTCTGTATTCCGAGACTCCCCGTGTATATATCTGCTCTGAGGAACTTCCGGAGCCTCTTCTCACAGTTGGCTCCTGGACGGTTTACAACGTGCACTCATGTGTGCAATGCCTTGCGGGTCCTTTCCTCTGAAGAGACTCATCCAGCTGCACGGGGGCACATCGAGAGGCCTGGCGATTTTGGGGCGCTCTGCCGTGCTCCTCTCTTTACCTCAGAAAGCCGACAGGGGGCGCAAAACCTGATGATGCTTTTGCGTCCTCCGCTCGCCAAGCGGGACGCTTGGGTCCTCATGACTGGACTCTTTGCCCGCTCTCCACCTCTCGTCCAGATAAGACCTCCTTGGGATCTCCGGACTGACTACACACATCGACTGCTGTGTAGGGAACGCTCTGCTCGTTCACCTCCGCTCCCTCAGGCTGTGGCCTCTTCACTTCCACCATCCACTCGATCTCGGGCCGCTGGGGGTTGCAGATCCCATACTCGTCGCCAGTTTGTTATGAAGGTAAGTAGAGCCAAAATAACCACAGTTGCGTTGATCAGGACCAAGGTTTATTGAGCACAGATTAGCAACCCCCAGCCAGGGAGCCAACAGTAAACTGCTTTAATAGAACCCTTAACCCTGCAGCATTCCAATTCTACAGCGTCAGCACAACAAGTAAACTTAGCAACAGTATTCAAGTAAATACTTGAGCTAGATTACATGTCATCCACTGTTATGCTATTGAGTGAGAAGCACCAAGTAACCTGTAAGTAACCTATATACATGTATGTACATATTGAAGAGAAACAGTTCCATAAACTAAATACATTATGAGCATATGAGCATCCACCGAACACTTAAAGTCTTGAAAAGCAGCAGAAGTCAACAGTTCCTGTGGATACTTTCTAGTCTTTAGGAAAGAAAATTACAAGAAAGCTTAAACATTGGAGACCATGTTAAAGGACTTGCTAAAGGGACACAAGCAGCGGCTTGAGTCGGAGGTAAGTGGGAGCTGCCCTGAACACCTCTACCTGCACTCCCATGCTCTGGAGCAAATTTCTGGGATAAGGTAAGCTATACCTTTGTCCTCACAGTACCTTACTGCACCATGTATAGCGCCTGTATATATGATACAATTGCTTCATCACTCTGTAACTAGCGTCACTATGCCTCCGGGCTGCTGCGCACTTAACAAATGCGAATAAATAAGTTTGATGAAAACGTTTATGTCGGGACAATCAGGACAGCCAGATCCCCAGTGGGAGCTGGTCCTATTCAGGTACTCTGGCAGACAAAGAACAGGGGGGGGTGGAAACCCCCCACTTCCTGCTTGCCCAGACATTCTGGAGCTTAGGAAGGGACTATCCGAGGGTTACCGCCAAAGGCAAAACATACACAGGCATCCCCCTCCAAGAATGGTACAAGGGTTAACAAAGAACAACCACACTAGTAATGGTGAAAAAAAGAAGGGAGGCCCCAAGTTGGTACTTGGGTGCCCCTATTGTGCACTACCGAGGCTATGAGCATAGCCTGTGGTATGACGATCACAATAGTTGCTAGAGCACGTCTGCTCCCACCAGCCATAACTAGGAAATTGTCTGTGAGACAATAAAGCCACAGGAGCAGAGGGATACTAGGCATCCCTTTAGCACTCCACATAAAGGTGCTGTGTGCCAATCTCTCAGAATATAAAGTTTTAGGAGAGATCCTAAGTATCTCTCTATCCTGAAGAACTGTAGTCACTCTAGGATAAAGAAAAATTATCTTAAAGGAGGACCCTGAGGGTCCCCAGCAACACTGCCCATAAGGAGCTGTGTGCTGCATTAGTAAAAGACAGATGCCTTTTAAGAGGTATGGAGGAAAATAGACTCCATAGGCCAGGTAAAAATACAAAGAATAGTTTCAAAAGAGAGCCCATAGATGAATGAGAGTTAAAAGGCTCCACTCATTCAGGGATTCAATAAAAAGGTCCAGAAGTCTAGCAAAAAGGGCTAGGGGTCTCACTAGGAGAGGGGATGAAGTAGAACAATGATAAATCTCCCCAACACAGACACTATACATATAGTCTCTTCCGGATGTACGTTAGATCCCTAGTGAACACAGTAATTACAAGTAGTATCCAAGATGCGACAGAATTGGGGCACAGGTTTCCTACTGCACAACGCATTTGCACAGTGGTAAAAAACCTAGGGGTAGTAAAATAGGGGTCACTGTGTGCAACAAAGTCAGAAATACCATCAAAGTCCAGGATATAAATTACGTTTAAACTACCCAGGCCCAAAGGGACAGATTACACTCCAAGTATGGAAACATAAGTAACAGTGTAGTGATGAAGCATTTGCCGAGGCAGGAGTGAAATTTCTAGATTTAAAAATACTTAATAAATCAGTGATCATCACTAAAAATCCTGGGCTTGGTGGAGAAGGAACAAGTTACTTACCTGTAACTGTTGTTCTCCAGCATGGGTCTGGCATGGATTCACATGCTCATGAATATTCCCCGTCGTCAGGCTGGGAATCCTCGGTAAAGAAAAAAATCAGTATCAGTTTCGTTTCTGATGTGTATTTCTTAGTAGTAACCAATCACTGATCTCTGGGTCATACTGCCCCCAGCCAATGACTTCGCTCTCCCAAAGCCCCGCCCCTGGCACCAATCCTCAGATTTGGTAGCACGCAAAGTGGCAGTATGACCAAGTGAAGAGCCACAGAGGGGTAGGTGGGAGGGTTTGCATGTGAATCCATGCCAGACCCATGCTGGAGAACAGTTATAGGTAAGTAACTTGTTCCTTCTCCAGCATGGGGTCTGGCATGGATTCACATGCTCATGAATAAAAGAATACATAGCAGTATACACATGCACAACCACGGGAGGTGGCAAAGGCTCAACATTAAGCACTACATCCAAAACTCAACATTAAGCAATTCCTACCTCCTCACCAGGCTCACCTTAGGCGAACAGGTTGCGCAGCACTGCTTGGCCGACCCTTGACTCCTCCCTGGAGTCCCGATCGACACAGTAGAATCTTGTGAAGGTGTGCGTCTGCCTCCACGTAGCAGCCCTGCAGATGTCCAGCAGGGGCACACCAGACAAGAACGCCATGGTAGCAGCGATCGCTCTGGTCGAATGGGCTCTCGGACGGCCGGGCAGCGGTCGGTTTGCCAACCGGTGACAGTGCATGATGCAGCCGGAGAGCCATCTGGAAATGGAAGTCTTCGAGAGAGCCTTCCCTCGATTCACAGACCCAAAGTTCACAACAGTTGTGACCTCTTCCGAAAACTTTGTGCAGTCCACGTAGAACTTCAGCGCTCTAGCTACATCCAGCGAGTGCAAAGTCCTCTCGGCCGGTGTCGAAGGCGACGGGAAGAAAACTGGTAACACCAAGGGCTCATTGAGGTGCAAGTCCGACGGCACCTTTGGCATGAAGGAGGGGTGCATTCTCAGCACCACCCTCGTGTCATGAAAAGTCAGTATGGAGGCTTGCAAGATATGGCCTGGATCTCTCCCACTCGTCGTGCGGAGGTGATGGCCACGAGGAACGCTGCCTTCCATGACAGGAACTTCAAAGGCGCCGAATGCATAGGCTCGAATGGGGCCCCCATGAGCCTGGTCAGCACCACATTAAGCTCCCATGCCGGGGCAGGAGCCTTCACCGGCGGGAACGATCGGAATAGTCCCTTCATAAATTCCATCACCAGGCGATGAGACCACAAGGACGCCCTTCCCGTAGTCCTGGTATATCGGGAGATGGCAGCCAGATGTATTTTGATGGAGGCGTGAGCCAGTCCAGCTTTGGCCAGCGGCAGTAGGTACGGCAGTACTTGAGGGGCCGTAATCCGCAGAGGGTTAATCTTCTGTGCACGGCACCAGACAGAGAACCTCTTCCACTTATGACTGTAACACTTGAGAGTTGAGGATGCCCTGGCTTTTGCAAGCACCTCTCTGCAGTCAGCCGGGATATCGTACCCTCCAAACTCTAGTGCTGCAGGAGCCAGGCCTGCAAGTTCAGCGACTGGGTCGTGATGAAGAATGGCGCCTCCTTCTCTGGAGAGAAGAGCCGCGTCCGCCGGCAGCTTGACTGGTGGGGACGTTCACAAGTCCAGAAGGTCCGGGAACCAGATCTGCCTCGGCCACACCGGTGCGACGAGGATCGTTCTGCACCTGGACTTGTTGAGCTGGTTGATGAGGCGGAGCAGCAACGGAGGGAACGCGTATAGAAACAGGCCGTTCCAAGGGAACGAGAAAGCATCGCCCATGCTCCTCGGCTGCGGGAACCTGCTGGCGAACCTCTGCCACTTGGAGTTCGTCGCGTCCCGAAAAGGTCGATCCGGGGTTTGCCCCATCGTCGAAAGAGCCGATCCACCTGGTCCTGACGTAGTTCCCACTCGTGGCACGAGCGCAGCTCCCTGCTGAGTGAGTCGGCGACGGTGTTTTTTATTCCTGCCAAGTGGAAGGGAACCAGAAACATCCCCTGAGCGACGGCCCAGTGCCACAGATCCTGGGCCTCCTTGGATAGGGCTGGCGATCTGGTGCCTCCCCGCTTCCGTATGTAGAACATCGTGGTGGTGTTGTCGGTGAAGATCCTCACCACTTTGTCCTTGAGGGACGGAAGGAACGACTTGAGCGCCCAGAACACTGCTCAGAGCTCCAGAATGTTGATGTGGAGAGACCTCTCCTCCGGGAGCCAAAGGCCTCTTGCATAAGAGGCGTCCGTCGTCACCGTCTCCTGAAACGCTGGGGTCTGAAAGTCTGTGCCTGTAGTGAGGTGCGCACTGGTACCCCACCATAGGATCGCCCGACGGAACTCCTCGTCGAGAGGGATCCTGTCTTCGAAGCAGCCCGTCGCCTGAAACCAGCGGGCGTCGAGGAACTCCTGTAGCGGACGCATCCGAAGTCTGCAAAGGGGTACAAGATAGATGCATGAGGACATCATCCCGAGGAGGGACTTGATGGACCTCACCCTGGCCACCTCCGTGGCTAGCAGGTGCCACACCTTGCCCAGAATGGCCTTCGTCCTCTCCTCCGACGGGGAGGCCAATTGCCCCACTGTATCGAGCTTCGCTCCCAGAAACAGTGCTACTTGCGACGGAACCAGATGGGATTTGGGGTAGTTGATGGCGAATCCCAGTTCCGTGAGCAGCTGGACGGTCCTCGCTGTGTTAGACGGCGAGTTCTCTTGTCCTTGCCCGGATTAGCCAGTTGTCCAGGTAGGGGTAGACGTGGATCCCCTGCAGGCGCAACCGCGCCGCAACTGGTGCCAGGCACTTGGTGAATACCCTGGGTGCCGACTTTAATCCGAACGGCAGGGCTCTGAATTGGTAGTGGCGTCCCTGAACCACGAACCTGAGAAACTGTGTCCTTTTAGAATGGGGATGTGGAAGTAAGCATCCTCCAGGTCCAATGACGATAGGAAGTCGCCCTCCTTCAGCTGTCCCAGCACGTGCTGGAGGGTGACCATCCTGAATTTATGCGCCTTGATGTATTTGTTTAACCGACGCAGGTCCAGGATGGGGCGCCAACTGCCTGTCTTCTTTCTGACGAGGAAGTACCTTGGAGTACACTCCAGAGCCCCGGAGCCTCTTGGGGACGGGCTCGATGGCACCCTTCTTGAGCATCGCCCTTACCTCCAACAGCAGTTGAGGGACGCGATTCTCCTTCCTGGCCACAGGAGGAATGCGAGGACACTTCTTTTGGAATTCCAGTGAGTGCCCGTTGGCCAGGGTGTCCAGCACCCAACGGTCGGAGATGGACTCCCACACGCTGACTAACTTCGTCAGCCGGCCTCCCACCGGGGTGCTTCGGTGGGGGCATGACGCCACGGCCGGGTCAATCTTGCTTGGAGGCCTTGCCGCCTTGGCCTCCTTGACGACGACGGCGGGATCCCCCTTGCTTGCCGCGACCTCTGTAGGCCTCCTGGGACAAGGAGCGGGCCGGGCCGCCTGGCGGTATGTAGAAGAGCCACCGCTGGATCCCTTGGAGGCACCCAGTCTGCCTCCGGAGCTCCGAAAGGGCCGCCGTTGTTGAAGTACCCCTACGGCCCGGGCCGTCTCCGTGACGGTCTTGATGGCCTGGAGCGACTCGTCCACCGTCTTCCCAAAAAGGTTGTTGCTGTCGAACGGCATATCCAACACTCTGGTCTGGACGTCCTGGCGAAAGTTCGTCGCCGTGAGCCATCCATGTCGTCGGAGGCAAACCCTGTTGCCCAGTTGGCGAAATCCGGTATTGGCAATGTCTGTTGCCACCGTTATGGCGTGATCCAACGCTACCTCGCCTTCCTGCAGAACTTGTAGGGCCTCCGCTCTCTTGTCGTCCGGTAGGAAGTCTAGCAGGGGAGCTATCTTGAACCAAAGCTCCCTGTCGTAGCGGGCCACGATCACTAAGGCATTGGCCGCCTTAATCATCGCCGCCGACGAGATGACTCGTCGTCCCATGGAGTCCAACTTCTTGCCCTTGCTGTCTGGCGGGGAAGTGGAAGTTGAAGCCGCCGCACCCGCTGCTTTCTTCTTGGCCGCTGCCGAGAAGACAGTCCGGCGTGGGCTGGGCCCTGAGGCACAAGGGGCGGCATCAGGGACTCAGTACTTCTTCACATGCCTGTCCCTCTTGGCGGGTGTCGTGGAAGGGTTCTTGAGGATAGCCAGCCCCTCGTCCCGGATGTCGTCGAGCAACGGCACTGCGAGGACTGTCTTCCTCTTGGCCTCTCGTCATTGGTAAAGAAACCCTTCCTTTTTCTGTTCTTCAGGGCAGAGCTGGAAGAGCTCGGATGCCCTGGTTATCATGGCGTGAAAGTAGCTAATTTTGTCGGGTGGAGAAGCCCGAGGCTTTGTGGCTGATGACAGGATGTCCGTTGTGTCGTCGTCGTCCGTCCCCGTATCCTCTCTAGGGTCCGGGGTGGGGGATGAGGGGTCCGCGGGCACGAAGAGAAGAGCGGGGAGGACTCTCCTCCGCTTGTTCTGAGGGCTTCCCGACGGGCCTGGTTCTGGATCCTCCGTCGGGGTCCGTGGTAATCTTGTCCTTATCTCAGTACATAAGGATTGGATCGCAAACAAAATGGCCACCGAGCTATCCTGGGGCTCTGGTAATGGCTGCCACGGACAGGATGGCCGCTCCACTGGGCCCCTCTTCGTCGCCATCTTCGATCTCATCAGCGGGGTCCATCCCCTGGGATCGAATCTTCTCGAACTTCTCGTTGAGGCCTATGAACCTCTCGTTGAGGCCCTTCCCGGTTTCCACCAGATCCTCCTCAGAGGCTGATTCCGAGTCTGTAATGGCCACCGGCCCCCCCCACTCTTTTTCCGCCACAGACTTCACGGGAGTTTTAACGATGGGCTGGAAAGAGGATTCCCTCCGCGGTGGCAGGGATACTCTGGGCCCAGAGGCTGTTTCCACTGGCGTAGTCTCAGCCGGCTTTGCCAGGGTCACAGCGACCACTTCGATAGAGGCCTTTGCCGGCTGGATCAAAGCCCTCACCACCTTAGGTGCGTCCTGGGCCTTCGCCTTGGAGGGAGGGTCAGCACCTCGCTCCGCTTCGGGCGCTGGCTCGAGGTTTAACGTGCCAGGGAAGTCGCGCCCTGCCTGGCAGCCGAAGAGCCTGACCTTTCGGCGCTCCCGGTGCCCGCGGTGCTTGGCCTTCTGTTGGGCCCCCGTCGCCGGGGCGCCCTCACAGGACTTAGAAGCCCGCTCAGACTTTTTCTTCGCCTTCTCACCTGCTGTGCCCTTCTCCAGCCAGGCGGTGAGGTGGGAACGACGATCTTGTTTGGTCCGTTCCGAAAGGTTCTCGCAGAACGCACAGTCCTTCTCCACGTGCGTCTTGTCCTCATGAAGGCAGTAGAGACATCGCGAATGCTCCTACTCCTTGAAAACGTTTTGTAATCCGCATCCAGAGCAGCACCTGAACAGCTTGGATATGGGTGTCGAGCTTCCCTTCTCCTGGGCCATGTCCGTTGAGGTAGGCCGCAGATCTTCTGGAATCCTCCAAGAAGCGTAAACTCGACGAAAACTTCACCCTTATGGGGCATAGAAGAATTCCGAAACGGGTCCCAGTTATCGGAAGTACAAACGGTGGAGCTTGAGGCTCGTTTAAACTGAAAAAATGAGAAAATCTCCTGAAAAAGCACGAAAACGCAGCAAAAACTCAAGCTAAAGCACAAGGACTCCCAACACTTGAGCGTGCGGTAAAAATCTGAGGATGGCTGCCAGGGGCGGGGCTTAGGGAGAGGGCAGTCATTGGCTGGGGGCAGTATGACCCAGAGATCAGTGATTGGTTACTACTAAGTAAGACAGATCAGAAACGAAACTGATACTGATTTTTTCTTTACCGAGGATTCCCAGCCTGACGACGGGGAATATTCATGAGCATGTGAATCCACGCCAGACCCCATGCTGGAGAACTCAGGCACCCTAGAAAAAGGTCACCAGCGAGGTAAGCACTTCAGTGTCACTTGTAGGCGTTCTGGTGTCTGTAGGCGGACCTGTGGTTGTGATGAAAAATCGTGGTAAGACCCAGTTCCTCCCACATGTGTAGAGATAGAGACAATCACCCTAGAGCACAATGGAGAAGAAATGCATTCTCCCAAAAAGCGATTCAGGACCATTTTATAGACTGAGAAGCCCCAGTACACAATTCAGCCATGTAGGACGCAGCCCCCAATGCAAAACAATGTGCAAATTCAGTTAAAGGCTGCCTGCCGGGAACTTCTACTATGGGGACCTCTGAGGGGTTGGTATCAGGAACAACCCACCAACAGGTATGTTTTTACAGCATTGATTCCTAATGTCAGTCAAGAAAAGCAGAAGCACTGATCGATTATTTTTAAAGGACCAAATTAAGCATCTGGTCAGCCAGAAGCGTGAACACGGAGCCACCATCATTCACAGAAGTGGGACACACAGCAGTCCCCTGGAGCTCAGCAGGCAAACCCTAACAGACCAGCAAAATACACCCCTGCAGCAGAACAATGACAGTGGCGACTCACCGGTAAAGAGGATTGTGGTCCCAACACACTTCCAGGCAGCAGCAGCTTCCAGCATCAAGTCAGGAAACCCTAGCAGTAAACTGTTGAAACAGCCCAGAAGTAAGGCCCCAGAATGGAAGGCCTGGTCTCAGAAGGCCCAGCAGTAAGACTGAAGACTACGGAAGGCTACCCAGCATCCGAAAAACACAAACCAGTTGACAGGCAGGAGACAACAGCCAGACTGGATCTCAAATGCATCTAGGGTTTCAGCAACATGATCCAGCAGGTAAGCAAACTTGCATACATTCCAAACATCAAGCAATCATTAGTGTAGGAAAAAGGTACCACTCATAGGGGCTGGCTTCTGCCAACCTGCCAATCCAATAAGGGGATTTAAACCAAAGATTTTAGCATCTCTACATTGGTTTTAGTAGATGGGTTGGTGGCAGCAGGTACTTATTCCCATAAAACAAGACTGCAGAACTCCGTAAAATGTAATTATGCCCGAACATCAGTGTTCGCTGATAATGTTGTCCATTTCCTTCATTAGGTCTTTAGTTTAAATCTTTTATATATTCTATACTCCAATGAGCAAATTGACATACACAGAGGTATAGTTGACTGGGTTTGCCATTTCCATGTTTATTACATTCCATTTAATGTTCCACTTTTGTTAAGTTTGCTTAAATTGTTTGTTCTTGATAGTTTATTCATGCAATGTTTAGTGTTGCTGCGATTCACAATAGTGAACTGAATGTTTAGTGAGCAAACATGCATAGTGCCCATGTTGATGATGCTTTGTAATAAATGTGATGCTCAGAAAGCCACAGCATCTTTACCTTTGGAATCCTTTCATTGTGGCTACTTTACTGCAGTACACTTCACATTATTGTTACATACATGAACTTGCCTTGGCAAAAATGTATGCATATTTAACCCAGGTCCGAGGTACAACCAAATGCTCTCCCTTCATTTCCCTGGTCATATTTATGTATAATATTTGGGTACACTGCATTCTAAGATGTAGATTTCCTTTTGTAGTACTTGAAAGAGTCCTGAAACCTAATATGCAGAGCATGAGAGAGCATCGAACAATATGCCCAACATGGATACATTTTGATGAAATCAACTCCCCTTAATAAGTTACGCAAACCATTATGGAACATAGTTGGGATTGGGCTTGGGAAGGGATGCCAGGAGAGCAAACCGTAGTATCAGTGTGAGACTCCCATCATTTCATTCTCAACCATTTAGGAGAAGACAGTCTAATGCATTCACATGGGATATTAACCTCCTATAACAGCATCACATGCAGAATCAAGAGCATTAGGAAGACATTTGATGCTCCTGCCCCATGTAAGACATCAAAGTACTGTGTGTACCTGTGTAACAGCAGTCTGCCAACCCTGTAAGAACTCTGGATTGTTCTTCTCCCTTGCTTCAGTCGTCAAATACTTTCGAATGTTCTGGCACAAGAAAGAACATAGTTATAACTTGCATCAAGTCTTGATTCACGACAGCTATAAATAAGGCATACATTACTTACCGGAATCTTATTTCTGATGCTTTTATCTGCTTAGGTTCACATGGTGTGCATAGGCCATCATCTAGTGAGAAGTGCAGAGTATTGCATTCTTGATTTTGAGTTTCGAAAAAGGACGTTGACTGGGCGTGCACTATCCCTGTGCCATGCCACTTGTATTGTGTTCACATGATCCTTCACACGCCAAGGTCACTTCGATAGTTTTTTTTTTGTTTCTGATAAGAGGGAGCAAGAAGTGATGCATGAGCACAAATATTAAGGTGCAAGACATCTATGCACCTTCAACTATAAGAGGTGAGGAAGGACAGGGGTGCATGTGATTTAAGCAGATACAAGCATCAGAAATGTGATTATGTTAAGTAATGTATGCCTTCTGAGGCTTGTGGATCTGCTTAGAATCACATGATGTGCATAGACTAGCGAGCAGTACAAGGAGATGGTGGGATGTTTTACAGTACAGCAGCAAAAACATGTTTGAATACCGCCTGACCCACCTGTGAATATTTCTTAGAATTTATCTACGCAGTAATGCTTTGTAAAGGTGATAATAGTACTTTAGGTAGGTAGCTAATGACATTTAAAGGTACATTTGCAATGAAAGTTAAAGTAGCCCCTGTGCCTGGAGTAGAGTGTTCTTGGCATAAAAGGTAAAGTTCTCTTTGAAAGAACACTACATTTAGATACATTTCACAATTTTGAGACAGGATCCCCTTCTCTTCCAGTGGCTATGGCAAAGAACTGGCCGTTTTCCGTAGTGGTTAGGTTTTATTTAGGTAATACATTACAACTCTTCTGACATCTAATGTATGCAGGCTTCTCTTTGCTGAATTTGTAGGGTTTTTGGCAACAAGCCAGAAATTCTACAGACTGACATGGAACTTGGAGATGAATTTAAGAAGCGTGGATGCATGTGTAAAACCACTTTGTCCTTGTGCATGGTTACAAATGGATCTTGAACCGAGAGTGCCTGCAGTACTCTCACCGTCCTTATAGATGTAAGGCACATGAGTAAAGCAGTATTAAGTGATGCACTTAAGACTGGTTTTAAGCATTGGCTCAAAAGGGGGGCCCATAAGTTTAGTAAGGACTACAAACCAAGTCCCATCTGGCAGTTGGATTTGAAATTGGACAGTGTCATCTTTTGACCCCTTCCATAAAGGCTTTAATGCCAGGGACTTCCCACCAAGAGAGGTGGTGTAAGCAGAAAGAGCAGCTAGATGCACTCAGTGAATTATAGATTAGCCCTTAATTCAAAAGGTAAAGTAGGTATAGAACAATGCGAGTGTGTGCAGTGAATAGGCTTGATGTGGCGTGATCTACACCAAACGACAAAGCGTTTCCATTTATTGAAATAGCAGTGTCTACTATTAGGTTTACTTACCTCTAAGAATGTCCATACATCTTTGAGGTAGATTTAAATGTCCAAACTGTATGAATTTAGGAGCCCAGCTGCTAAGGTCAGAGTTTGAGGACATGGATGCAGTGTTGATCCCTGATCTTGGGACAGCATGTTGAAAGGACATGGAAGTCTCACTGGAGGACAGACTTGCTCATTAGGTGTGAGAACAGTCTCTGCTGGGCCCACATTGGAACCATCAGGATAAGCTGAACTTGTTCCTGGCGCATTTTGTGGACTATTCTGTTGAGGAGAGGCGTTCCCCTTGAATCCTGTTTGGGGATAACTGGAGGCGAAGTCTGGGCATTGTGTGTTCTCCAGTGTTGCAAAGAGGTGGTTACGTGGATGACCCCATTCGGTGAAGATGACTACAATGTTGGCATGCAACGGCCATTCTTGTTCTACAGGAAGTTGTACATTTCTTCTGAGGTAATCTGCTAGAAGATGGTGTTCCTCTGTAATATGTTGGACAGGAGTAACATGCATCTCAGCTCCCAATTCCATATGTTCTGGGCTAGTTTGGACAGACCTGGAGCGTGTCCCGTCCTGTTTTTTTATATAAAACATGGCTGTAGTGTAGGACTAGCACAATCTTCCCTTGTAACTGGTCTTGAAAGACTGAGCTTTAAACACTGCTAGAAGCGCCAAAAGGTTGATGTGTTTGTTTGCTAGTGTCTGAGCCACACGCCGTGAAAATGTGCTCCCCACCCTGAGAGGGAAGCGTCTGGTAAAAGTGGCCTCTATTGCTGGTGTGGTGAATGATTTCCCCTTGAGAAGGTTTTCCCTTGACCTCCACTACAGAGACAGACCTAGAGACTGCGAGATAACTACTGGACCGTCCCACTGACTGCTTGCCAGAGACAATTGTCTTGCGTGCCACTCTTGCATCAGGTGCATACACAGGCAGGTGGGAGGTACCAGGTAAATGTAGGAGGCCATCATTCCACGCATTGGCTTTCGTACTGTTATCCGACGACCAGCTATATATTGTGGAATTTGGAATAGCATGTCTTGGACCCTCTCGTTGGAGGGGAAGAGAAAACAGTCTTCTGTCCGAATTAACGCTCAATGAAACAGTTTCTTGATTGGGGACAAGACTATTTTTTCTTATCGATTGAGAACCCTAACGAACAGTAAATTGATGATATTGTGGGCGTTTGAGACATGCTTGGGGTGTGTCTCCGGTTACTAGCCAGTCGTTTAGATAAGGATCCACTGGAATGGCTGTTGGACCGCCACCACTGCTGTATCCTGAATTTCTGTGGCTTGACATACTTTTTGCAGGACACAGATTTAATACAGACAGGGCGCAGAGTTAAGTTATTTTTGGGTACAGGGAAGTGCACTAAATAAATACCATTGTTTGCCTCTAGAAAGGGGACAAGTTCTATGGTTCCTTTCTGCAGTAATGTTTTGACCTCAGTTTGCAGGATGAGCTGATGTTTGCGACATCCTTTTATTCTTTGGCCGACAGCAACAGGGTTTTAGTAAAAATTCTAATGAGTATCTGTCTGCGATTGTAGCCAGCACCAACTATTTTGAGGTTCTCCTCCCATGCGTGGTTGAATGATGATATTCGACCTACTACTGGAGCTGCATGGAGGGAACCTTGATGTGAAAGTCACTTGCTGGCAGGGGAGCCTCTAGAGGCTGCACTCCAACCTCTACCTCTTCTAAAACCTTGCTGTTGTGAGGTTCGGTAGGTAGATTGTGTAACAGGAAGAGGACCCTGAACGGGTGGGTCTGGAGAAGACTTGGTTACAAAAGGAACGACGGGTGTTTAAAACTCTGCATTGGACAAACAACGTATTAGAAATTTGACTAAGGGTCTTAAGCGTGTCGTGTTTCTTCTTAGCCGTTTCCAAACCCTCATCCACAGCCTTGCCGAACGAGAAATTCTTCAATGGCCTCGTTAATTAAGGTGGCCCGAGTTGCGCAGCCAAGAGTGCCTTGTTAATAAAGTTCCCTGTGCAAGGACTCTGCCCGCTTTTTCTGCTGAGTCAAAGGTATTCCTCAAAATACTGCGGGTAATTTGCCTACCCTCTTTAATGAGGTTAAGTAGTTGGGACTTGGTTGGCTCAGGGATTTCAAGTTATTTTGGAGCAACCCCCATTGAACATCGCTGTAGCTTGTTAACAGTGTAGTATTATTGACAATGTGTGTCAAGTAAGTAGCTAAAGAAGCGACCCCCTTGCCTAAAGTGTAAAGCTTTTCACATTCCTTGTCCAGAGGTGCCTCGGCATTGAAAAGTGGCACTCCAGCAGACTTTCTAGTGGTAGCGATTACCAGCGAGTCAGGTGTTAAATGACCCCCCCAGTTATACAGGTCAGTTGGAGCAGTTTTGAACATTTTCTCCACACGTGGATTAGCTGCCCGTTGAGGGAAGGAGCAATCCTTTTCTTAGAGTTTAAGAGGTGGATAGACTGGCTAACTGCCTTTTGCACTTTAAGGATATCCTCTACAAAGTCTGGATCAGAGAATGTTTCTCCCAGTCCCTGTATCTGAAAATGCTCCGTTGCTCTTTTCAGTAAAATATTAAAGAGGTGTTGATCATCGATGGGAGACTAGAGGGTCGTCATTTTCAATATGGCTCATACAGAGTATCATGAGTAGGAGTTGCTGGCCAAGTCCAATGATCGGCATCCCCTTGCCAAATATTTTAAACATCATCCCCTTTGTCTGGGATAGAGTATAGCTCATCCTGATCTTCTTGGACATCTTGAAAAATATTTGGCGTCTTCAGAAACAACCTGTGGTGGAGAGTGAAAATCTGGGACTATTGGTAGGTGGTTCACTGATCTATTAAAAGTGATTTCTTTTTAATTGGGCACTTTTCCCATAAAGGACACATTTTCAGAAACCCTATCCATTGTTGTCAAATGTTTCTTTCGTCCAAGTACCTGTTCTAGGGGATTCAGGAAGAGGAAGTGCAATCTCCTCTTGATTTACAGATTTGTTTTATCCTGTAGAGACTTGGCTAAAGTATCAGTAGCTGCAGTGTATGTAGGAGGTTACTGATGTAGTGAGATCTATGTGATACTGCGCAGGACGAAAATGCCAACTTTTTAACCCGCTTTCACAGCATATGTACGCGTGGGAGCCCCCTGCTATCCCCCCCTATGCTCTCAGCATTATTTACTGCACCCCATCTCCCCCCACAAATGCCTAGGAAAGGGGGTTAAAAAAAAGTCACTGTTGTCGACCGGTGCAGTAAACCCGGCGCAGTAATCGTATGATCCTGATGTAGTGACAGGGGAGCTAGATGTCTGTAGGTGCCTGTGGTGTAGGTATACCCCCCCCCCCCCCCATGTTGGTGTTTGGATGTATGTTTCCACGGCCGTTTCGGTGTATCCGAATCACTGGTCAATGAGTGGCAACAGATTTTTCTTTGGGTTTAGAGCCATGTAGCAAGCGCAAATTCTCAGTGGGCTTTGAACGAGAGAGTTCAATCGCTTTCAACAACACTTTCGCCAAAGGTTTTCTTGCCGATTAAGCTTCTTTCAACGATCCCATCAAAGGTTGTCTAGGGGTTATGTGCTTTCGTGGGTGCATGTGTGTGACTTTGTCCGCGGAATTCCCCATAGCACAGCTTTCGGCCCGCCTAGCGGGGCTGTGGACAGGCACGCAGGAGTCAACCGACTCCTCCAGTAAGTCTTCGGCCTCCGAAACGGCAAAGCGGCTGCCAACTTCTTCGTCGTCAAAACTCAACATCGCTGGTGGGGGAACGGGATTCGGCATGCATGGCGTATGCCACCCACTGCTTGGTGGGACTAAGCTTTTTTGGCTTAAAAGGCTTGCAGGAATCACACCGCCGTTCGGCGTGATCGTGTGGAAGACTATTGTTACACACCATCTTTCCATGGAAATTTCCTTTTGCAGGAATGACAGACTTTATAAAGGAGTCTATGCCATATTGTATAATTTTATCGGCAGCTAGAAAAAAGTTAAAGAAAGCAGACAGAGGCATTCGATGGGATGTAAATGTAGAGACCACCCGCTCTCCCAACTACAAGTTTGAAGCCTGGTGAAGGCTGCAGCCGGCCGTGGAGAAGACATTGGTTGAAGCTTCAGACAGAAATCGCCAGATGTAGGAAGATCGATAGTAGAGACTATCAAAATATAACAATATCAATATTATTACATTTGCAATTTCTCAGTAGCAAGGCTACGAGCTCTGCATATTCGACCAACCACAATGGTGGGAAAAAAATAACAAAAAAAAAAACAACCTGAGGTACTTTGACGCATGAAGGATCATGGGTACAAAATACAGGTCACACAAAGATAGTATTACAAGCACGCAGTCGACATCCCCTTTCGAAACTCTAAAACAAGAATGCAATACTCTGCACCTACCACTGGATGTCAGCCTATGCAGAGCATGCGATTCTAAGGAGATCCAAGAGCCTCAGAAAGGACATTACATTTGTAACATCAGTTTGTATAGCAGCATACATTTTAAAAAATAACCACGCTTGTATTCCCAACACACACTTCAGGCTTTTGCTTGGTCAACCCTGTACAATGTTTGCTATTCATTTGCAGGTAGCTTACAACAGCTGACACATTAAGCCAAACCGCAAAGTACACAAAGATACTACTGTAAAGGTATTGAACAGCAAGTCCCAATGTTAAAATATTAAACGTGCGATGTAACCATCTTGCAACAATGGCTACATTCAAATGACCATTTAGAACGAGATTGACATCAGGGTAGATAATCGCATCTGAAAAAAGGCTACTGGAACACTTGTCTCGAATGTTATGAACTGTACCACTGTGAAAGAATATTCTAATTTAAACTCACTCCGATTTCGTCTCACTCAGATTTATGCCATCATAACAAAATAAACCAACACTTCCTACGATGAATGCTGGCGCTAAGAACCCATAGATAACTATGCCTAGTGTCCTAGCTGTGGAATGAGACTTGGCACAAACGGTTGACCAACTATCTTGTGTGTTCCTTACTGTACATGTGTTTTCTGCTGGAACTGCCTGTAGAGGTCGTCTCTTCTGTCGTGATCCCCTACACTTATTGCCTGCTGTTATGGGAGAGGTTAAGGAGCGAGTGAATACACAGTGAGCCTGCAAAATCTGCTCTGAGGTACCGCTCTCTTACCTGCATGATCAATCTTTGGTTATTTTGTCCTCGGCCAAGTAGTGTGGCTGGTGCTCTTGGGAAGGGTGGGGTAGGCCGGCACAACTGTTGTGCACTGCCTGGCCAATGACCGTCCTATTGCCTACATGAATAATGGGGGGGCGGCTGCTGCAGGGTTGTAAGGCGCCGCTCACACTCCCACAAGTGCTGTACCAAGTTAAGAAAACATTATCTGGCCTTGATATATGTTGCTAGAAATTAGAACTGTCAAAACAAATGGGGCAGGGCTATGTGATACAGACCAGAGCTGGGTCACTCAGTTTGACAGAACCAAACAGTAACGTGAACAAAAGTTCACAACTTTCCTTATACAAACTGTGCAAGGAAATATCCAGTGAAACACATGGAAAAAAGTAAAAGTTCTGTATATTTGGGATGGTAACTGATAAAGAAAGGTTTAAAGTAGGAGGATTCATGGAGTAGAACTCTGCAGTGTCACTGCATTTTTGAGTGGGTGATGCCGAAGCCTCAAGTGATTTTAGCATGGATAAGGAATAGGAAACATAAAATAAACTTGTTCGTAGTGAACCTCACCATAGATATGAAGGCCAGATCCTTGCAATTTTCCAAAATAAATGTCCAATCATGGCCTTCAAAGAACACACATTTCACCCACTTACAGGAAAATGGGATTCATTTTGACTTTTGTCCACTTGGGAGAGAAAAACTAGTCTTGTATCGCAGAGGCAGCAGCAATTCTTGGACGACTTTATCCAAAATCCAAATGCCAATATGGAACAAAGACAACGTTGCACAATGTCGGCTTGCCTTTCCAGATTTCCAAGGAAAGTATTGACATGGGGGCTTAATTCTGTTTAATGGATGGCATCCCAGAGGGGTCTACAGTTTAAAACATTAACTACATGAGGGGTGGTAAATTATGTTCTGCATAAGGTGACAGCGAAAGCAGAGGCAGGTTCCCCTGGGGAAATTTGTAAGGCAACCCTCGAGGGCATGGCCAGATAGTGTCCCTGGTGAGTTGGGGTGAAAATAAGGGGTGGTTGGTCCAATCTTACTTCTTGAAGGCAAACCCATAAAGAGGTTAAGATGAGGTGAAAGATTTAAATGAACCTTCAATTGCTGATGGGGGATCAAGGCTGTTAGAAGGAGCAATAATCTAACTTGCATAGTCTAGTGGTGAAATTTACGGAAGTATTTTTCCATATGTAAATCATTGGGCTTCTCATTTTGTCAAACGGTGTGTGTGGGAGTGATGGGCCATCGGGCCCCTCGCGTCCTCTACTTCTCAGTACAAAACTCGGACCAAGTGCCTCCAGTAGTAGATTCGCCTCTTGCCCTTATGCGATGTTAACCTTGGTTCACTTTTGCGTAGATGGGACCACCGAGCAGGACACGGGGCATCCATTTTTGTACCCCCTTTCGACTCCATCTTGGTGACTAGGCCTCACTGCGATAGTACAAAAATGCTTCTCTTCCCTTTTCTCGCAGCAGCCCGGCCAGGCACGCAGGGCCCCCACCCCCGTTCTCACTCTGACTGGAAAACTCTGCAGGTTCATTCTCACGCTGAAGCTGGAGATACTTGCAACACAATAATAAAAGTAACACATCGCTCTTCCTCCGAGATCACTGTCCTGCATGTGAACCAGCATGGGCTTAGCACATAGCTCGTCCATCTCCACAAATGTGTCGTTGCCCCTACCGCGCCAGCGAAAACTTACCGCCATTGTGACCCTGTGTCCCTGCAAGATATTCCCTTCATGTGCCAGACCACTGACCATGCCATGATGCCCACCCATCAGATCCCCAACTAACATTAGACCCCTGCTGCAATAGATCGTTGCCTATCACTAACAAATGCCACATACCAGAGATTCTTGTGTGCACGGACCCCAACTTCAACGAGTGTATTATAAGGGTCAAGACTCTTAACCAAAGACTTGTATAATCCTATGTTATTGATAGTATAGATATATGTGTGACTTTTATAGAGACATGATAAACGACTGAAGGTCTTTTGAACGATTATTATTTAGTGCATGGATTTGAGAATATATTATGTTAGCTTAGATAATGACCATCCTACCTCCCAGCAACCTGACCTTCACCCATGCGGAGCACAGATGACGGACGTCAATCCTCCCGCCAACCAAGCGACCAACCTGGATGAAGAGATGCCAACCCACCTGAGACATCGAGTGAACAGACCAATCCGGGACCAACGTAGTATCCTATGTTAGTTTTGTCATTTACCCTATAAAACGTGATGTAATGATAACTTGTGTAGAGCGCTCTCAGATATCTCTTGAATACTATTCACCAGAGATAAAGCTTTTCCTCAAACTCTCGCAGCCTGCTCTCTTTGCCTTATTCCCCGTTAGGGGTGTGTTTTATTCTTTTGCACGTCAAAGACGGGGAGGGCACAAACAGGTGTTCAAAGCAGCAATAACAAATGCATTAAAGAACAAGTTACTTTCTTACCTGGTAACGTTCTTTCGATGGGATAGTCCGACGACGTATCCCACATCTATGTCAGGTAATGTCCACAGCTGTGCTGCTTTGGAAAATCTTCGGCGTCTGCATCCTGTGTCGATGAGGTCGATGCGCCGTCCCAGAGGACCTCCTCCGAGTCACCGAGGCCGATGTCACCCGATGTGATAAGTAGGACGCACAAGGCCCATAGCCTCATAGTTTTTTCCCCAGAACGTGTGCCACCAGTATTCTGCCAGACACACAAGGCCTTGCGGAACGCAGCTGCAATCGCAAAAGAAATTCTGCAGCGGGGAAGGTAGGGAGGGAGCGATATGGAATACGTCGTCGGACAATCCCATTGAAAGAACGTTACCAGGTAAAGTAACTTGTTCTTTGAGGGGATTCGGTCCTCCGACGTATTCCATATCTATGACAGACTCCCAAAGCAGTAACAAGCAAGGAGGTGGGAAAAGAATTTAGAACACAAATTTAGTATGCCCAATCAAATTGCGGAATATAGGACTGCCTTGCCAAAGGCCAGATCCTGCCCTCGGATGGAATCGAGGGAGTAGTGACATACAAAAGTATGTACTGAAGCCCAGGTGTCTGCATCACAGATGTGACAAATAGGAACACCCCTCTGCAGGGCAGTAGACGCAGCCACTCCCCTGGTAGAATGGGCCCGCAAGCCAGCCGGAGGGTCCTTACCCGCAAAGCGGTAACATACGGAGACAGCTAATATAATCCAACGAGACAAAGTCTGTATCGTCACAGCTTGTCCCAAACGCTTTCCATCCTAACCAATGAAAAGTTGATCGTCCATTCTGACCCAGGACATGCGCGAAATATAAAAGCTCAACGCTCTCCTAGGATCAAGCCTATGGAGCCTCTCCTCTTCCTTACCAGGATGTGGAGGAGGCTAGAACGCCGGAAGAACAACCGTCTGGCTCAAATGAAATTCCGAAACCACCTTCGGAAGAAAAGGACGAACTCTAAGGACAACCCTGTCCTTATGAAACACAGTGAAGGGTGGCTTAACTGAAAGTGCCTGTAACTCACTCACTCTGCGAGCGGAAGTAACCGCAACCAAAAACACAGTTTTAAGCAGTCTCAAAGGGCAAGAATGTAAAGGCTCAAACGGAGCACCCATAACAAACTTAAGAACAAGTTTCAAATCCCAACCGGGCACCAGAAAAGGTGACGAGGGAACACAGTGAGCCCTTTCAAAAACGGAGAAATTAAAGGAATCTTAAAATAAGAACACTCTTCAGACGAGCGCTTAAATATGGACAGCGCCGCCAGGTAACCTTTAATGGTCCCCACTTGCAAGCCCCTGTGGGCCAAAGAAAGCAAAAAAAAAAAGACAGAACCATGGGAATGTCACATTCAAAAGGATCCACATTCTTAACTCTGCACCAGTCGCAGAACTTTCTCCAATGGCAACGGTACATAGACTTTGTTGCTGGCCGCCTGGCCAAGAGCAACACCTCCATCACATCTTCAGGGAGGTCCCAATCCTTATACCTCAACCTTTCAGAAGCCAAGCGTGAAGGTTGAGGGATCTGACCTCTGGATGGAGAACCTGACCCCCCCCCCCCCCTTCCCGTGAGAGCAGATCGTCTCGATAGGGAAGACGACGTGGAGGGCAGATGGAGAAGTCGAGAAGGTCCGGGTACCACGTCCTCCGGGCCCACGCCAGAGCAATGAGGATCATCCGGGAACCGAACCTCCGTAACCTCTGCAGTACTTGCGGGATGACGGGGACTGGAGGAAACGCGTACAGCAGTGGGAATGACCACTCCATCACAAACGCGTCTCCTAGGGCTCCTTTTGGAGGAAATTCCCACAAGCAAAACCTTTTGCACTTCCGGTTGACACTGGAGGCGAAGAGATCTACTTGAGGGGTCCCCCAAAGGGCAAAGATATCCAAGAGAATCTCCTGAGCCAGCTCCCACTCGTGAGAGACCGTGCTCTGCCTGCTCAGAGCGTCCGCCGTCCCTTTGTCGTCTCAGGCCAGATGAACAGCCAAGATCGAAACTTCCTGCTGGATGGCCCAGAACTCGAGCTGCATCGCCTCCCTGCACAGAGGCAGTTCCCCTCCTCCCCCCTTTTTGTTGTGGTAGTGCATGGCCACCGTGTTGTCCGTTAGAATCAGGACACTCTTTCCTCGCACAGTCGGCAGAAAAGCCTTCAGGGCTAGCCTGACGGCCCTCAGCTCCAACAGATTGATATGGAGTCTGGACTCCGAAGGAGACCAAGGACCGCTGACTCAACTCCTTGGCATGAGCTCCCCATCCCGTGAGGGATGCGTCCGTCACAATCGTCACCTCCGGCCAGGGCAGCCAAAATGGGGCCCCCTTCATCAGATTGCCTTCGACGGCCCACCAAAGAAGGTCCTCGGCGACTGAGGGCGGCACCTGAACAGGGTCCGACAGCCTGCCGGAGGACTGAGACCACTGGAGCTTGAGTGCCCACTGCAAAGATCTCATCCACAGACGAGCCTCTGGCACCACAAGAATGCAGGATGCCATGAGGCCGAGCAGTCTCAAGAACTCGGACGCTGGGAGATTCTGGGCAAGTTGAAACTTGTGCACCATCTGCTGAATGTGAAGAGCCCTCACCTGGGGAGAAAAACACTGCCCCCGGGATGCGTCGAGCACTGCTCCGATGTACTGGAGCCGCTGCGTTGGTGTCAAATGGGACTTCTTTAAATTGAGTGAGAAGCCCAGCTTGTGAAGGGAGTGGCAGGTGACGGACAGATGATCCAGGACTTGCTCGGGAGAGCTCCCCCTGATCAACCAATCGTCCAGGTAGGGGTAGACGTGAATCCCCCTTTCCTGAGATGCGCTGCCACCACCACCATGAGCTTGGTGAAAACCCTCGGGGCGGAGGTCAATCCGAAGGGCAGGACACGAAACTGAAAGTACAAGTCGCCAACCGCGAACCTAAGGTACTTGTTGTGCTTGGGATGGATTGGCACATGGAAGTAAGCATCCTTGAGGTCGAGAGACACCAACCAGTCCTGAAGTTGAAGGGCCTGGAGGACTTGAGAGTAACCATCAACCTGTCCTTCCTGAGGAGTTTGTTCAAACTGCGCAAGTTAATGATGGGCCTCAATCCCCCGTCTTTCTTCGAAATCAAAAAATAAGGGGAATGCCATCCCTCGTTCCCCTCCGCTACAGGCACCAGTTCTATGGCGCCTTTCTCCACCAGGGCTTGAATTTCCTGCGCAAGGAGCGGATCCGGACTCGTCAGAGAGGTTCCCAGGTGGATTGTCGTGAGGCCTCTGCCGAAAAGGAAGACAGTAGCCGTGGGTTATGATCTCCAGAACCCACACATCTGAAGTAATGGCTTGCCACTCTACAAGATGCTGCGCCAGCCTTCCCCCAACCGGCGAACCATGGGACCTGGCCTCATGACTGAGTGGTAGTGGCTGCGGTGTTGCCTGAGGGCAAAGAGGCAACTGCTCGAGCAGCCTTGGCACCTCGAGTACCCTTGTTTCCACCTCTGGCACTCTTACGGTGGCCTCTGACTGCTAGCGCCTCTCGCTTTACTGAAGGACGAGTAATAGCGAAAGGAACCTCCCCTCCATTGCTGTCCCCTAGGTCGAAAAGGTAGAGGTTGGCGAACTGCAGCGCCCAACGACTTTACTGCAGCGCCCAACGACTTTGCTGCAGCTTTGGAGGTCTGCAACCTCTCAAGGCTCTTGTCAGCCTTGCTGCCAAAAAGGTGTTCACCGTCAAAGGGCATGTTGAGGAGCCGGGACTGCAACTCAGGAGCGAACCCAGACTTCCTCAACCACGCAAACCTGCGTATTACGGTGGTCGCCGCCATGGACCGGCTGACACAATCTGCCATGTCCAAACCCGACTGAACGGCCTCACACATGGCATCCTTGCCATCCCGAACCATAGCAAGGAAACCATCCCGTTCGTCCCCTTCGGGAATACGTTCAGCCGCTAAAGCAACACAGTTCCACAGAGTGTGTGCGAAACGAGACAAGGCACATATGGAGTTGGCCGCCTGAAGCGCCATACCCCCTGAAGAAAACACTTTCTTCGCCCAGCTGTCAAAACGTTTGTCGTCCCTATCCAGAGGGATGGTAGGATACGACGCCTGCTTTGCCGGGGCCGTAGCCGTCTGCACCACCAAACTCTCCAGAGTGGGGTACCTGGATAAGTAGCAGAGGTCGCTACTGGCTCGACGGAATTTTTGCGACAAAGACTTGCCCACTGCCGGGAGACTCTCCGGAGCAGTCCAAGCCGCCGCCGCCCTTCTCTGCAGAGCCATATGAAATGGCAAAACCGGGTCAGTGGGGGGGACAGAGATCAAGGATGTCCGTGAGATCATCCAGAACGAACTCTCCTGGGGGAGCTGACCAACCCGAGTACTCGGTGACCCGAGACAGAAGGCGCCGATATGAAGAATTGGCATGAGTGCCAGGCTCCAACTCACCTCCGGAGAGGTGTCCAGTCCACTGGCATCATGCAGTGACTGCCTCAGGTCATCAAACTGGCTATGGCCCAAGATGAGCTCATTTGGAACCGGAGCCTTCATCACCCTCTGAAATGTACTCCAGGCGGGGAGAGGAAGACCTCTGGGGACCAAAGCAGTGCCTGACCTTAGCCAGAGCCTTTCTAGGGGCTAACACCACCACCTCGAAAGGCATCGAGGGCACCGAACTAGTCGGCATCGACAGAAAAGGTGTCGACGTCAGCTGCAGTGCCGCCAGCATCGACACAGGTCTCGAATCCGGAGCTCCGAGCGTGTCTCTCGACGACCTAGGCGCCGACGACGACTTCCTCGGAGGCGGAGCCTCGAGAGAAATCGATGACCTCGGCGCCACAGGCGTCGACGTCTTCTTCGAAGACGGCACATGATCACGCGGTCACGCGGTCTCAAGCGCGTCGAGGACCGGGACCTAGAACGGGCATGGCGAGAACGGCTACCCTTGTCCGAGCAGGACCTCTCCCGCAAGCCGTGGCGACCACCCGAGCCTGAAGGCGTACGAGCGGTGTCTCTCGACCGGTGCCGACCGACCCCACTCGGAGGCGCGGACGGACCGGTGCCCTGCGATTCAAGAATCGCTAGCATCTGCTTCCCGAAGGAAGCCCATTCCTCTGGTGTCGCTTGCATGGAGGGGTAAGCGACCCGCCGACGGGCAGAGTCCTCGGAAGAGGACGGGGAAGGCGACCGATGCCGGTGCTTCCGGGAATGCCTCGAAGAGGCGGAGGAGTGGCGAGACCGACTCCTGGAAGGAGACCCACTGGACTTCCGACGAAGCGGAGAGTCGCCCCTCGAGTCATCCGTCAAAAGCCTCGCAGACCTCGACTTCCGGGGCTTAGACACCCGATCTACCGACAGCTTCTTGCGTTCCCGCAAGGCCTTTGCCGTGAGCGACTGGCAGTCGACACAGTCCGTATCGTGGGCCTCCCCGAGGCACGAGAGGCAGGCGTCATGCGAGTCCATGACCGACATCTTGGACCCACAGTCCCCGCATTTCTTGAAGCCCGGATGCGGGGTTGAAGACGAAGTAGACATCACCACGAACAGGTCTTCACAAAAAAACGAACAGGTTCAACGAACCGAGAATTGAAAACAGCAAACTCCAAAGAGTCGAGGCATACCGAGATTCACGAAGCAAACACGTTCGCGGAAAAAACGGAACTGAGGCTATGGGCGTCGTGCATCCTACTTATCACATCGGGTGACGTCGGCCGTCGGAGGAGGTCCTCGGGGACGGCGCATCGACGTCATCAACGCAGGACGCCAAACATTTTCTGAAGCAGCACAGCTGTGGACATTACCCGTCATAGATATGGAATACGTCGGAGGGCCCAATCCCCTCGAAAGAAAAAAAAATTACAAATAAAAGCACTTAACATTCATAATACTATAAAATAAAAACAAACTAGGATCATAAGGTTGCACTATAGAAAAAAGGAAATGTTATTAGATTCTCTGGGACTACGTAACTGGGCAAATAACACCAATTATATTTTTACTGAGCAACTGCCATGGGTTTTCCCTCAGTGCCAAGGCCTTTTTTTGGTGATTTTGGTATTTCGCCATTCAATGCCTTCTAACGTTTTCGGTTTCATTAACCCTTTAAGTGCCAAGGACGAGGTATCTCGTCCATGGCAACAGGGAGGTAATCCCAAGGACGAGATACGCGGCCGTCGGCACTTAAGGGGTTAAAATATAGATGAGGGGAGAAAATCTTTTGTAATGCAATCAATTTGAGTCAATTTTCAGCGTGAATGCACTCACTGTGATACACAAAAGTCCTGTAAATACCTTTGGCATCACAAATTTAGCAAGCTTTACAAAACCTATGGTTCCTAGTGATAGTTTTGAATGCCATAGTTTAGAATGGCAAAGTTCTGAATAAAAATGCGTCAAAAAAATGCATTTTTTTATGGGGGGGCCCCACCCCAACCCCCGTTTTTTTTTAAACCCATAAAACCTATTTTAGTAAAAAAAAAAAAACATTCAAAAAAACTTTACCTACGAAAAAAATGCATTTTTCCAAACTTTTGTCATTCGAAACTATGTTTTCGAAACAATGCCTGGATACCAAACCTAGCTTCCATCTTGTGATGCCAGCTGCCTACGACGGGAAGAGTTCCTGATACAAAATTCTGAATTACTCTTTTTAATTTAATTGCCTTCACTGGTCATGTCCAATAAAAAGAAAATGCATAAAACCACGGCTCAACATTGGGTTACCAGTTCCCTTTTGGTCTACTCCACCCAAAGGAGGAAATACCAGCCCCATACAATTGTACCATATCTTTGAGGAATCAACCCAGTCAACCCTACTCCTAAGCAAACTGCCACAGGAGAGATTAAGTCGCACACTTAAGGGTCTTCTATGCCTTATGCCTTACTCTTCCCATTCAACTGAATAGATTTTTGATGAAAAACTAGGCTCTGTAGCAATGAAGCAGATGTTTGCACTATTTTATTTAAATTAAATCTATGCTGCTTCATGCACGGTTTAGATGAAAACATGTAGACCAGCCATATTGGCAGCAGCACATGCTTCTATGGCTTTCAGATGAGGTTTCCAGGTAACGGTGGTTTGACATTTTTGACCAAGATACCAGGCTTGCACTATACATTTCCCCAGACTTGTGTGCCACAAAAAGACTTTTGTAAGAGGCCAACAAAAGATCATGAACCTCGATTTAAGTTTATTTTTATGTTCCATCTTTGCAGCATTGAACTCAAGCCGTAATTGTTCACTCTATCCCTACAAAGCAGTGCAGGAATAGGGCCGTAATGCCCTCCACTGGTGGTGCATGGAAGACTTCCAAGAGAGTAGTTGTGACGAAAGCAGACCAATCTCTCTGGCAAGGCAAAACTTGATCCCTGCCCATGCCTCAAGGGTCCCTGCCTGTGAGCAGGAGGCCGTCAAACTTGGGTAGCCACAGGGAAAGGAAATCTGTGTATGGAAAGAGTATAAACAAGAGGTAGAGTATACAGCTAACCCCTCTTCTGTGCAGGCCTTGTGGTACCTCTCAAAGAAACACTGCAGATTTTGGAATCAATGCTTGTTAGGCAGAAACCTGTGCAGTTCCCTCTGGGACCACCGCAAAAGATTTAGGACTACAGGTGTTTGGCAGTAAACCCACTTGGTAGCAGTCTGTACCACACAGATTCACTTGGTAGCTGTGGCTGAGCAGTCAGACTTCCCTCAAGAAGAGTTAGGCAGTATACAGAGTATTCACAATAGGTCAAGAGCACACAATAGAACAAGTAAACACTGACCAGGGCTTGGTGTAAAAGAGATATAATTATTTATTTAAAACCACATCTAGAAAAACACACAGGCACTAATAGTAAGCAATTCAAAAACACGGTCACTAAAAGATATACACTCCCTTAAAAGAATATTAGACAAGTCTTAAGAAAAGCCCCACTTATTTTCAGACAGCGGTGAGCGCTTAACGTAGATGGCACTCTTATAATTTGTTTTTTAAAAAGGGAGAGAAAAGCAGAGAACAACTTGAAACAGATCCCAACACTTTTACAAGAACAGAACAAGAGGGGAAGGCAAAGTAAAACCGTGAATTCAGAGTCAGTAGGCCGGAACCGCTTTAAGAGGATCGAAACGAAATGTGTCCAAGGTCACACGGTTGCAGTGCACAAAAGTCTTGTAATGGTTCAAAAAGGATTTGGATCAAAGAAAGGGACCAGTTAGAGGGTCAAGGCGGCCAGCCCAGTCCAGAAGGTTAAGGAGTTATTATTACCTTGTTGCAATCTTTAGAAAGGGAGGCCTGGCGGACACGGTACCTTAAAGTGGTGAGAACGCTCCAGAGGGGGCAGTTGTTCCTGGCAGCGGATGCAAGTCGGTGCTTCGTCCAGGGGAAGAGAGGATCTCGTTGTGGAGGAAGACAGGAGTCCGTTGCACTGCCAGGGAAGAAACCAGCCGCAGAGTTTCTCAGGTACAAGGAGCGGTCCGTTGATTCGCGGTTCAGTGGTGAGTGGCTATCCGGCTACCGGGGTGCTTGGCACGGGCAGTTGGACCACAAATCGGGCTGGGGTGCGACGAAAGAAAGGTAAACTGGTTGTGCCCACCAGTCAGGGGAAAAAGCCTCTCCAGCCAGGAGATCTTCTCTGTCGTCGGGAAGTGGTGTTGGTTCTGCAGGGCTCCACCGATGGTGTTGTCATGGTAGGTCGGCTCAGCTTCTCCCTCGTCGGATTCTCAGGTCCTGTGGCGACTTCTGAAGTTCCAGTCCCCAAAGCCCTGCTTTTATGCAGCATACCCCCATTCACTCAGCCTAGCCGTCAATCAAACATGCTAAGTGGTGAGCCGGCCAATCGCACAAGAGTGCGACTTGAGTTACCAAGGTAACTCAGTCCAGGGTGCCTAAACCCCCTCCCACACCCCTCTGGTACCCAGACAGAGTGGCACCACTTTTGGAGGCTTCTGTGGAGAAGCCCGCCAAAAAGTGGAACAAAGGGCTCGACTTGGGTTGGAGTCACAGAAGAGAACACAAACGCCATTTTAGAATCGAGTCTTGGCAAAAAATACCAACCGGAGAATTAATATTAATTAAATAAACCGGCGGTATGTTCGAGGCTATGAGAATTAAATAATTAAAGTTGGTAGCCTCGAACAATGGGAAAATCCCATAGGGAAATATTCGCGGTCGAATATACAAAGTAGTTTCCACTGCCACCAGCCAAAACTCGATCAGGGGGGACGGAGACGTGCCCCCTCGACTAACAGACCCCGGGGCAATCGAATTGCCCCGACCAGTACATCCACAATATGATGGTTTGTACTGGTTTCTGTTAATAATTTGGGACTAGTAAAGCCAATGGTGACTTTACATGCCCTGGGAGACAGTAGTCAGTCCCAGGGTATGGAGTCTATGGTGGGGTGTCACAATGACACCCCTGTGTTACTGCACGGAGGGTGCTGTGTAACACACATAGGAAAAACACATGAGACCCTATGGAGTAAAGAACCCCATAGCCCATAAAACACATTACCACTCAAAGGAATACCATAAATCATGTCGAAGAGTGGGAGAAAAAGAGTCACTCTTGGCAGGAGGAAAAAACAAACTCCAGAAATCCAGCAAAGCTGCTGGGGGACTCACTAGGTTAGGAAGTTCAGCCTAAAGAGAGAATTCTCCCTAACAATGCTGCACTGCGCAACGTTCACCCTTCTAGATTTAAATACTTAATAGTTGATTAAACAATTTCTCATAAGTTGTTAAAAAATCAAATACAAAATACATTCAGACATAGGAACACTTAAAACATTGTGGGTTAGTAGAGATGTGTTATTTTGGATAGAGAGATGGCTAAATCATAGAAAACAAGTCCTTGTAAGCCAGTGGGCCCCCTCAGCTGCCATGCCACCAGAGCAGTACTAATGGGCATAGCACTCCCCAGCCATTCCTTTAATGGCAACTGATGAGCAGTTAAGAAGTGTTGCATCATAAACACCAGCCTGTCGCTACCAGCCCTGTTAAATCTTACAGAATAAAAGGATTTTAAAATTCTTCATTTTTTCTATGTACTGTCTAGCTGGTTTCCATTAGGTCAGCTAGATGTACACCATAAAGATGTTTTGAACTTCAAATGTTGTTTAGACAGATGAAAGTCTACCAATAACTCAGCATGCAACCATCAGTTTATTAGAAAAATAAATCTAGGTTCTACTATTGTACAAGTCTCCCTTCCAATTGCCGTCCAGTATTTCAATGAATGCCAATGTTTATAAAGCCACGACACGTCTTTTTTTGGGGGCGCGAGGAGAATGGGGCCTCACTCCCAGTCAGCTTAGCACTGCCATGGCTCACCCATTACTGCACCACAGATTGATGACAAATAAACCGGTTTGCCCCATTTCCATCACTGCTACAGGGGTTTGGTCTAAAAACTACTCTGCACCACACATTTCAAATGGTTTACCGGCCAATGGCAATAAACTGGATACATAGAGCAAAAAAAAGAGCGTTCTAGGATCCATTGCCTCTTTTCTCACCTTTATCATTTGACTGACCTGCCCGCATTTGGCGATCTCATTTTCTACCATTTTATTACGCTCATCTCCACTGCAGTAGGATTAGCCTTATTAATAACAAAATGCACCCTCACCACCTACCATCCAGCCCAATACTAACTGGTACACAATCTGCTCGAACACGGCTCTAGCCTCTTCCTTGGTCCCCCACTCGACTCCTTCCCAACTTGACGAAATACTCAAATTCGCTAAATACAACCTCTGTAGTCTCTGCTGCGTACCACAACCCCCACTTCCCAACACCACCTTCATGCTAGTTGGCACTAAGAAATTGGTCCGTTTTGAAATTCCTGTACATGTCCAGTCCTCTCGAGCTATGTTGTGTCTTGTCCCTGGTATAGGTCAAATTTAATCCCACTATCAATGCAACTCATTCCTCATTTAGGTCACCTGGGCAGAATCACCCAGTGTAGTTTGTTTTAAATGAGTATTCAAAACCGTGTTCCCTCAAAAGGAACCCATCCTTGTTTGTCCAATTATTTTTATACATTCTTTGACTTTAAGCAACCCCTCCCTCACCCCTCATTTTTACATTCACCCATGAACTGCTTTTTCACCAACAAGGTTTGATCAATAGGTACACGTTGATTTACATCAGTCTGGTCCTGCCATATTACAAGCAACAGACTTGCTCAAAGATTAAAGCAAGGTAATCATCAAATAATTGGAAAGGCAAGAAAGGAACAAGTTACTTACCTGTAACTCTTGTTCTCCAGCATGGGTCTAGCATGGATTCACATGCTCATAAATATTCCCCATCAGGCTAGGAATCCTCGGTAAAAAAGAGAAAAAAAACGAAAAAAAAAACGCACTTTGTGAAGGGCTGTTAAGGGCTGTCTACAGCTGGACTCATTGCTGTTTGCTGTGTGGATTGACGTTTCCTGTGTCTCCAGTACTGACTGAGATACTGATAATGATCTCGCTCTTTCCATAGAAAGGAGAAGGAAAGAACTAAAAGCTGAAATTTCTGTGCTTTTGTTGATCCCACCCTTCCTACCCACAATCCATATAACCTGGAAATTTCGTGCTTTATGCGCGCGTGCGCTTTTTGTGAAGCGCTGTTAAGGGCTGCCTATGGCTGTCCACGGGGGTCGAGGGTGTTGAGAGGGTTCGGTTTCTTTCGTTCAGTAACTGTGGATGTGCATCTTGATAGTGACTTTGCATTAATTGACACTTGCGAACTGTGGGTGCGTTCTATTAATGTAGTGCTTTTTTCTTTTTTTCTTATTTTAATCTTTGCTTTCTTTGCCTTTTAATTTTCTGTGTTCCTTTGTATTAATTTATTACTGGCATAACTTATTTTTAGTTGTTCAATCTAAAACACCAGGATTGTGCACTTTATATTATGTACACCTTAAAAACCAATATGCCAGACACGTTAACTGGTCCCATCATGGCGGGGAGCCCTAGCGCTTTTGCGCTACGGAAAGTCTCCGAAAAAAACATTACCCTGACTCCGGCAGTCAAAAAAGATCTATTCATGAATGATATTCGGGACTACTGTGTCATACCTAGCTCGAACTTCGGAGTCGGCAGGGGAGAGGGGAGTAGTGTATCGGGGACCGCAGCCCAGCCATTCTTAGATCATGGCCGATCTAAGTCAGGTGGTGAGCACCAAACAATTGAAGAACAGACTTTGCTTAATGCGAGTAAGCAGGTTAATTACGTATCACCTAGAGTTCTAAGACCTAAAGCCAAAAGCGGTCCTTGTGATGACTCATCAGTATTGGAGTCATCCGGGATGGACTAGAGTAACAACTTCTCTAGTACAATGACGAACAGTGTGGTGCCCCCGCTTGATCTGCCCCAAATTTCTTCATCGGATTTGTCTTTACATGCTAGCTTCTCAAATGGGTTACACGAAGACAATTTAGCAAGTTCCCCACGGGTACATTATGAGAACAAAACTATATCCACTTGTGTTTGTTTTGTTTGTTGCCCCAACACCAAGACGCCCTGTGCCTATGCTACAGGGTCAGGAGCAGAGTCTAAAACCTCCATTACTAGAATTTACACTAGCTGCTATTAACATAGCTCTAGTCACTCTAGGACGATTATTTGAAACGCTTGATCAAAAGATTTCGCAACAAGCGCTACAAATTGACCACATTGCGGAATGGATTAAAAAAAACTTCTCGCACCCCAAGCAAATCACAACTTGAAGTGAAAGAAAAGCAGCGGCCTAATGACATTATCCCTGTATTACAAGGGCCCCGAGAGGATCTCGCTATAGTTCCCACCCCAGTGCTACCAATATTTAGCAAAGTGATTCGATCTCCTAGTGCCTCTGATCTGAATTTGGATTCAAGAGTGAACCAAGAGACAGCAATTACGGGAACGGCGGGCTCCACTCAGAAAATCTATGCCATATTTTAACCTAAGAATGGAGTTAAAAAACCTTTGAACACTTACCCGAAAAATGTTTTGCGTGCAACTGGAACAAAGGAAGTGAAGAAAACCAAAGGACATCAAAAATATAGAAGTAATTCCTAACTCATCTACCAGACAGGTCATTAAGAAACTATGGGCGTCTCGTCAACCAATTGCGAGCTCTGCAGTCAAACATAAAGAAATGCGAAAGAATAACACGTTTTTGGCTGGTCAAAATAAGGGAGTTGGATGTGTCCCAACTCATCAACCGGTAGACGACCTGGTTAATGAAATAACTAAAGTACAGTCACCTGGACAGAAAGGTAATAATGGGGTGGCAAGGGTACCAGCAGCAATAAAAACAAATGGACAATCTCAAGTGAGGACGCTGGTAGAACAGGAAAAACAGATCCTAGAATTACGCAGGAAAGAGATTCGAAGCTGTAGATGCTTATTTGAACTCACAAGCACAGAACAACAACCAGCAGAGCCTACCGATCACCAAAAACCCTGATGGTAAAGGAGGTTCTGGTAATATTCCAGATGACTTGGTGACTCAGTGCCGGTAAAAATGTCAGAATGCACATGCCAACAGAGTCAATGCGCAGCCATTCCAACGCAACAAGGTCGAGGGGACTCCCACTCAACTGCTTTGTCAAAATCGCACTATGAGAGCACAAGACCTACCCACCTCGAACACTGACCGAAATAGAATGCAGAAGCGAGTTGACCCAAGACCAAAAACGGATCAATATACTTTCATTATAAAGCGTCGACCTGCACCTTTTAAGCAATACACACTGTGCCAGGCAAATATCCTGAATATCTTCAAAGATACGTCCCTGCTTACTGACCTTACCACAGTTGATGTGGCACAGGTTGAATTTCCGAACTTGTATCAACCCAAGATGGTGAGACTTTGGATTTCTTCAGGTCTGGTGGCGCTGACAATCTGGGAGGCCAAAGAAGAGCTGTTCGATCTACGTTTTATCATCACGCAAGATCAAGCAACCTCTAAGACCTCTGATCACACTAAAACTTTAATAAACAAATATATTAGTGGAGCCCGCCGGACATCTACCGTGTCACCTTGCCTTTCACGCCATACATAACCTCAGAGTAATGGAGTTAAGGGGTGCAAAGTGGCACCAACCATCAGGCTTGCAAGTTGGAACACCAGAGGCCACTCATTTAACGAGTTCCCTAGTAAAGTATCTCAGAGATTTCGATATATTAGTGTACCAAGAAACCTGGTTGAGGAATCCGCCTGTCTGGAACGACTGACATCCTACTGGTTCCAGCACTGTGGGCCTCCAAGGGTAGACCCACTTCGGGACTGATGGTTGTGACTAAACTGAGTTCTTCCTGTACTTTGCACCCTTGGGCTGCAGTTAATCAATGTATTCAACTAGTCAGGATCTCAGTTATGGATCAGGTCATCACTTTGGTAAATATTTACCGAAATCCATCAGTCATGGGCGAAAATATGTTCTTGAAGGGAATAATGGACATCCTTGATCTAATAGCCATGGATAATGAAGTCACAAGTATTAATTTGCTGGGCGACCTTAATCTACATTGTTTGGACAAGAGCGAACTTAAAAAAAAAACAGAAGTAGTGACCAAATGGATCAATTTAATGGATGAACGACAATTAAAAATGCTCAATGGGGCGACTAAGGGAGATATGCCACCTCGGGCAACATGGTCAAAAGGCCTGGTCGAAAGCCCCATCGACTACATATACATTGACAGGTCACTATTCAACAAAATTGACTGCTTTGAGGTGGTTAAGCAAATCTTCAGTGACCATGATATTTTAACGATGTCATGGTCCTGGGAAACAAACTTTGTAATTCCTCAAAGGGAACATTACTGCGATTACTTGGAAATTAACAAAACGAGATTTTGCTGGAACGAAGACAAGCTAGCTCAGTTGGACACACTGCTGAGGCGGAATGTAGTCAATTTTAAAGACTCTCTCTACACAAGTGGCATATTGGCCTTTAAAGACTGCTACAGACCAAACACTAGCAAAAGATCAAAAACCCATTGCTTCGATCAAGAGCAAAGGGAAAGAAAAGCCGAAATGCGGCGTGAAAATGCATTGAAATTTATACCAAAAGAAGACAGAAAGACTGCCCTTCAATCCATCAAATGTCGATACAGAAACTGGACGCGTGTAAGAAGAGCCATTAAATATCAGCGCGATGGCAAGACTATGTTGAGAACTTGGTCTTTGAAAAACTCAGCTGACATGTGGTCACTCTTGAACAACTTGTTAGAAAAGAAACAACTTGCAGCTCAAATTAATGGGGTCACTGAAGAACAATGGCTCACACACTTTCATGAGCTGTATAATCTGTCGCAATGGCCATTTCAAACACCACCATTGATTAAATGTGACAACTGGCAGTTAAATATTGACAAAGAGGACATTGAGGAGTTAATCATAAAATCCTCTGGTTCACGAGCACCAGGGCCAGATGGACTGACCAATGCCATCTTAAAAGCCCATCGGCATGAATGGGCAATGATTCTATACACCATCATTCTGAATGTTGTCGAAAGGAAAGAAATTCCCTTGTTTTGGCAGAAAGCAGTGGTAATCCCAATCTACAAAAAGGGTAATTGTACCATACCTCAAAATTACAGGCCTATATCAATGCTTGACGTCATAGGGAAAATCTTTTCCCCATGTGTTTTGCGAGATTTTAATTAATGGACAGCAAAACATCACAAGAGAGATCCATGTCAAACAGGCTTTGTACGAGGGATGGGAACCAGTGTCAATCTTATGTCACTCTTATCCAATTCAATATCATGCCCGTATCAATAAGCAACCTCTGTACCTTGCCTATATTGATTTTTCATGCGGCCTTTGATTCAGTGTCTCGTGAGATCTTGACGCAGAAATTGCAAAGAGTCAAGTGTCCAGCCACTATTATTGACATCAACAAATTACACACTGAAACATCTATTCAAGTGAGATTGAATGTGGAAGGCTTGCGGTCATCTTCTGTTTCTACTAAAAAGGGGTTGAGACATGGATGCATTCTCGCATCTGCCCTGTTTAACTTCTTTATTTATGACATCCCAGACATTTTTCAAACCTGACTTGTGATCCTCCGGTTCTGGGCAAAGTGAAGGTCCCGGCATATATGCCGATGATTTGATTCTAATCTCAAAAACCCTGAGTGGCCTACAAAAATCATTGCATGCTCTGGAAGATTATATTTCTCATAATCAACTGCTGATTAATATTAATAAAGCAAAAATCATGATTTATAATGCCTGACAAAGGAAGTCGAACAAATTTAGATGGATGCTGCATGGGGTAAACCTAGAAATAGTTCATCAATATACCTATCTTGGGATGCAAATTGATACTCTGCAATCTAACCAAGCCCATTTGGCGCTACTGAACCAAAGAGTAGTAACAGCAATTTCACAATCAAAAATCATATTGTTTAAATATGGTAAGTACTCAATAAAAAAAAAAAACAAAGACCGTCCCTGTTATCTTATATGGCTTAGAAACTCGGAGAACAATTTAGAGATCCACTTTAGAGAGACTGGAAGGCAAATTCTGGAGGAGGGTTTTAAACCTGCCACAGTGTACGCCATGTGCACTTATTCGGTATGAAATTGGTCTATTATCCTTATTCGCCAGGTTTCAGTGGAGCCAATGTGCTCCGTTTAGAAAATGCTTGCTAACAGAGAAATCTGAAAACTTGTCATCAGTGCTTGCAGCGTACATCTTAAAATCAAAACATTAATTTGCAGAGAAGTGGTGTAACAATGTGTTTGACACCTTGTTAGCGGCGGACATAACTGTGCAAACCCTTATGGAAAACCCAGATAGAGCCAAAAAAAATAAAAAATAAAAATTGCATTTACACTATTGGATCCAAACTCGAGAAACATGTCTTATGTATAAAGTGCTCAGAGATAACCCTTTTGCAAAAAAAACAAAAAAACAATGTGAGCCATATTTGCTCCAATATCCGAACCCAGTTTTCCGCACTGCTATACTACGCTTTCGAATTAATCTGTGGAATACAGGTGAAATCTTGCTTAAGCGAAAGTTAGTCAACAAAAATCTAGTGATTTATCAAGTATGTAAAAACAAACAAATAAGAGAATCCTTGTGGCACTTGTTCATGGTTTGTCCGGGAACTTCCAAAGAACGTGAATAATTTTTATTTAAACACTGTCAATACCAAACTTTTTATCTGAAAGAACAATGGAATGTGTTCTCAACAAATCGGATGTCTGGATGCAATTTTTGCCAAATCATGTTGAAACAAGGGGGTTTGCTTTGTTGAAAGCTTTGAATAATTTTAGATTAACTATATTTGAAATTGAGCTCATTTATTTAAAATTGTTTTGTTTTAACTTCTTTTAACAAATGTTTAATTGCAAACATTTTTCTTCACTTATTAATCTATGTTGTAAAGTTGAATAATTTCAGCTATAGCAAAAAAAAAAACAAATTCTGCTCCAGTTTCACTTCTGAACTGTCTTTCTCCTAACAACCAATCACTGGTCTCTGGGTAATACTGCCCCCAGCCAATGACTGCCCTTTACCCAAGACCCTCCCCTGGCAGCCATCTTCAGATTTGGTAGGACATAAATTGGCAGTAGGACCAAGAAAAGAGCCGCAGATGGGTAGGTGGGAGGGTTCATATGTGAATCCATGCCAGACCCATGCTGGAGAACAAGTTAGTAACTTGTTCCTTCTCTAGCATGGGGTCTGGCATGGATTCACATGCTCATGAAGAATACATAGCAGTACACACATGCACAACCACGGGAGGTGGCAAGGCTCAACATTAAGCCTCCATTACCTCCTCACCAGGCTCACCTTCAAGCGATCAGGTTGCAAAGCACTGCTTGGCCGACTCTGGACTCCTCCCTGGAATTCCTGTTGACGCAGTAGAACTTTGTGAAGGTGTGCGTTGACCTCCACATAGCAGCCCTGCAGATGTCAAGCAGGGGCACACAGGAACGCCGTAGTTGCAGCGATCGCTCTGGTCGAGTGGGCTCTCGGACGGCCAGGCAACGGTCTGTTTGCCAACCGGTGACAATGGGTGATGCAGCCAGAGAGCCACCTGGAAATGGAAGCCTTGGAGAGGGCCTTCCCATGGTTCACAGGGCCAAAGTTCACAAAAAGTTGCGACGTCTTCCGGAAACCCTTTGTGAGGTCCACACAGAACTTCAGCGCTCTAACCACATCCAGCGAGTGCAAAGTCCTCTCAGCCGGCGATGAAAGCGGCCGGAAGAATACAGTTAACACCAAGGGCTCGTTTAGATGAAAGTCCGACAGCACCTTGGACATGGAGGGGTGTCCGTAGCACACCCTTGTCTCGTGTAATGTCAAATAAGGTGGTTTACATGAGGTCCTAGATCTCTCCCACTCGCCGCGCGGAAGTGATGGCCACCAGAAAAGCTGTTTTCCACTACAAAATTTCAGTGGCGCCGACTGCATAAGCTCGAACGGAGGATCCATGAGCCTAGTCAGCACCACATTGAGCTCACACGCCGGGGACGGAGCCTTCACCGGCGGGAACCAGCAAAATAGTCCTTTGACGAACTCCTTGACTAATCGATGCAACCAGAACGATGATCGTCCCGGAGACCTGGTGAAGTGGGAGATAGCCGCCAGATGAACCTTGATGGAAGCATGGGCCAGTCCTGCCTTGGCCAACGACAACAAATACGGAAGCACTTGCAGAGCAGTAACTCGTAGAGGGCGATCTTCCGAGCACAGCACCAAACGGTGAACCTCTCGCACTTGTGCCCATAGCATTTGCAAGCAGACAAAGCTCTGGCCTTGGCAAGCACCTCCTTACAGTCCGCTGGTAGATTGTGGCCCCCAAACTCCAATGCTGCAGCAGCCAGGCCTTCAGGTTCAGCGATCCTGCGTCGCGGTGCGGGATCGCGCCTCCTTCCCTGGAGAGAAGATCTGCGACCACCGGAAGCTTGACTGGAGGGGACGCCGATATGTCCAGAAGGTCCGGATACCATTTCGGTCTCGGCCACGCCGCTGCGACGAGGATTATCCTGCACCGGGACCGTCTGAGTTGATTGACTAGTCTAAGAAGCAATGGCAACGGAGGGGACGCATACAGGAACAGGCCGTCTCGGGGGAAAGAGAATGCGTCCCCCATGCTCCCCGGCTGTGGAAACCTGCTGGCGAACCTCCGGCACTTGGTGTTCGTCACCATCAAACATATAGATGCGGGGATGGCCCCATCTGCTGAACAGGTGATCCACTTGGTCCCGCCGAGATTCCCACTCGTGGCACGAGTGCAGCTCCCTGCTGAGAGAGTCGGAGATAGTGTTCTTCATTCCTGCCAGATGAAACGGGATGAGGAACATCCCCTGGGCTATGGCCGAGTGCCAAAGGTCCTGTGCCTCTTTGGGAAGCACCAGGGATCTGGTTCCCCCCATGTTTCTGGATTTAGAACATAATGGTGGTGTCTGTGAAAACCCATACCACCTTACCCTTGAGGGATGGAAGAAGGGGCTTGAGGGCCCAAAAAACTGCCTGTAGCTCCAACAGATCGATGTGCAACGTATTCACCTCTGAGGGCCACAGGCCTCTTGCATGAAGACATCCTGTGTGCGCTACCCATCCTTCCAGAGAGGGGTCTGTTGTGACTGTCTCCTGATGAGGTGGGGTCTGGGAATCTGCGCCTGTGGACAGATGTGTGTGCACTCCCCACCACTGTATCGCTCGAGGGAAACCCTCATTGAGTGTGATCTTGTCCTCAAAGCTTCCTGACGGGCATCTAGGAACTCTTGCAGCAAACGCATCCGTAGCCTGCACAGCCGAATGAGGTATATGCATGACATGCCGAGTAGGGACTTTATGGACCTAACCCTTGCAACCTTCAGGGCCAACAGCCGTTGTATCTTGCCCAAGATGGCCGCTATCCTCTCCTCCGACGGAGACGCCAGACACAACACTGTGTTGAGTCTGGATCTCAGAAACCGCGCGTCCTGCGATGGAATCAAGCAGGACTTTGCATAGTTCACTGAGAACCCCAGATCTGTCAGGAGTTGGGCGGTCTTCGCTGTGTGTTCGACGGCGATGTCCTTTGAGCTTGCCAGGATGAGTCAGTCGTCCAGCTAAGGATGCACGTGGATCCCTCATAGGCGCAGCTCCGCCACCAGGCACTTCGTGAACACTCCTGGTGCCGACTTTAGTCCCAAGGGAAGGGCCTTGAACTGGTAGGGGTGTCCTTGAACCACGAAGCGCAGATACTTGAGTTGGTCCTTGTGTATGGGGATGTGAAAATAGGCTTCTTCGAAGTCCAGCGACAACAGAAAATCCCCTCCTTCAGCTGTCCTAGCACGTGCTGAATAGTCACCATCTGAAACTTCTTAGACTTGATGTACTTGTTCAGGCGGCAGAGGTCCAGGATGGGCCTCCAACCAGTAGTCTTCTTTTTGACTAAGAAGTAATGAGTACACTTGGAGCCCCAGAGCCTCTTTGGGACAAGCTCTATCGCACTCTTTCTTAGCATGGCCCGCACCTCCAGCAGCAGCTGAGGGATGTGATTTTCTTGATGGGCCACCAGTGGTATACAGGGACACTTCCATTGGAACTCTAGGGTGTGTCCGTGGGCGAGAGCGTCCAGCTGGGGATGGTCTTCCACACTCTGACGAAGTTCACCAGCCGACCTCCCACCAGGGTGCACGGTTGGGGGCACGACTCTACGGCCGGTTCAGTCCTGTTTTGACGTCGAAGCACCGCCTTCGGTGCCTTGGCAACAACATCCACCTCCAGACTTGGTACGGCCCCTGTAAGTCTCCTGGGCCGACGAGCGGAAGGGTTGGCGGTAGGACGAAGCACCTCCTCCAAATCCTTTAGAAGAAACTTGAGATTTTCCTCCAGAAGTCCGAAAGGACAGCCGTCATTGCTGGAGCGTGCCCAAAGCACGAGCCTTCTCAGTGTTCGCCTTGTTGGCCTGAAGATACTCGTCCACAGTCTTCCCAAACAAATTGTCCCTGTCGAAGGGCATGTCCAACACCATCGACTGAACATCCTGGCGGAAATTAGTGACCCTCAGCCAGCCCCGCCGACTAAGGCAAACGCTGTTGCTCATTTGGCGGAATCCCATGTCGGCAAATGTCTGGCCACTGTACCGGCGTGGTCCGAAGCCACCTCACCTTCTTGTAGGATCTCCAATGCCTCCGCCTTCGTCGTTGGGATGGAAGTGCAGGAGGGGGGCCATCTTGAACCAAAGTTCTGTCGTAACGCGCCGCTGCCGATGTAAAAACTCTCGCCCCACGACATCCAATTTCTTCCCCTCTCTGTCCGCAGGGGGGTGAGGCGGTTGTTTGGGTGAGCGTGTAACGATGGAGGGGGTGTAGCTGCCGACGAGGAGGAGCCCGAAGACTTCTTGGCCGCTGCCGAAACTACAGAGTCTGGCGACGGCTGGGACCGTAAGCACTTGGGGGCTGAGTCTTCTCATAACGGTCCCTCTTCGGGGGAGCCGATGAAGGGTTCTTCATGAGGGACAACCCGTCACCCCAAATGTCATCCAACAGCGGGATCGACAGCACGGTCTTCCTTTTCGACTCTGGTATAGGAAACCTTTCTTCTCCTACGGGATGAGCAGGAATAGCTCAGAGGCCCTGGAGATCATGGCGTGGAACGAGCCTATCTCGTCGGGTGGTGAAGATCTGGTAGGCGGCGATGGGAGATTCCCCCACCCGCCATAGTCTGAGCCAGTGCCCGTCGTCACTGTGTCTGCGTCCGTTTCATCCCTCGGGGGTAGTGGGGGTCAGGGGAGCGATTTAGAAGAGGGCGAAGGGTGGAACGGAGGAGGGGGGTGAACTTCTATCTTGGATGGTGGTCCCTCCGATGGTTGTGGCACCGCGGGTGGGGCCGCCAGTGTAAGAGGCATCCATGTCTGGATCTCCGAGCACAGGGTATGCAATATCCACCAAGATATCCCCATGTGGTTGTTAGAGGTGGAGGCGACTGAGACAAGGGCATTTGTGGCTTAGGATGTTCATCCGCGTGGTCACCGCCTTCCTGCTAGTCGGTCTCCTCATCGTCACTTTCGTTGTCGCCCTCGTCGGGATCCCTCTCATAGGGCATGCTCTCGACACATCGTCCCTCCTGGAGGATCGGGAGGTTGGTGAGCTCCTCCTCTGAGGAGATGTCCATGCCCTGAGGGCCACTGTGCCCTCCCCCCCTCCCTCTCTGCGACCAAGGGAAATAATGGGCATCACCTTCTCCGGCATCTTTTTGATGTGCTAGAAAGAGGATTCCCTCCTGGCAGGCAGGGATACCCTCGCCTTTGGGGCCATACCCAGCAGATCCGCCACTGCGGCCTTCGCGAGGGAAGCCACCACTCCTTCGATGGAGTGTTGGGCCTTTGTCTGATGCACCTGGGCCTTCACGGTCTTGGCCGAGTCTGCGGCTTTCACCTTAGGGGGGAGGGTCGGGCCCTGTTCCCACTTTTCTGCAGGGCCAGGCTGGGTCTTCTTCAAGAGCTAGCCCGGATGGTCCGACGACTCCTTCGAAGATCCTGAGTGTTGGCTCGTGGTAGAAAGCGCTGGAGAGGCAGTGGACTTGTGGTGCTCGGCCTTATGTTGGGCCCCTGTGGGAGGGGTGCCCTCAAAGGTCTTAGAAGACTGCTCACCTTTCTTCTGGGCAGGGGAGGCATGCTGCTGGGACTCACCCAGAGCAGGGGCCCTGGCCTGCAGCCACTTGTAGGGACGCTTGCGACGATCGGTCCGCGTGCGGGGCACCATCTCCCTACAAGCCGCACAGTCATCCTCCACGTGCGTCGGGTCCGAGTGCAGGCAGTAAAAGAACAGGGAATGCACATCGTCCGAAAAGATATTCCGTAGGTTGCAGCCGGGGCAAATCTTGGAGGCGCAGAGTCCTTCTCATCCGCCATGTCCACGCGGGGTAGGCCATGAAGAAGCTTCTGGAATGCTCCAAAAAAAAAAAAAAAAAAAAAAAAAGAAAATCGCCCCTGAGGCGCACTGAAGAATCCGAAAACGGGTCCCTGTTAATCAGAAGATAGAGCGACGGAGCTTGAGGCTCGATTAACAGAAAAAAATAGAGCAAAACTTAGAAAAATCACAAAACGCAGTAAAAGCTCGAGAGCTAAAGCACAAGGACTCCCAACACTTGAACGTGCAGTAAAAACCTGAAGATAGCTGCAAAGGGAGGGGCTTAGGTAGAGGGCAGTCTTTGGCTGGGGGCAGTATGACCCAGAGACCAGTGATAGTTTGTTAGGAGAAAGACAGTTCAGAAGTGAAACTGAAACTGATTTTTTCTTTACCGAGGATTCCCAGCCGGACGACAGGGAATATTCATGAGCATGTGAATCCATGCCAGACCCCATGCTGGGGAATCTGCACAAAGCGCTGATAAATATTTCAAGTGACCTTTGTTCAAAAATATTAAAGCTCTTAAAGCATTGAATTCCATACTATTCTGATAGTTCCATTGTGAGGTTTGCATGCAGCCCGGAATACTTGGTTCAAATATCACATGAAAATGGAGCTTTCTAATTTGGTTTGCTGGACAGTGCCACAGATCATCATACAGACTCTAGGAGTTTGAAAACATTTACATTTTCCTTTATTAGTAAACAATAAATCTTATTGTGGGCTTTCAAAATTAAAAGTGCAATGTTTTCTAGAGTTAGGCTTTCCTGTTTTTAGTGAAATCCGATAAACACTGGTACAACGCCCCCGGAAGAAAAAGTGGCATTTCAAACGGAGAGCACTAAAGGTAATTTATTGGCTGGCTTGCCAGTAGGTACATAGTAGGCCAACCTTTGCTGCACCATCTCAGCAAACTAAGTGAAAACTCTTTAGAGCTCTACTTATGTTGCTAGCTACAAAATGTACACATGAAACACTAATGCAGCCATTCTCGCATAGGTCAGAATTAGACTTAAAAATCAAAACGAGCAAAATAAGTGCTGAATACTTCCATCTCTTGCGAAAACAGTGCCACTTGAGGCAAAAATGATGTACTAGCCCTCAGTGTGTAGGACGGTTAATGATCTTACTACAGTTATTACACATTTTTAAGTAAAGGGTAGCAAGAACATTGGATTCATGTAAAAGAAAAGATGTGGCAGGGTATGACATTGGGGTTTGCGGTATGAAATACAAGGGCAATGCAATATTTCACTCCCGGTGAACAATTAACCACCTGCAGGCCGGCTTCGGGTTAACCTTAAGCACTGACCTCATCGGACGGAAACCAACTCAATGTAGATAGTGCTTCCACCTACAAAATGTTATCTACTATGCAATGCTTTTTTGCTTTGCAGCATTCTGGAAAAACTTGATTGCATATATTAAAAAAGAAAAAAATGTTCAAGAATATTTGCTTTGAGTTAAAAAAAAGTAATAGACCCTCCTCCCTCCCCCTTAAAGCAGCCGACATCCCAATATCCTTGCTTTATCAACATTACATATTCATCCAACTTGCACTGACAGTTTATAGAAAAACTCCATAAAACACTCCGCTCAATGAACTGCTTCAAATCAAGAATGCAGAGATGCCGAATGAGCGGGTTGCATTTAGTCTCAAACGACTCCATTTTATCCCTGATCTGGGCTGTGAGCTTCTCCATAGCAGCAATTTGCCATAACTTGTGCAGCAATTGCCCCGGTGACTGAGTCAATTTCTAGGCCCCACATAGCAGTAATTGCTAATTTAGCCGCCAAGATCATGCTCTTGATTAGTTGCAGTCACATCTCCAAACCATTCCATTCCCCCCTAATGCCTGTTTGAGTTTGCATTGCCTGCTCCCACTTCATATATGGCTCCCTCTAATTCCTCCCATATAAGCCCGTTTCAGACAACTACCCATGAAGTGAGTCCATGTTCCCTCCTGCCCCCATTCCCTCTAACACCAGTTTCCAGCTGGAGGAAGGAATTTGTGCAACTTATCACCGTCTGTGCAGTATTTTGAGCTGTGTCCTTGTGTTGGGTGCATATTGAGCTCTACCAAGCGTTCCGGTACAGCTCATACCACTTCTGCTCCGAGACACCCTTCCCCAGCTCAGTCTTCCATTCCTTTTTGTATGGGCATTCACCCCTGCCTCCATAATGTAGTTGTAGACCTCCATCAACCCCTTCATACCTTCTGCATCTTGCAAGGTCTTTGAGAGCTGTAGAGTCCTCACCACCCACCTCTTGATCGTTCGATGACTCAGCCAGTGTCTAACCTGCTAGTAGCTATATCTATCCCCTTCCTGTTGACCGAAGTCCCTTTTACAATGGTCAAACCATTTAACATCCCCATTTTGCACAAAGTCCCTGATCTTCGTGCAGTCCAGTCTCTCCCACCTCTCAAAGTGCGTTTCCCTAAAGGCCAAGTAAAATTCTCATTCCCCTGTATTGCTGTGAAAAGAGATGGAAATGTAATTAGCAGCTCATTGCTGCCGATTCTTAGGTCCCACACCTCCATCGTACGTCGTGAAATCTTATTCATGTATATCCCTTAGCCCTCAGTTTTCTTTCCAGCCAGGGTTGCTTCAACTGTTAGACTGTTCTATGAACAGCCAGTGTCCACCCACTCCACTATTCATATGCGTGCCCCCAGGAAGGAGTTAATTAAATCTGGACGCAATAGGCCCCCCTTCAACATTCTGTGTTTTTTCAGAAAATGTCAACAAAATTATGTACAAAGCAGTCTGAGGATTTTATTCTCTTACGAGCTACGAACAATAGTTTTGCAGTTCTGAATTTGCCATTTTCCAAGCACGGGTTGAGTTGGAATTATTTTTTAATTATAAGTACCTTCAGTTTTGTGAGATGTTGCCGATTTTTTCAAAAGCATACATTTCGGAAAAGTAGATACAATTCCAAGTTCAGGAAGGGGTCATTTGCACAAAACAGGCAACAACTATGTACCCATAATTCTATAGTTTGGCAAAAAACTTGGAAAAGTGACAGAAAAAAAGTATTTGCAGGATATGTTTGCACTTGTAAGGTAATGGCTTCCAGGAATATTCAGAAAAGCAATACACTGCTACATTCCCCAACTCTTCTAGTTAGGAAAACACATTTTTCATAAAGGTTTCACAAAACTACTAGCCAAAAAAAACAAGCCGTATCAATATTTCTATGCTAACGGCCTAAACTGAGGTACTTGGCATTTGAAAACAATGAAACCAATGTAGTGAAGAATGCCAAGCATACATCCTCCCGACCGCCAGGCAATGAACGGGAGGACTTCCCCATCCGTGCCTGGGTGTCGGGGGTCAGTCCTGATGACATCGGCGCACATGGCGTGCGCCAACGTGATCAGGAAGTGAAATGTACATGCTGAAGCCTTTCAGCTTCACCATGTACATAGCGCAGTTTTTCGTGCTGCATGGCCATTTCTTGCCCGATTGGCTTAATAAGTGGAGACTCGTCCCTTTCCAACAAGCCCTCCTCCAAGCAGATTGCTGGTAGAGGATCATTCAATCCTCGACCAGCAATCACTACTGGACCACCAGGGAATTGATTTTGGGGTGGGGGTTGTTAGAACAGTTTTTCTGAAGTCCAACTAGGGGCTTAGGTAAAACCATTCAACAGACAGTACAAGACTCCACTCTTGGTATAAGGCTGTACCACCAGAGTTCATGGTAGCGTTGAAAGAGCAGCCAGGCTTCTATTAGGAGGGAGAGAGGGCTGTAGAATCAGTACAAATGAAAATTGTAATACAAATGTCCGTCCATCCTGAGCAAGCGTGTACAGTTTGCATACAGTTATCGGACGACCTTTCTGGTAGTGAGGTAGTTGCAACAGCATGTTTTGTATTCTCGTTTAAGTGGAAAGCCAGCTCCTCTTGTCTTTAGAATAGCCCCTAGAAATTGTTTGGTTTGGGACTAGGCTTTATTTCTTCTCCTTGATGGAGAAGCCCAGATTGAAAAAAAGGTCTATTGTCTTGAGTATTTAGTTTACAAATTTGAGGAGATTCCCTGGTAATTAGCCAGTCATCCAGATAAGGATGTACTGGGATGGACATTCGGCGCAGGTATGCTGCCACTACTGCAAGTAATTTGTGAATACTCTTGGTGCTGAGGCGATGCCAAAGGGGAGTACCTTGAACATGTAGTGAACTCCTGCCATCTTGAAACGCAGATATTTTCTGTGCGCAGGAAGCATTGAAATATGAAAGTATGCCTCTTTCATATCCAATGTTGCCATGCAGTCTACCCCCCCCCTCCCCGTTTTAGGAGTGGGATTACTTCTTGGGAGCACGGTCATGTGAAATTTTAGGGGTTTGACATTTATTTGCAGGGCGCAGGTCTAATACTGGGCACATGGAAAGGTCTTTCTTTGGCACAAGTACGTACGTTAAATACCCTTGTTTACCTGATTTGCTGGGACAATCTCTACAGCGTCCTTTTCCAGCAGTGTCTTTACTTCTTCCAACAATATGCGTTTTTCTTCTGTTGACATTTTCCTTTGTCTTGGCGGCCGGTAGGGTAGTTTTTGTAATAGCTTGTTTCAATACCCTCCTGCCATGGTGGCCAACACCCACCTTCTCCAACGTTATCCCCTCCCATGCGTGGGTGAAGTGCGAAATTCTGCCTCCTACAGGAGTGGCATGGGAGGGGACCTGTAGCGGTGCATCATTGTTTGGTAGGGGTGGAGCCTCTCCCAGGTGAGGTGCAGTCTCTTCCTCTGCCCCTTTTATTTCTTCTTTGAAAACTGCAAAAGGGAGTTTGTCATTGGGATGGGCCCCGCAATGAGGCTTGTCTGCCCAGAGTTAGCCATAAGAACGGTGAGCACCCTGACCCCGAAACCTTCTAGAGTTTGAGACCAGTTGAACATAGGGCTTGTTAGCTGACCAAGGGATTTGAGAGAGCCATATTCCTCCTTAGCACTCTTCAGGGCATCGACTGACTTCCCGAACAGTACATTAGGCTCCACCGGCATGTTTAGGAGGGGGGCCGGAGTTTCTAACTTAAACCCAGATTGTCTGAGCCAGGCATGGCGCTGGATGAGCATGCCCTCTGCTATGATGCGTCCTGCATTTTCTGCTGCATCAAAACTAGCTAGAATAGTGTTGTTGGCGATTCTTGTTTGGTATGCCGCTGAGGCGACCTTTCTCCCGAAGTATAGATGGTCTTGCTTTCTTTGTCTGGCAGGGCCTTGGCTGACGCCAGGGGAGTGCCTGTTCTCTTTCTAGTAGTGGTGACCACTAATGAAATCAGGTTTAAGAAGATCCCTAATATACAAAGGGTCAGTGGAAACCCGCCTGAAAAGTTTTTCTATTCTGGGGTTGACTGCCCTTGAGACTAGGCGCCAGTAGGGAAGGCTGGATGCATCTCTGTACAGACTGCAGGAGCAGGATAAACTGGGTGGCAGGCCTTTTGTCTCCCAGAATGTCTTCCACAAAGTCTTTATCGACTTGTGTCGATGTTAGTTGTGCAGCATTTAGTAGCAGATAATTGTACTGTAGTTGGTCATCAACGGGAGATCTGCTACTGGCTGGTCCTGGTGGTCTGGTGACTGGATTACATAGATATCGTTATAGAATTGGTCCGGACTATAAAAGTCACCTTGAGACCCTGAGGGATCGTCATAGTACATGTCCTGAGAGGGGTCTTGGTAGGTCGAGGCGGAGGGGCTTAGAGCTAGACTGTGTTTCAGGACTAGGCGTTTGGCAGAGGCTGATGTGCCAAGACCCATGGCTGTGAGGCGCCTCTTAAGGATGATAGTTGATCTGGGTGACCGTCCATAAAGTTCACAAAACTGGACATCCTCCTTAAGATTTTATTGAACTGTTCAGGAGTTAAGCAATATTATATGTAGTAACCCTGTGAGAGACTACACCAGCCTTGTCCTCTTGGCAATAGGTAACACAAACTTTGGTATAGGCCTGTACTACACAAGTTGGTAGCAGCCAGGCTGATCTCAAGAGGGGTCAATGTGAGCTGTAGGGTTGTAACAGAATCACAGTGACAGGTATTCAAATAACACTTCTACTCAATGTTTGATTAAAATTATTTATTAATTTAACAGTCAGTTTTAAAATAAGCCTTTAGAAGGGAGCCATATGCAACACTTAAAATACACTTCAACAATACACTCCTTCAGTTCAATAAAGTAAGTAGATACCCTTTTGTGATTACACACAGCTACTTCCTACACCCTAAGGGGACTTCAATCGTTAGGACACTGGACAATCAAGTTACTTTCTTACCTGGTAACGTTCTTTCGATGGGATGTTCCGACGACGTATTCCACATCTATGAGAGGTAATCACCACAGTTGTGCTGCTTTGGAAATTTTTCGGCGTCTGCGTCGATATGCTGTCCTCGAGGGCCTTCGTCGAGCCGATATCACCGGATGTTATAAGTAGGACGCACAACGCCCGTAGCCTCAGTTGTAGTTTTTTCCCCAGAACGCGTGGCACCAATCTTCTGCCAGTATGACCACAGAAAGCTTTGCGGAAACGGAAGCTGCAATCGCATAAGAATTTCTGTAGCGGGGCAGGCTGGGAGGGTACGATGTGGAATACGTCGTCGGAACATCCCATCGAAAGAATGTTACGAGGTAAGAAAGTAACTTGTTCTTTGAAGGGATTGGTTCCTCTGACGTATTCCACATCTATGACAGACTCCCAAAGCAGTACCAACGTATGGAGGTGGGAAAAGAATTTAGAATTTTAGAATGCCCAATTAAATTGCAGAATAGAGGACTGCCTTGCCAAAAGCCAAATCCTGCCCATGGATAGAATCCAGGGAGTAGTGGTTTACAAAAGTATGGACAGAGGCCCAAGTGGCTGCTTCACAAATGTTACGAATGGGAACACCCCTCTGCAGGGCAGTAGAGGCAGCCACAACCCTACCGCCAGGCGGTAACATTCAGAAATTGTCAAGATAATCATCTAGACAAAGTCTGCTTAGTAACAGCTTGTCCCAACAGCGTACCCTACAAAGATCTGATCATCCACTCTGAACTGGGACATGCGTGATATGTAGAAACTTAAAGCTCTCTTAGGATCCAACCTATGGAGCCTCTCCTCTTCCTTACCAGGATGTGGAGGAGGATAAAAAGCCAGAAGAATGACCTTCTGGCTTAAATGAAATTCCGACAACTTTCAGAAGAAAAGAAGGACGAAACCTAAGGACAACCCTGTCCTTATGAAACACTGAAGGGTGGCTTAGTAGATAGTGCCTGCAACTCACTCACTCTGCAAGCGGAAGTAACCGCAACTAAAAATACAGTTTTAAAGGTCAACAGTCTCTCAAAGGAGAAGAATGTAAAGGCTCAAATGGAGCACCCATTAGGAATTTTAGAACCATGTTCAAATCCCAACCGGGCACCTGGAAAGGTGACAGTGGGAACACATTAGTAAGACTTTGCAGAAACTGAGAAATTAAAGGGATTTTAAAATAAGAACACTCCTCAGACGAGCGCTTAAATATGGACAGCGCCGCCAGGTAACATTTAATGGTACCCACTTGCAGGCCTTTGTGGGCCAATGAAAGCAAAAAAGACAGAACCACAGGAATGGCACATGAAAAAGGATCCACATTCTGAAACCTGCACCAGTCGCAGAACTTTCTCCAACGGGACAGGGACTTTGTTGCAGGCCTTCTGGCCGACAGCAACAACTCCATCACGTCTTCAGGGAGGTCCCAATCCTTATACCTCAACCTTTCAGAAGCCAAGCATGAAGGTTGAAAGACTTGACCTCTTATGGAGACCCTGACCCCCCCTCCCGTGAGAGCAGATCGTCTTGGTAGGGAAGACAACGTGGAGGGCAGATGGACATGTCAAGAAGGTCTGGGAACCGAACCTCCGTAACCTCTGCAGCACTTGCGGAATGACAGGGACTGGAGGAAGCGTGTACAGCAGTGGGAAGGACCACTCCACTACAAACGCGTCCCCCAAGGCTCCTCTTGAAGGAAATTCCCGCAAGCAGAATCTTTCGCACTTCCGGTTGACACTGGTGGCGAAGAGATCCAGTTGTGGGGTCCCCAAAAGGGCGAAGATCTCCAGGAGAATCTCCTGAGCCAGCTCCCACTCGTGAGAGACCGTGCTCTGCCTGCTCCGAGCGTCCGCCGCCTCGTTTTCGTCTCTGGCCAGATGAACTGCCGAGATCGAAAATTCCTGCTGGATGGCCCAGAACCAGAGCTGCATCGCCTCCCTGCACAGAGGGAGAGACCCTGCCCCCTTTACCCCCTGCTGAATGTCAACTTGTTGGCATAAGCTCCCCATCCCATGAGGGATGTGTCCGTCACGATCGTCACCTCCGGCCAGGGTAGCCAAAAATGGAGCCCCCTTCATCAGATTGCCTTAGACGGCCCACCACAGAAGATCCTGGGTGACTGAGGGCGGCACCTTAACGGGATCCGACATCCAGCCAGAGGACTGCGGCCACTGCATCTTGAGAGCCCACTGCGGAGATCTCATCCGCAGCCAGGCCTCTGGCACCAGAAGAATGCAGGATGCCAGGAGGCCGAGCAACTTCAAGAACTCAAACGCCGGGAGACTCTGGGCATGTCCAAACTTGTTCACCATCTGCAGAATGTTATGAACCCTCACCTGGGGAGGGGAAACAGCTCCAGGGATGTGTCGAGCACTGCTCTGATGTACTGGAGCCGCTGGGTAGGAGTCAAGTGGGACTTAAAGTTGAGGGAGAAGCCCAGCCTGTGAAGGGAGTGGCAGGTGACTGACGGATGATCCTGGACTTTCTCAGGAGAGCGCGTCTTGATCAACCAATCGTCCAGGTAGGGGTAGACGTGAATCCCCTTTCCTGAGATACGCTGCCACCACCACCACGAGCTTGGTAAAAACCCTTGGGGCCGAGGTCAATCCGAACGGCAGGACCCGAAACTGAAAGTGCGAGTCCCCAACCGTGAACCTCAGGTACTTCTTGTGCTTGGAATAAATCGGCACATGAAAGTAAGCGTCCTTGAGGTCGACAGACACCAACCAGTCCTGAAGTTGTAGGGCCTGGAGGACTTGAGAGAGTAACCATCTTGAACTTGTCCTTCCTGAGGAGCTTGCTCAAACCACGCAAGTCCATGATGGGTCTCAATCCCCAGTCTTTTTTCGGGATCAAAAAATATGGGGGATACCATCCCTTGTTCCTCTCTGCTAAAGGCACCAGTTCTATGGTGCCTTTCTCCAGCAGGGATTTGATTTCCTGAGCAAGAAGCGGATCCGGACTCTTCAAAAAGATTCCCTGGTGGATTGACGTGAGGCCTCTGCCGGAAAGTAAGACAGTAGCCGTGGGCTAGGATCTCCAGAAACCACACATCTGAAGTAATGGCACGCCATTCTACAAGATGCTGCGCCAGCCTTCCCCCAACTGGCGAACCATGGGACATTGCCTCATGACAGCTGCTGCGGCAGTGCCTGAGGGAAAAGAGGCAACTGCCCGAGCGGCAATGGCACCTAGAGTACCTCGTTTTCCACCTCTGGTACTCCTACGTTGGCCCCTTTGACTTGCAGCTCCCCTCGATCTACCAAAGGTAGAGTAGTATCGAAAGGAACCTCCCCTCCATTGCTGTCCCCTAGGACGAAAAGGCAGAGGTTTGGCGAACTGCAGCGCGCAATGACTTTGGTGCAGCGTTGGAGGTCTGCAACCTCTCAAGGCTCTCGTCAGCCTTGCTGCCAAAAAGATGGTCACCATCAAAGGGCATGTTGAGAAGCCGGGCTTGTACATCCGGAGCAAACCCCGACTTCCGCAACCACGCAAATCTGCGCATCACGGTGCTCGCCGCCATGGACCGGCTTACACAGTCTGCCAAGTCCAGACCCGACTTAATGGATTCACACATGGCATCCTTGCCATCCTGTATAAGGGCAAGAAATCCATCCCGTTCCTCCCTTTCGGGAATATGTTCAGCCGCCAATGAAACAATTCCACAGAGTGTGGGTGAAACATGCTAAGGCACACACAGAGTTGGCTGATTTCAAAGCCATACCCCCTGAAGAAGAGACTTTCTTTGCCCAACCGTCAAAACGTTTGACGTCCCTATCAGGAGGGATGGTAGGGTACGACGCCTGTTTTGCTGGGGCCGTAGCCGCCTGCACCACCAAACTCTCCAGAGTAGGGTGCATGCACAAGTAGCCGGGGTCGCCACTGGCTGGGCGGTACTTTTTCAGCAACGACTTACCCACTGCCGTGAGACTCTCCGGGGCAGTCCAAGCCGCCGCCACCCTTCTTTGCAAGGCCATATGGAATGGCAGTACCGGGTCAGTTGGTGGACCTTGGTCCAAGATATCCGTCAGGTCATCCTGCAGAAAATTCACTGGTGGTCGCAGACCACCCCAAGTACTCCGTCACCCTTGACATTAGCCGCCGGTATGAAGACTCGGCGTGCGTGCCAGGCCCAGGCCTACCAAACAACCTCATGAGAGGTGTCCAGACCACTGGCGTTGTGCAAAGACTACGCAGGTCTTCCATCTGGCTATGACCAGATAACAGGTCATCAGGAACCTCCTCAGGACCCAAACCTTCCTCAGACCCTTCATCAACCTCAGAAATATAATCCAGAGGCTGAAAAATCCCTGGAAGAGGGCACAGAAAAAGGCTCAGATACAGGCCTCACTGACTTCAGGGCCTTCCTCAGAGTTTCCACCGATGCACAGGGTCCCTCCGGTAAAGCCTCCACAAAAGGTGTCGACGGAATCTGCGTCAACGTCGAGCCTGGCGCCGATGGCTTAGACACGGGCCTCGAAGGCGGTGCCCGAAGCGTGTCCAATGGCCTTAGTGCCGATGCCGTCGATGGCTTCCCCGGAGGCGGAGCCTCAAGAGAGTCCCTCGACGGACATGGCGCTGAAGTCTTCTTCGAAGACCTCAAAGGCTCCGACAGTCTCAAGGGTGTTGAGGACCGGGACCTGGAGCGGGCATGGCTAGAGCGATCCACCTTGTCCGATCGGGACCTCGAAGGCTCCAGTTGATCGCGCCGACCGCCCAAGCCCGAAGGCGTGCGAGCGGCGGCCCTAGCACTTTCCCTGCCGGCTTCTTTCAAAGGTGCGGCTGGAACAGAGCACTGCGATTCAAAAATCACCATCATCTCCTTACGAAATGCATCCCATTCCGCAGGACGGGCAGAGTCCTCGGACGAGGAAAGCGACAGGTGACTGCGCTTCCGCGAGTGCCTCGAAGAGGCGAAGGAATGGCGGGAACCACTCCGGGACCGAGACCCCCTGGACTTACACCGACGACGCAGAGGGTCGTCTCTCGAATCGTTGGCCGAAAGCCCCGCGGATTTAGACTTTCGGGGTTTGGAAACCCTATCTACAGAAAGCTTCTTCCGCTCCCGCAAGGCCTTCGACGTTAACGACTGGCAATCGTCACAGTCATCCGTGGCGTGGTCCTCACCGAGGCCCCAGAGGCAGACGTCATGCGGGTCCGTAAGTGACATCTTGGAACCGCAGTCCCGACGCTTCTTGAATCCCGACCGCAGGGTAGAAGACATGATATCTTCACAAAACACCAAGTTCGAAGAACCGAGAGAATCAGAAGAACCGAGGTGCGCCGAGATCTCCGAAGCAAACACGTTAGCGGAAAAAACGGAACTGAGGCTACGGGCATCGTGCTTCCTACTTATAACATCCGGTGACATCGGCTCGACGGAGGCCCTCGAGGACAGCGTATAGACGTCATCGACGCAGGACGCCGAAAATGTTCAGAAGCAGCACAGCTGTGGTGATTACCCGTCATAGATGTGGAATACGTCGGAGGAACCAACCACTTCGAAATTAATATATCACTTTTCACACTTAAATTGTAATACTGAAGTTATGGCAAAAAGGAAAAGGTTAGGGAAGGAAACAATAGATAACAAGTTTCTCAAGCAGGTAAGCACTTTAGAATCCCCTCATGAAATATAGGTCAACCCTTTCTCAGCTATACAAGTAAGGTATGTATGACTTTTTGGAGGGACAGTTAAACACAAAGCCAGAGGGTAAGAAGAGTCTGCAGGGAGCCAGGACAGCCAATGTCAATTGAGCAAAGCTTTGGGGAGCTGAGGCACTTCTTGAAGTTAAGTAAAATGTCTTGCACAATGTTAAATAGAGTTGTTGTAAAAGAATCACTGCTGGGCCACAAGCTGGGAGGCTTGCGAGGGGCAAAGCTGCAAGCAACTCTGCAAAGGGCAGTTAATGTAAGTCTCCAGTGAGGGCAAGCAAGCTACACACAACAAGAGGCAAGTACCTCTACTTAGTACCTTGAGCCTGAAGAAAAGGTTCCAGTTGGCTTCTGTTACTGTTTTAGTCCTGCAGATCCTGTTCCTAGGCCTCAGTCGTGGGGACAAGAGGGAGGACATCTGGGGATTCCTGCACTACGGTTTGAAGGTCAGCGGTAGCAATAGGCACAATTTCAGCTGCACTTCGCAGTTTCAGCTACTCGCAAATAGCAGCACCGCGGTTCTTGGACACCTTGTGGACTTTCCTTGCTTCTGGGGTCCATCACTCTTGAGGTGGCTCAGGCTTGGTTAGTCCTGCTTCACTCGGTTCCTGCAGCAGCAACAGCAAAGAAGTACAGCTAGCAGAGAGGTGTGTCCCAGTCGAGTTTGCCTTGGGGTCGATTGGTCCCAACAAGCCAAGTCGTCCTTTCCGGGCTTCTCTAGTCGATTAGAAATTCTGAGCTTCAGCACTGCAGCAGGGCTACACTGAGCAAACCGACGGTCCAGGAGAGTGCAGCTTCTCTTCCAGTTTCTTCTTCAGTTCCTTCGTCCAGTAGTCTACTCTGCCTTCCTTGCAAAAGACCTCACCTTTTATGCAAGTTTATCCCATTCATTTGCAGCATAACTGTCACTCACAGCAGGGTGGCTGTCCAAGGACAGCCCTCCAGCCAATCCCCTTTGGGTGCATTCCTGTAACTAAGCACAGGGAGTTTCGGGAACCTCCGTCACTTCCTGCCCTGCCAGACACGCTGGAGCCAGAGGCGGGTTACAGCACTGAAACCCGCCAAAGACAAAACAAACCGACCAAAACCTAGTTTGGCGCGCAGAGTAAATCTCAAGAGGGACCATTCCAACAAGAAATGGTGAATAAAGACAAGGGCCATTTTGACAAAATAGGCACCCATGGGTACAATACTGCAGCTGAGGATTCAGCTTGCGATAAAAACACACAATGGTAGGAAAAAGTAAACAACTGCCACCAGCCATTAATTGTAGAAAGGTTAACATAAAAATGTTACATGAGAAGGTAGACAAAGGGGATACTAAGTAACCCTCCATCAATTTATTTAAGATCGCCTGTGGTGGGTCTACAAGGGTCTACAAAGAGAACAATTAAGTCAATTTCACTTTACTACTCTTGGAAACAGTTTCTCCAAGAGCAGGTATTTAAATATTAGCAGAAATCCAAAGGATTTCCCAGTGACACTGCACTGAGGGTGCTGTATGTCAATGTAAAAAGATGATGCCTATGGAGTTTGTCAGACTGAAACCAAAAGAGAAACAGGGTTACAATAAAAATACGAGAGACTGGGAAAAAGGTTTCACTCTCTCCAGGATAAAAATCCTAAAGTTCAGCAAAAGAGCTGGGGGTCTCTAAGGTAGAAGGGAATTGGCACTGAAATGAGAATTCTCCCCAACAGGGGAATAATCACATGAAGGTGGGAAGCTGGACATAAGGGTGGCCCGGGAGGGAGTTTGCTTTTTGTGATGCATAGCCCCTGAGAGAGTGTGTACGGGGATGGTGAGATCTATAGCCTGTGTGCTCTTGGAGGCCAAAGGAGTTTTTTGTTTTGGTGACCTAGCTTTAATTAGAGTAGCACGGACATGATTTTGATTAGCTCTTGCATCATCAGCGTTTGCTTGGGGGACGCCGACATGCGTTGTGGTGCTTGTTTTACGGCATGCGAAAGGAGGGCCTTTTTGTGTGCGGTGTCCGAACCAACCTTGGGGTCCGGTTTCGGAGGCCTGTCATGAGGCAAAAGTGTACGCGATGGCTGAGAACACCGGGAAGAACCAGAGGCTTTCTCCATGGAGACCGCATGGGCTGCGACGCTAGACTGTTGTCGTATGCCGCCGTAGGGTGTTTAGTGTTCTTGGGCAGGTGTACTCTGGCCGCCCGGTGTCTTTTCCATCACAGAGCAGACTGCAGGCTTATTGGAGTCAGGGGCACGCACACAGGGTTCCGACGAACCCTGCTCGCCTTCGGCATCACCAAGGACCCCAATACTGCCCTTGCTGGAGTCTTCACTCATGCCAATGGAGGCCTCGGCGTGCATTGCGTGAGCGGGCCAGCGTTTGGTGCGCCGATCCTTTAGAGTTTCCGGTTTAAAAAGTTTGCAAGATTTGCAAACTTTTTCGGAGTGATCCCGCAGGAGACAGCAATTGCACACTGTGCATGTCCTTCCACAGCCATTTTCGGTGGCAGGTAGGGCAACATTTAAAGGGAGTTTTGTCCATTATTTATTACAAGGGCAGATTGGTGAGAAAAAGGGAAAGGGGATGGCAGAATATGCATTCTCTGAAGAGGTCAGTATGAAGAACCTCCCCAGTCTCTCCCTACTTTAAAGGCCGAAGCCCGACGAGGCCCATGTAAGTTGTGTCTGGTCAATCAGTGAAGTAGTCATCGACTAGGTTGTCTATCGACAGCCACTGAGCAGTCTGTTGGCCGCGCAGTGAAAGCAAACAATAAGGAAAGAAAAAATAGTCTACCAGTAAACTTTCAACTAATTAAAAGGCATCAGCCTGGAAGAGCACTCTGCATGTGCGACCAACTTCGACGGCAGAAACAAAATCTCAGGGAACCCAACATGGGTAACAGTATACGTCACACTAGGGATATACTAACACGCCCCGTCGACGTCAGTTTTTCGAAAACAAATTTTGTAATACTCTGCGACTACCACTAGATGTCGAACTATGCAGAGAATGTGCTCCAAGCAAATCCACAAGCTCCAGAAATATGCATGCATGCATATAATACTGGGTCGATGAGGCTCAAGGGAGCAGTACAGATCCACAATACAGAAAATACAGAACGCTCTCGAGTAGTTACAAGCTTTTGATAAAGGCGGTACCTGAATGTACACAGCTACCTGGGGAGGCTGCGTCCGCTAGAGGTCGATCGAGGGACTGCTGAGCTGCTGTGGAGGAGTCTGAAGCCAGCCGGCTCCAAGGAGAAGGCTGCAGCAACCGGCGTGCCACGCTGGGAACGCCCCAGAGGAACCATAGAAGTGTGGTCCATGAACGCAGGAACCAGATAACAGCACCTCAGCCGCAGGAACACAGACTCAACCATCAGGCGGGAGCTGCAAAGGATGTGGAAGCCGAGCGAGGACAGTGGACCCACAAACTGGAGGTGGAGTACTGAAACGCTGCTCTTTTCTTACCGCTAGGGAACCGAAGAGCACTGCAGAAAGCCGCTGAGTTCTGGAGCGATAGATTGGGACACGGGGCACTTCAGCAACAATACCGAAGAATGCTAAATAATTGTACATGGAATGAAAGAATGATATGGGAGGCGAAGGTCAAGTGGGGAAAGAAAAACCTCACCTTGTAAACATTTGCAATACCATAACAATTATGAGTCTGGGACCCATACACAAGGGGAGAAAAACCAGAGAGGTTAAGGGGAGAGGGCTATTCACCTCATGAACCTTTGCAAAACCACAAGTGTGTGCAAAGTGTGCAAAGTGTGCCTCGTTCAAAGCCCTGGCATGAGATTATACTAGACCAAAACTAAAGTTTGCAATTGTGGAGCACCCAAAGATGTCCTGGCACAGGAATACACCAGGTAACCCCAAGACATTGAATGAAGTGAAAAAGAACCTGGCAGGGGATTACACCAGGTATCCTGTACAGTTGGAACTTATATCTGAAACAGTTTTGGAATGCAAAGAGTTCCGTTCTCAACCTGTCAGTCCGTAGATGCACCGAGGAAGGGCAGGAGCCTATCCTCTCTGCGCCCCACTGGCCTCACCGCAGAGACCTTTGCCGACTAAGAATCCACTGAAAGGTAGCTGATCCCTGCTACATTTTCCGTGCCTGTGCACTCATATGCGCCCTTAAGCACATTCTCGGCGTAAAATTGGGCTTTATCCATTATATCTACTCGAAATACTCGAGCCACCATGAGGCCGGCTTCTAAGATGGCTGCCGCTGCATTTGTGTCAGGGTTGCTAAGCAACCATCCCAGCTGCTGCAGCGTTCGACCCCATTGGTGGAATCCTTTCACTTCTTCCGGCGCCCATCGCCGGATAGGCGTCAGCCGGACCTCCCACCCAAGGATCCACACCCAATGACAATCCCTGTCTTGGCCGTGGGGCCATCAAAGCTGCTCCGCAAAGTTCCCACCGGCCATCTTGCGGAAAGAATTCCCCCCCCACGCGGCCCTGCCCCAGACTTTGATGTTCTACTACTGTTACATCATTCACTTCATTCCGCTTCCCTGAACTATGACTGCTAACTTATCATAACATCCTACTACATTCAGGCCTACCCAGCCCACACCATTAGCACATTGTTTCATATACATGCCGAGCTGCTCCCAGAATAACTTTTATTGACTTAGCCTCGCTAGTTATATGTATGTGCTTCCATGTTAACTCGTAATAGCCAATCCCTTAAGGATATGTTTACGCGATACTGACAGTGCCAATAGGCAAGTTCTTCCCCATCATTCACAAGACTAATCAGAAATGCACTAAGCACTGTTCTCCTCATTTGTTGCTGTAAAAAGTGATTTATAACAAATATTGCACCTGCTAAGATCAATGCCAAATGTCTAAACAGTACATGTATTTCTGCAAAATTTGTCAAAACATTTCATGAGAGCAAGCATATCGCTCTATTCATGTGCACACTGCGCCTACCCAGCCAATTTGCACAACTGTTTAATAATGCCTACTATCCTTACCATGGAGTACTGTTATACACACTAGCTTTTCCTGCCACATTCTTTGTACCAACTATTGCAACCTGCTAACTGACCACACCACCATGCTGCTCAAGGCCTCCCTTACTCTACACAACACTTGCCCATCCATTTTCTCACTTATTGCTCTCTACCCAGCCACTCTCATGGCCCAGGCATCCATCCACCTACCTACCCACTATGCCTTCCAACTCTCTTCATATTTCAACACAGCACTCCTCTTCCCTCCAGAGCACTCAGACACACTTTACAGAGGTAAAAGGACTTCTCCATACACCTTTGGACATGGGCCTCTCACTGTTTCACCCTTCCAATCAAGTGACTAGACTTCATAGTCTCAGAACTCGCACTCTACCCAGGCACATAATCTGCTCCCCTATGCTCACCACACTCAGGAACTTCAGTTTAAGCACCTGCACCTCCCGGGGACCCCCCACCTACTTCAGTTGTGCCAATGCACCTAAAGCTATGGCACTTAACACTAAACCAGCACTCTCACTCACCAAGCCTCGTATTATCCCACCTAAAGCTAGGCCACCCACTCCACAATCAGAAACAAACACCCTACCCGCACCTTAAATGCGTGTTGCTCAATGTGCGTTCTCTTCCCGCACATGCCTTGGAAATAAATGACCTATCCAGCCAAAACCTGGACATACTAGGCATCACCGAAAATTGATTACATGACGCCTCCGGCCCTGCGTCACTCTCGCCTTGCCACCAGGTTACACCATCCTCAGACAGGATAGACCTTCCAGAGTAGGAGGTGGAGTAGCCCTTATCTTCAAAGACACTAACCATTAGACCCAACATTAGCCTATGGGACGGCAATGCAGATATCCTATCTGCTAAACTATCCCTCTCACCCAACACCACCATTAACATTCATATACTATACCAGCCCCCAGGCCTCCCCGCAGATTTTCAGGGACACCTCACCCACCTACTCAGCGACAATATCAAAAAATCCTCAAAAACTATACTTCTAGGCGACCTAAAGCTAGGCTTTGATGACCCCAAGGACGAACCTGCCACAGAACTAGCCAAAGAACTATTGGACCTAGGATTCATTCAAAAATTCTTCAGCCCCATCCATTCCAAAGGCTGCACACTAGATTGTGTGGTGGATCACAATTGTGCCTCCACCATCACATCGAACCTTGCCTATCCTTGGACTGACCACAATTGCATTCAATTTACTATCCCCAAGGCCCCCAGCACCAAAACCCTCACACATGCCCCTTCGGCAAAAGTAAGAAGCTCTAACAAACTCAACTCGGACAACCTCCGACCATACCTTGACATCCCATGCCTATCGCTCCGTTCTGGCAGGACCCCAACATCCTAGCAGACCTCTTTAAGGACACGCTCACCGATGCAGTAAACTATAGCTCCGCTTAAATGCACGAAAGAAAAAAAAATCCTTTCACAGTAACCCCTGGTTCACGGAGGAGATCCAAGCTCTCTGCCTGCACAAACGACGGGCCTGCCATTACTACAGTGAAATCAAAATCATTCAATGATAGGATCTCCAATGCCAACTACCAAGCCAAAGAAATATTCACCATCTTCAATGTACTCATCACACCTCCTACCAGTACAGATGAGATCAAAGGCAAAGACTGGTGCGCAAGCATTCAAGCCGCTATTCTTAACAAAACAGACCTCCAAACACACACCTCCCCCAATTCTCCTTCAGGGATACCACAGAAACATGACCTCAAACATCTTAAACCATCCCTATGCAAAGGTGACATATGCCTTCCCAAAAATCATCAAGGAGTGTACCAAGGGCGTTGCCCTGCTTCTAACGGCATTCATTAACACCTCTTTTAAAACAGGCATTGTTCCTGATCGCCTCAAAGAAGCCTTGGTACGCCCCGTTCTGAAAAAACCTACACTAGACCCAGGACAGCCCAACAATCGGCCGATAACTACCGTCCCCTTCCTTCTTAAAATCTTGGACAAGACGGCCCATAGACAGATTCAACTTTATCTAGAAACCAACGCCATACTAGGAAAAAGACAATCGGGGTTCCGTAAAGGACATGGGACAGAAACTGCCCTACTAGATTTAAAAAAATAAAATCACCCAAACCATGGACAAAGGCAGGCCTGCCCTCCTCCTCCTCCTAGATCTCTGTGGCTTTTGATCTTGTAGATCATAAAACCCTTACCACAAACCTTACTCAAGCAGCCCAATTTTCCAAGCAAGCAGCCTCCTGGATTATTTCACAAAAGGTAGCAGGCGCTCCTCTCCAGCGAGAACATGGCATGATAACCTGTTCTGAGGTGAGAGTTTGCAGTACACGCCTCCTGGATTACCTCCTTCCTCGAGGGTAGAGCAATGAAGGTATTTTCTAACATAGCGAATGCAGCCTCCACTACCATACACTGGAGTTCCTCAGGGCTCATGTACAGCCCCTACCTTGTACAACTTATTCACAAAGCCTCTCTTCGACTTGCTTGATGCACTGGGTATAGCATATACTAATTATGCCGACGATCCCCAAGTACTCCGACCACTATCTGGCGCCTAGGACCAAGACGTCAAGGCACTACACCAAATCTGCACCAGAATCCAAGCCTAGATGGCAGCAAACTGCCTATGCCTCAACAGGGATAAGACCGATCCTTATTCTCGGCCAGAAAGCCACCTTAGCTAAACTAGACTGCCTCTACTCCAGCTTTAACATCGACAACTCCATCATCCTAGTCTCATCGGTAAAGACGTTGGGTGTTTAAATTGATGCCACCTTATCAATAAACAGGCAAGTTAGTGCTATCGCATCAGCATGAAGCTCATAAATGCCATAAAACCCTACCTCACCAAACCTAACTGCCTCGCAATAGCTAGAGCCACCATAGGTGCCAAGTTAGACTATTGCAATGCTCTCCTAGCTGCCACATGTACAAAAAACCTAAACATACTACACAAAACAATACTCTAAGAGCAGCACTGAGCATCCCTAGTAGGGACCATATCTCCCAAGCCAGACAGGCAGTGCACTGGCACCAGGTCAAAGACTGCATTACATTCAAAATACCCACCATCACTCACAAATGACTCAACCTTAAGGCACCTACATACCTATCAGAAACCATATCCAGAACCACCTCCTCGCGTCCTAGAAGAACCCGATACACCAACCTACACAACACCCCCACATCTACAGGGTTAAAGCAGGCAGGATTGGTTTCCCATACATAGCCCCTAAACTCTGGAACTCGCTACCTACCACCCTCAGAGCTGAAACCTCCCTCCTTGCCTTCCGGAAAAACCTCAAAACCTCCTTCAACCAACACCTACCCACCTACCTTCACCCTTGCCACTCTTCTCCTACTGCCCTCAATATGTAAATTGTACTCTGTAATGAAAAACGTAAATATGTAAATTGTAAAATGCTTCTCCCCATGTAACTAAGTTTGCTCATTCTCTGTAACAAGCGTCACGATGCCTACGGGCTGTTGCGCGCTCTACAAATGCGAATAAATAAAGAACCCTCCAAGGAAGTTTTGTGCCCTTTGGCGTCGTGAGAAATCCTGAACAGCAACCTGGGGAAGGGAGCCAATCCCCTGGACCTGTGAACCTTAATCATTGGGAACTTGTGTGGGAGTGCATTTACATCTCTTTTGAACTTTGCGTCACCTTTCAAGATTAGAGACATTACACCTTTGCACATCAAGAGTGACTTTAGAATTTGAGGGCAAGGACATTTCAGTCACAGGACAGTTTTGCTTTCGACATCTTGACATTGGACAGACCTTTCGTTTTGGTTGAGGTAGGGACAGTGAGGCATTTTCCAACCCCTTCTCATTTAATAAAAGTCTGTAACCACAAATATGACCTCCGTGTCTGCATCTCATTCTTGGCTCTTCATAATTGATGCAAATAACCTTCACATCTCAGATGGTCAACACATTCTGCCATCTTGAATGGTTTAGTACACACAACCGATCAAGAGATCCAGTCTAATATACCAGACAGCTAAACCAACAATAACAAATGTTCATTGATCAATATGTGAAGACACTTATTCATAATAAATTTACAACCACAAAAGCATTTTAGGCAGTACTAGTGTCAACATATAATGTGCATTAAGGAACATATGCATGGTATAAGAAAACAGTGTCAAAACTTTCCTTTTGACAAATCTGACAGGATTTAACACTGTTTTGGTTAATGTATTCCACATTTACATGCATTTCGCATACATGCTTATGATAAACCAACAAGTCAGGGTGCTTACCTCCACACAGAACTTAAAATGGATGCCTTGGGAATCATAAAACGAAATGATTCGATCAGGGAGGTTCACTGTAATGAGAGACCAATGCACTTCCAGGTGAATGGGAATTAACAAAAGGGACTTTTTGAACAAATCCACCTAAAAAATAAAGACAAGTATTATAAAATGTAGACCGCGTGCAGTTGCTAATCAAAAACATGTAATATTCCTCGACACTATTTTGCATTTTCCAGGGTTTCTACCAGACCTCTTAATACTGTGCATTTCTTAAACTTTATATTTGGACTTCTATTTCACCATGACTTTCAATTATCACCTGCACAAACTTTAAAAGTAAAGGAGCACAATTCCTCCACTGTAGAGAAAGGCAGTGCTTTTCAGAACAAGGCGGCACACTGTTAGGCAGAATTGCATGCGGTACCCACTGGGAACACTACAAATAATTAGGACTACAGGTGTAAGCAAAAACCAACCTTTGGTATAAGTCTGTACAACACATTTTGGAGCGAGCTGAGCAGCCAGGCTTATCTCAAGAGGGAATGTGATTAGTAAAGGAAATTACACAAGTATCACAGTAGTTCAAGTAGACACTTGCACTCAAGGTTTCTTGGTAAAAAAAATAGACAATGGATTAGAAAACACTTTTTAGTCAAAGCAAAGGTTCAGTGCACCAGGAGGGTCAATTCAATTCAATAGGCCAGGCCAAAGTCAATAGTATAGTGTTCTGTGATAGGACAGAACAGTTCTGGTACAGATGGAGAAGTCTTTGTAAAAGTTTTTAGAAGTAGTTTAGACTAAAACAGATGATATGCTGGGTCACAAGCCGATTAGGCCTGCAAGTTGGGAAAGTTTCACAAACTTCTCACTGCGAGAGTTAGGATCTCTCAACCGGATGGCACAGTACCTTAATGTGAGCAAAAAGATGCAGCTGAAGATGTGGGTTCCTGGCAGTTCCTGCAGATATCGCTGTTCGTGAGCCTCAGTCGTGGGGACAAAAGGGAGGACGTTGGGGAACTCCGGCACTGCACGGGATCGTCGGAGCAAACAAAATGGAGTCACTTTGGTTGCTTCAAGACACTAACTGGTTTCCCTCTACCTGGCTAAACCATAACCAGCATTGAGAATGGTATCCATGTGTCTTCTGAGCTGATCGGTCCCACCAACTCAAAGGTAGAAGCTGTCCTTGCGTTGAAGGAGCTTCTCTGTCGAATGGAGATCTGGCGATTCGGAGGTGCAGCAGGGCTTCACCGGGCAAACCAACGGTCCTGTGGTTGCAGCAGCCATCCTCTTCCAGCTGCTCTTTGGATCTTTCGTTCCAGTGGTCGACTGCCTTTCAGTCCTGGAGACTCATTTTAAACACTTTTCTCCCATTCATTCCAGCTTAGCTGTCACTCACCCAGCAGGGTGGCTGTCCTTGCCGGACAGTTAGCCAGCCAATCACGCCAGAGTGCATTTGGGTCTCCTAGAAAACCAAACACAGGGAGTTTCAGGCACCTCCCTCACTTCCTGCCCACCCCAGACACTCAGACGCCGGGGGCGGACTTCAGTCCTGAAGCCCACCAAAGGCTCACAAAGAAAGGGACCAAACCTGGTTTGGCGCACAGAGTTAAACACCAGGAGGACCTTTCCACAAAGAAACGGCAAAAAAAGATCCAGAATCTCTTTTTACAGAGCAGTCTTGGGTGCCATATCGAAAAACATGGCGGCCCCGATTTTTAGCTACCAGTGTTCACGGTTGGGAAAAATCATGTAAATTAGTTATAAAACCACTGCCACCAGCCAACAGGGTAGCTTTTGAAAGCTACAAGAGTGGTTAGACATGGGGGATATTAAGTAACCCCTCCTGCACTCTATAGGAAGATAGTGTGTGCTGGGTCTATGAATTTAAAAACACTAGTAAAGTCAATTTAACTTTACATTCTCTGGGGAACAGTAGTTCATCCCAGAGAAGGTATTTAAACCTCAGGAAGCTCAAAGGGTAACCCTGTGCCACTGCACTAAAGGTTCCATGTGACACAAAAATGAAAAGATGCCTATGGATCTATCTAAAACTCCATAATCAAAGAGGAAAACACATCAAAATACGAGAGTGGGAAAAAAGGCTCACTCTCTCCAGGGGAAAAAACAAGTCCTCAAAATACAGCAAACTTGCTGGGGGTCTCTAAGGTGCAGGGAATAAGCACATTTCTGAGAATACTCCCTAACACACCAACAAGAAACATTTCCCTGCATCTTGCTCCAAGCATGCATTTCGTGCCTATATGTTGGTATTAAACATCATGCCACATGGACGATACATGAAAAACGTAATCTCAAAGAGGTAATGAGTTCTTGAAAGTCCCATAAGACCACAAACGAAGCTAAGAATCGTGTTAGGCAAGAATGTGTGCAGTATCCTTTGGAAGACAACAACAACCTTGACCTTATGCCAATAGGATCCTACCCTTTGGTATAAGTGTGTACTACACAGGTTGGTAGTGTGGCTGAGACGCCAGGCTCATCTCAAGAGGGGTCAATGTGAGCAGTAGGGATGAAACAGTTTCACAGTGACAGTTATTCAAATAAACACTTCCACTCAAAGTTCCTTGATTAAAGAATTATTAATTTAACTGTCAGTTATATAAGCTTTCTTCAGAAAGGAGCAAAACAGTTAACAGTTATAATACACTTTAAAACACACTTTCTCTAAATCAGATGCAACCCATTGGGGATGGCACACAGCCACCTCCTACACCCTCAGGTGACTTAAATAGCTGGAACACTGGACACCGTTTTATCACTGGTACATTTAGAGCAATACTGAGTTTGGTGCAAAGGTATGTTAGGCAGAATTGCATGCAGTACCCTCTGGGACCACCACAAACAATTAGGACTACAGGTGTAAGCAAAAACAACCTTTGGTATACGTCTGTACTACACAGTTTTTCGTAGCAAACTGAGCAGCCAGGCTCCTCTCAAGCAGGAATGTGAGCAGTAAAAGGATGTTACACAGAGGTCTTACACTCACAGGGGTTCAAGTAAACACTCGGTTTGTTGGTAAAACACTTAATATATTACACAGTCATTTAGAAAACATTCACTAGAAGGAGGCAACTTAATATCGTACACAAATATACTTCAATACCAAACCAATAAGTTTGAGTAAATTAGGCTCCCCTGAAATAAGAGCAAAATGGCATTTCAGTTACTTTAAATGGGAGTCAAAAGGCACAAGTTAATAAAATAGACCACAAATACTTTCTTAGGCAGTGCAAATAGTTTTTCACTAGAGGACTCTATTCAGTTCAATAGGCCTAGGCCAAAGGCAATGGGCTAGTGTCTTGGATAGGAAAGAGCAGTTCTTGTACTAAACGGTAAAGTCTTTGCCAAAGTTCTCAGAAGTAGTTTGTACGAAAAAGAATCATATGTTGGGTCACAAGCTGATTAGGCCTGCAAGTTGGGAAAGTTTCACGAACTTTCATTGCGAGAGGTAAGTTCTCTCAATCGGGTTGGCACTGTACCTAAATATGAATAAGATGCAGTTGATGACTTTGGTTCCTGGCAGTTCCTGCAGATCTCGGTGTTCCTGAGCCTCAGTCGCTGGGACCAAAGGGAGGACATCGGGGGACTCCTGCACTGCAAAGGGACTGGTAAAACAAGCTGGCAAAATGGAAGATCTTCGGTTCGAGTAGCTGTCGTCATGCACATAAGCTGGTGTCCTTCCCCCTGGTTAATCCTAACCAGCTTCGAGAATGGTATCCAGGTGGCTTATGAGTTGATTGGTCCCACCAACTCAAAGGAAGAAGTCGTCCTTGAAGGGGCTTCTCTGTCGAGATGAACTTGGCAATTCGGACCTGCAGCAGGGCTTCACCGGGCAAACCAACGGTCCAGGAGTTGCAGCAGCCGTCCTCTTCCAGCTCATCTTCGGTTCTTTCATTCCAGTGGTCGACTGCTTTCCAGTCCCAGAGACTCACCTTTTAAACAGTTTTCTCCCTTTCATTCCAGCCTAGCTGTCACTCACCCAGCAGGGTGGCTGTCCTTGCCGGACAGTCAACCAGCCAATCACGCCAGAGTGCATTTGGGTCTCCTAGGAGACTAAACACAGGGAGTTTTGGGCACCTCCCTCACCCCAGACATTCAGGCGCCAGAGGCGGTCTTCAGTCCTGAAGCCGCCAAAGGCGTATGAATAAAGGGCCCAAACCTGGTTTGCCGTGCAGGCACAAACTCTAGAAGGACCTTTCCAAAAAGAAATGGCGAAAAAAGAAGACCGGGACCCGTTTAGGCGCCATCTTGAAAAACATGGCTCCCGCGATTTTTAGCTACCGGTGTTCGCGGTTGGGAAACATCATGGTAGTTTGTTGTAAAACCACCGCCATCAGCCATTTCGATAGGAAAGGGTAGCATCTGACTGCTACATGAGTTTCTAGACACAGGATACTAGGTAACCTCTATAGGAAGCTAGTGTGTGCTGGGTCTAGGAATTTAAAAAGACTAGTAAAGTCAATTTAACCTTACATTCTCTGGGAAACAGTAGTTGATTCCAAAGAAGGTATTTAAACCTTTTGAAAGTCTAAAAATAAAAATCCCTTGTCACTGCACTGAGGGTGCTGTGTAACACATGAAAGATGATGCCTATGGAGTTCTCTAAAATTCCATAATCAAAGAACACAAGAGTAAAACAATCAATACATGAAAGAGTGGGAAAAAAGGCTCACTCTTTCCAGGTTAAAAAAAATGATGTCCTCAAAATCCAGCAAAGTTGCTGGGGGTCTCTAAGGTGAATGGAATTAGTACCTTTATGAGAATTCCCCCCCCCCCAACAAGGGTAGATTGGGGAATAAAAAAAAGGTTAACAAGTAATTCATAAACAGGTAAGTACTTTTTAAACCTTCCAATGTCAAGTGAATTTAACCCTTCCTGGGGGAAAAGGTAAAGGCACAGAGTCAGAGGTAAGAAGAGTCTCTCGGAGCCAGGACAGCCAATGCTAGTTGAGAAACGTCTAGGGGAGCTGAAGATATTCTTTGCAGGTATATATATATATATATATATATATATATATATATATATATATATATATATATATATATATATATATATATATATATATATATATATATATATACACACACACACACATGTGCAGAAATAAGATTCACTTGAAGGGCCACAAGCTGGGAGGCTTGTGAGGGGCAAAGCTGTAAGCAGCTCTGCAAGGGCAACCAAGACAAGTCTCAACTGAGAGCAAGTAAGGCTACACAACAAGGAGGTAAGTCCTCTTAGGTTTACAGGACCTTTGATTAGAAGAAATGGTTCCAGCTGGCTTCTGTTCCTGTACAGCTCTGCAGATCCGTTTTTTTTCCTGGGCCTCAGTCGTGGTGACAAGAAGGACGACGTCTGGCGACTCCTGCACTGCAATGGGCAAACTTGAATTCAGCTGCACTTCGCAGTCTCAGCTCCTCGTGTCTGACAGTAAATAGCAACACTGCGGTTCTCGAATACCACTTCAGACTTTCCTCGCATCTGGGGTCCAGCACTTTGTTGAGGTGGCTCAGGCTTGGTCAGTCTTGCTTCAGCGAGGAGGATCTTCCTAGCGCTCAGGTCTGACTTAAAAGCGATCCACTTGATTTGAGTGATCCTCTCCCTGGCACTTCGGTTCCAGCAACAGAAGTACAGCCAGCTCCGAGAGGATGTCTAAACTAGTTCACTTTGGGGTTGATTGATCCCACCAACCGAAAGGGAGAAGTCGTCCTTGGAGAGCTTCTCTAGTCGAAAAGAATTTGGAGCTTCAGCACAGCAGCAGGGCTTCACCGGGCAAACCAACGGTCCAGGAGTTGCAGCAGGCATCTCTTCAAGTTCTTCTTCAGATTCCTTCGTCCAGTGGTCGACTCTCCTTCCAAGCCAAAAAGCCTTGTCTTTTATGCAGGTTTCTCCCATTCATTCCAGCCTAGCTGTCAATCACAGCAGGGTGGCTGTCCTTGCTGTGTGCCGTAGGCGTGTTCTATCCTGCATGGGTGCTTAGCCATGCCTGCGGGCCATCTCCATGCTAATGGTGTGCGAATATACGTACCTTAAGCTGCAGTGCTGCTCCAGGTCTATTCCAAGGGGGATGGCTTTCATAATGTGGAAGGTATCCACACATTGAGCCGGGATGGAGGCTAAACCTGGAATTCAAGAGTCTTGTATAGTGCGAGAGATGCCTACCAGTACAGTGCAAGTAACAGGCTAAGCACAGCCAGATACTAGAGTTCTGCCCAGTGGGTGAGCGGCCCACACCCAACAGTGCATATTTGGATAAAGGCCTACTCCTCACAGCATACTGAAGCACCAAGCACAGCCAGATACCAGAGACCAGAGACCTGCCCAGTGGGAGAGAGGCCCACACCTGACAATGCATATTTGGATACGGGCAAAGGACAGCTAGAGTTGAGTCTCGTATGGTGAGTGGGAGGCCCACTTCCAACAATTCAATTTGAGTGCCAGGCCTTGAGAATCCGCAGCAGGAACTGAGAATCCTGTACCATTGAAGGAAGGGCCACACCATAGGCCGTGGGTTTTACGCCTCTTGTAGAGTAGGTATCCGATTCGACAGTCATCGCTGGTTTGTGGAGCCTGGTTTTCGGAAGTAGGTTAGTGGGGGCCACTTATCACATTTATGTCTCATGTGGTATGGTGGGCAGGGTCGGGGAGAGTAGGATGCAAGTGTAGACACAGCAAAGGCTGCTGGCTTAACTCGGGTGCTTGAAAGGTTGGAATGTTGATGCGGAAGGGGTGTTGGTGGATCAGGAATGCCACAATGAAAGCTGTTGGCATACCTGGAATTCTAGTAAGGGGGCAGTGTTGCTGAGCATTAGGTGGTGGTGGTGTCAGGTGAAACCGCTGCGAGAGCTGCCGGCCCCTGAAATATGATCGAAGCAGTGGATTTTATTAATGGTGTATTCAAGGGTGGAGTGGTTTAGGAGAGTATAGGGAAGAGCCAGGTATTAAGGGCCTTCCTGAATTTCAGGTGGGTTTCCATCTTGCAAATGTGTAGGGGGATGGAATTCCAGATGATTGGCGCTTAGAGAAGGAGGAGTCACCAAGTCTTGTCGAGTTGTGCGGTGGGATCACTAGGTGTAGAGTGTTGAGATCGGAGGTTCCTGGTTGGTCGGTAAGGGACGACTTTGTCTCGTAGGAACTCAGGACCCGTGTTGTGGATTGCACGATGGGTGATGCACAGGACTTTGAAGGTGGTGCGTTGAGCAATAGGGAGCCAGTGGAGGAATCTAAGGGTAGGGCGGATGTGCTACCTGGCGGGCAGGTTGAAGCGAAGGCATGCTGCCGCATTTTGGATTCTTTGGAGTTTCCGTAGTTGGGATGCAGGGGCTCCCAGGTAGGGGCAGTTTGCGTAGTCAAGGCGGGAGAGGATGGAGTTGATGGCAGAGTAACGGTGGGGATAGGTGAGGTAGGGGAAGATCATCCTGAGGATACGTAAGTGAAAGAAACAGGTCTTGGATAAACTGGTGGTGTTTTGGGTGAGGGATAGATCGGAGTCAAGTTGGCATCCAAGATTTTTGACCCTGTTGGAGGTTACTGGTGCTTGTCCTAGTGAGTCGGGCCATGGGATTGGTTGGGGAATGAGAGACGTTTTCCCACAAAAGCAGGATTTCGGTTTTCCCAGGGTTGAGGATGAGATGGTTGGTCGTCATCCAGTGATCAATATCGGAGAGGCATGATGACAAGTCCGGGCGGCCGGGTCCTTCGGGTTTGGGTTTTGAGGATGATCTGGTTATTATCTGTATAGTTGTAGCAGGTGAGGTTATATGAACGGATGATTCCAGGGATAGGGTGTATGTAGAAATTGAAAATTAGCAGTGACGTGGATGCTCCTTGCGAAACCTCTTTGCAAATTGGACGTGATCTGGATGTGAATTGGTCAAGGTGCATGATTTAGGACCGGTTAGAGATGAAAGAGATCCACGAGAGGGCTGTACTAGTGATTCCCGAACTGGGTGCATTCCTGTAACCAAGGGGATTAAGTAGAGGGAGTTTCTGGCACCTCCCTTGCTTCCTGCCCCTGCCAGACATACTGGAGCCATGAGCAGGCTTCACTCGTGAATCCTGCCAAAGGCAAAACGAACAAAGGACCAAACCTGGTTTGGCGCGCAGAGTAAATCTCAAGAAGGACCTTTCAGACAAGGAATGGCAAAAAAGAGACAACCAGGACATTTTGACAAAATGGGCACCATGGGTGCCTTACTGAAACTGCGAACGCAGCCCGGGGTAAAAACACCATGTTGCAGTGCAGTGGCACAGGGAAGTCTTTCCGATTTCCCAAAGGTTTAAATACTCTCTCTTGGTTAAACTACTGTTTCTAAGAGTAGTAAAGTGAAATTGACTACTTACTTTTGTAACTTTGTGGACCCAGCACACACTATTTTACATAGAGTGCTGGAGGTGTTACTTAGTATCCCCTTGGTCTACTTTCTCATGAAACATTTTTAGGTTACCCTTTCTACAATTAATGGCTGGTGGCAGTGGTTTACTTTTTCCTACCATTGTGTGTTTTTACTGTGGGCTGCCATTGCAGCTGCAGTAAAGCACCCATGCGTGCCCATTTTGTCAAAATGGCCCGTTCCTTTTTCGCCATTTCTTGTTGGAAAGGTCCTTCGTAAGATTTACTCTGCACGCTAAACCAGGTTTGGCCCTTTGTTCGTTTTGTCTTTGGCAGGGTTCACTGCTGAAGCCCGTCTCTGGCTCCAGCGTGTCTGCCAGGGCAGGAAGCAAGGGAGGTGCCCAAAACTCGGTGTGCTTAGTCTCCTTGGTTAAAGGAATGCACCCAAAGATGATTGGCTGGCTGGCTGGCTGGCTGTCCTTCGAGGACATACTGCTTTCTGAGTGACAGCTAGACTGCGAATGAATGGAAGAAACCTGCATAAAAGCGAGGTCTTTTAGACAGAAGGCAGAGTGGACCACTGGACGAAGGAATCCGAAGAAGAACTTGGAAGAGACACTTGCTGCAACTCCTGAACCGTTGGTTTGCCCAGTGAAGCCCTGCTGTCCTTGTGAAACGTAGTGTATGGCTCCGAGGCGACCAGCGCCTGGATTTCGCTGATTCTACTCTACGAGGTGAGGCAGACTAACAATGCCGTCTTAATGGTGACCAGCCTGATGTCCGCGGACGCCATTGGTTCGAATGGTTTGTTTGCCAGGGCACACAAGACTATGGCGGTCGCACATGGGTTGCGGACTCTTGATGGGTGGGTATTGCCTGGCAAGACCCCTCGAATGTCTCTTGACAATTGGGTTGAAAGAGGAAGTTTCTGTATGCCCCAATGGTAGCCAGGTAGGTGTGGCAAGTGACCACCTGCACGCCTGAATGGGCGAGATGCACCGAAAAGGAGAGCACGTCGTCCAGGGAACATGTCAGAGGGTCACAGCCCTTAGAGTCTGTCCAGTGACAGAACCTGGTTCACTTGCTTTTATACTGGGTCCTGGTAGATTTTCTTCTGGCGCCCTGTATGTCCGAGAGAGGCGGAGATGTCCTAGCGTGACCTGTTCAGGAGCCACGCTGTGAGGGGTAATTTCTCTGGTGTGGGGTGGATGACCCTGCCCCCTTGATGCGCCAGAAGATGTGCTGGGCCTATCGGCAGGCAAATGGGAGGACTCTCTGATAGGCTGAACAGCTTCGAAAACCATGGGTTGGCTGGCCACCATGGAGCTATTAGGATGATGCTGACAAGGCGAGACTCCTTGATCTTGCATATCACCCTGCGAATCAGGGGAGTGGGCGGAAAGGCGTATGCTGTCATTCCGTCCAATCTGATCTGGAAGGCATCGCCCAGGTAGCCCGGGCCCTGACCCTGCCAGGAGGCGAACAGTTGGCACTACTTGTTGCCCAGGGAGGCAAAGAGGTCCACCTGAGGGTGACCCCAATTGCGAAAAATATCCTTGAGCACTAGGTCGATGGCCTTCAATTCCAGCCAATTGATGTGGTACTCCTGCCGGGTCCAGGTGCCATGGACGCAGTGGTTGTCCAGAGTGGCCCCCCAACCCTCGAGAGGAGTCCGTGGTGATGGCGATCTGTGGTGTAGGATGCTGGAAAGTCCTGCACGTCCGCAGGTTGCAGTCTCTGGACCACCATGTGAGGTCTGGGTGACGCGACGGAGGAACGTTGATCATCACCGATTGATGTTCCAGAATTCTGCAAAGTGCAGCTGTATCCTCCTCGTCCGGAGTCTCGTGTGGGGGACGGCCAAGAGGACCGCTGCCATGAGACCCAGTAGGTGTTTTTTACAGTGCCGTGGCGCTCTTGATGGATGTGGTCTTGTCCTCCGAGGGAAAAACTTTATCGGAGCACGTGTCCCAAATGAGGCCCAAGAAGGCCAGTCTTTGTGTGGCCTGCAGCTGCAACTTCTTGAGGTTGAGTGAAAAGCCCAGCTTGTGCAGGGTGTTCATAAAAGCGTGGAAGTATGGTGCACTGCCTCCGGAGATGTAGCCCTGACGAGCCAGTCGTAGAGGTACGGGTAGATGTGGTGGCCTTGTGCGCTGAGGAGGGCTGCCACAGAGTTCAGCCTGGTAAAGACCCTGGGGGCCGAGTTAAACCGAAAGGAAGCACCTTGTATTGGAATTGGCATCCCATGATCCTGAATCGTAGGAAGGCACGATGAGGCTGCCAGATCGGGACGTGTAGGTAAACGTCCTTCAGATACAGGGAGCACATGCAGTCTCCCTTGCACAATGTCTTATCAAAGCTGGTGTAACCATCCTGAATTTGTGTAGAGGTAGCGAGAGGTTGAGGGTGGAAAGGTCCAGCACAACTCAGGCCCGCCTGGTGGTTCTGAATGGCAAAAATCCTCGAGTAAAAGCCCACCCAAGTCTCGCTGGGAGGCTGGGACTTCCTCCAATGCCTGGCTATCGACGAGCGAGCGGATCTCTGCCAAAAGAGTTGCTGTCCCAACCTGTGGGAGTGGAGGGGAGGAGGAAGGAGAGGCTGCGGTACCCCGTGGAGACTACAGAGGATCCAGGGCTCCTTGAAATTCTGGCACCAGAAATGTGCGTGAAGAGCAAGCCTGCCCCCACTGGTGACACGTGGATCCGGAGGGGTATGTCATACCTTCTTTCCCTCCGAGGCTGTTGCGGAGGAGGGGGGACTGGAAAAAGCCCTTACTCCCTTCCCCCTTTGTTGTTTCTGCTGATGCTGGGACGGCGAACAGTCAGGCTGCCTGGACCTCTGCTATTGGAAGCCGCGGAACCCTCCGTACATACGTCCGTTCTCAGAGCGCTGCTGTGACTGGGTGTACGGTTTGGGTGTGGTCTTTCTAAGGATGGATAAAGACTTGGCCGTTTGAGAGCTGTTTTTCTTCTTATCCAGCTCCTCATCGTTTGTGTGGGGTGGAAGCGGTCACCCACTTCGAACAGAAGATCTAGTATGCGTTCCTGCATATCTGGGTTGAATTTTGTAGCACAGTGCCAGGCCATTCTTCTCATGTCCGTGGCACAGATGGCACGGCCAGAGGTGTCAATATGGGCCAAGGAGGACTCCATGATGTCCCGTGCCACAATTTTGGCCCCAAACAATCCCGGCTTGAATCGAGATTGGCTATGCACCGGAAGCTCTGGGAGGAAAGCTGCAATTTCCCGCCAGAGCCTCTGGTTAACGTCCGCCAGCATGGCATCCACGTTGGCTTGACGCAGGTGCAAGGACACGTTGGAATACAGCTTCTTCCCGTACACCTCCAAGATCTTCTCCTCCTTGCCTAGCAGCGCCGCAGAGGAAGAGGCGGAAGACGACTGAGGCTTGGAGTACAGTGATGCCGCAGCGATCACCAAGGAGTGTGGCTGAGGATGGGCAGATAGCAAGAGTTTACCCCCTCCATCCATCCGTCTGTACTTGGCGTCCAGGCTTTCATTTACCGGCTGAGTGAGGCTTGAGCCAGCCGTTCTTGGCCAAGGCAACTACATCCTTCTGCATCAGGATATCCGTTCTGGCCACGGGACGTAGCGTGAGGACTTATGCGAGCACCCTCTCTGCTGGTTGCTTGACCTCGGGTTGAGGAAGTCCCAAGTACTCTGCCAGCCCTGACAGACGTTCATGGAAGGCCTTGGCTGAAGATGGAGTGTCGGGGTCCTCATCTGTGTCCACCTGCGGGTTCGGCACCGGAGAGGGGTGCTAGGGGCCACTGGCTGAGGTGCGGGGACCAGAGCCGGAGGCTTCAGAGGGGGGTTGGTATGGAACCGCCTGCTCAGTCAGTTGGGGGGGGGGGGGGGGACTCGAGCAGGCTGCTGATGCTGAACAGGGACCGGAGTGGCCTGTACTGGGGCATGTTGCACCGGAGCCATTGGAGGGAGCAAGTCCCCGATGGCGTCCCCGAGGATGACCCCCCCCTCTGCCCCCAATCTGTGGAGATTTCATGAGCCCGAGGAACCTTTCAAAGAACCTGTCCTCGTAAGCTGGATTGGTGGTAGGGGGTACTGACGGGGTAGCGGGTGGCTGCTGGAGCTGTTGCGTGCCCTGCCCGTATGGACGCAGCGGGAAACTGCCTTGCGCGAAGGAAGGTTAAGCTGTAGGCCACATATCTGGTTGACATCAGTCCCACCTTGACACACTGTCCTCCATCTGTCTTCCTTGGAGGGCTGGATATCTGGATTTTCCGGTGCAGTGGCCATTTTGTCGAGCTGCCTTCCACGTGACTGCATCGTGTTGCTCGGTTCACTGGGCCCCGCCCAGTCCGGGACTGTGTGTGGATCATACCCTGTTTCTCATGCCGAGGCCTGGTAGGCGTTTCGCCCTCCGGGGATCTGCCGGTAGAACTGCGTAAAAGCGCCACCTAAGGCATGATGCTGGTACTAGGGCGTAGACGCTCAGGTGAAGAGCTGGTAAAAGAACCTTCCGGTCCCTCAGCACCGTCACCAGGAGAATCTACTGATCCCTCGGCCTGTCGGTCGGTAGCCGATTCAGCCTTGGTACTTGTGCTGGTACCAGGACCTGGGCGGTCCCTCTCACGTGGGCGAGTCTTTGGGAAGGAGTCTCCCTTGCGTGGTGCACTGGAAAAGAGCGGCCGTAGCTTGGGTCTGGATCGATGATCGACAAAGTCCTTTAGGTTCTTTGGAGGCGACCTATGGAAGAGCTCCTTCCACCTCGCTAGTCTGTTCTTCAGAGACCTTGAGGAAAGCGCGTTGCACGCAGTACAAGCTTGCCAACCATGGTCTGGGCCAAGGTACCGTAGGCAGAGGGCATGGGGCCCTTTAGGTGGGAAGAGCACGTCGCAGGATGGACACCAACTGAACCCTGTAGAAGTCGACATGCGCCGGGGAGGAGCGTGACGCCTGAGGACAGAGTACCAGAATGATAAAAAGACAAAGACAACATAAACGCGCGTGGAATTACATGGCCGAAGCCAAACCCAGGAGCGCTAGTGAATTCCGCCCGTTCCTGTCGACGCGGAATAGGGGACAGATGAGGCGCCGGAAGGCAGAGTCAGGGCAGCACATGCTACCAGGGCCGCGTGCCTCTAAATTTAAAGGGGAAGAAGGTTTTTTTTCTGGTGAAAAAGGGTCTGCCTCCCATCCCTCTCGAGGGACACCTATGCAGTATGGAGGAAAGGGGACGGGATGTAAGAGTAATGAGAATTTTCCCAACAACCTTGCTACTTTGACATAAAAACATATACCTCAGGGGAATGCCACCATCACGGCTGTGGCCCGATTACATCAACATGGCACCAGAGGGGGGAAAAAGAGGGGATGGGGGGGGGGGGGCCAGCGCACCGGGTCACCTCTGTGGCCTGGACTAAGATTAATCCTGCAGTTCCCCGATCACCACCAACAAGCCCACCTCCCTTCCTGTCCCACCCTCCAATAAGCCTGGCTGCCACTGGCATATGCAGTATAGGCTCAGACTTGTTTCAGCACATCCGCTGCTGTTTCAAATACTCCGGGTTAGGGCACTATGGTCGACTTCAACATGCAGATACTGCTCCCGGTACAGCCAGAACAATTGGCCCAGGCTACTAGAGACAGTTTGTGCCACCCCAGCTCAGACAAGACAGATACCCATATCCACACATACAAGAGTGCACGTTGTAGACTGTCAATTTTTAGAAACCTACTTTATGTAGTTGCTTGGTTAGGGATAGTTTTAAAAAGTTGGGAAATAGTTCAAGAGGAGTGTTCACCACGTTTTATATAATAAAAAAAGAACAAGTTACTTTCTTACCTGGTAATGTTCTTTCGATGGGATGGTCCGACGACGTATTCCATATCTACGACAGGTAATGTCCACAGCTGTGCTGCTTTGAAAAATCTTCGGCGTCTGTGTCCTGCGTCGATGACGTCGATGTGCCGTCCCCGAGGACCTCCTCCGACAGCTGACATCACCCGATGTGATAAGTAGGATGCACGACGCCCATAGCCTGAGTTGTAGTTTTTTCCCCCTGAACGTGTGCCACCAGTTTTCTGCCAGTCAGACACACAAGGCCTTGCGGAACGCAAGCTGCAATCACAAAAGAAATTCTGCAGCGGGGAAGGTAGGGAGGGAGCGATATGGAATACGTCGTCGGACCATCCCATCGAAAGAACGTTACCAGGTAAGAGAGTAACTTGTTCTTCGAGGGGATTGGGTCCTCCGCCGTATTCCATATCTATGACAGACTCCCAAAGCAGTACCAAGGAAGGAGGTGGGAAAATAATTCAGAACACAAGTTTAGCATGCCAATCAAATTGCGGAATAAAAGACTGCCTTGCCAAAGGCCAGATCCTGCCCTCGGATGGAATTGAGGGAGTAGTGCCGTACAAAAGTATGTACTGAAGCCCAGGTGGCTGCATCACAGATGTTCCCTCTTCCCTCTGCAGGGAAGTAGACGCAGCCACTCCCATGGTAGAATGGGCCCGCAAGCCAGCCGGAGGGTCCTTACCCGCCAAGCGGTAACACTCGGAGAAAGCTAATATAATCCAACGAGACAAAGTCTGTATCGTCACAGCTTGTCCCAAACGCTTTCCAGCGTAAAAAATGGAAAGTTGATTGTCCACTCTGACCCGGGACATGCGCGAAATATAAAAGCTCAACGCTCTCCTAGGATCAAGCCTATGGAGCCTCTCCTCTTCCTTACCAGGATGGAGGAGGATAGAACACCGGAAGAACAACCTTCTGGCTCAAATGGAATTCCGAAACCACCTTCGGAAGAAAAGAAGGACGAACTCCAAGGACAACCCTGTCCTTATGAAACACAGTGAAGGGTGGCTTAAATGAAAGTGCCTGTAACTCACTCACTCTGCGAGCGGAAGTAACCGCAACCAAAAACAGTTTGAGTTACCAGTCTCAAAGGGCAAGAATGTAAAGGCTCAAACGGAGCACCCATAAGAAACTTAAGAACAAGGTTCAAATCCCAACCGGGCACCAGAAAAGGTGACAGAGGGAACACATTAGTGAGCCCTTTCAAAAACTGAGAAATTAAAGGAATCTTAAAATAGGAACACTCTTCAGACGAGCGCTTAAATATGGACAGCGCCGCCAGGTAACCTTTAATGGTCCCCACTTGCAAGCCCCTGTGGGCCAAGCAAAGCAAAAAAAGACAGAACCATGGGAATGTCACATTCCAAAGCATCCACAAAGTCGCAGAACTTTCTCCAACGGCACAGAGACTTTGTTGCCGGCCGCCTTGCCGAGAGCAACACCTCCATCATGTCTTCAGGGAGGTCCCAATCCTTATACCTCAACCTTTCAGAAGCCAAGCGTGAAGGTTGAGGGATCTGACCTCTGGATGGAGAACCCGACCCCCCTCCCGTGAGAGTAGATCGTCTCGGTAGGGAAGACAACGTGGAGGGCAGATGGACAAGTCGAGAAGGTCCGGGTACCACGTCCTCCGGGCCCACGCCGGAGCAATGAGGATCAACCGGGAACCGAACCTCCGTAACCTCCGCAGTACTTGCGGGATGACGGGGACTGGAGGAAACGCGTACAGCAGTGGGAATGACCACTCCACCACGAACGCGTCTCCTAAGGCTCGTTTTGGAGGAAATTACCGCAAGCAGAACCTTTCGCACTTCCGGTTGACACTGGAGGCGAAGAGATCCACTTGAGGGGTCCCCCAAAGGGCGAAGATCTCCAGGGCCAGCTCCCACTCGTGAGAGATCGTGCTCTGCCTGCTCAGAGCGGCCGTCTCGTTGTCGTCTCTGGCCAGATGAACAGCTGAGATCGAAACTTCCTGCTGGATAGCCCAGAACTCGAGCTGCATCGCCTCCCTGCACAGAGGAAGTGACCCTGCCCCCCCCCTTTTTGTTGAGGTAGTGCATGGCCACTGTGTTGTCCGTTAGAATCAGGACACTCTTTCCTCGCACAGTCGGCAGAAAAGCCTTCAGGGCTAGCCTGACGGCCCTCAGCTCCAACAGATTGATATGGAGTCTGGACTCCGACGAAGACCAACGACCGCCGACTGTCAACTCGTTGGCATGAGCTCCCCATCCCGCGAGGGATGCGTCCGTCACGATCGTCACATCCGGCCAAGGCAGCGAAAATGGGGCCCCCTTCATCAGATTGCATTCGGCGGCCCACCACAGAAGGTCCTGGGCGACCGAGGGCGGCACCTGAACAGGGTCCGACAGCCTGCCGGAGGACTGAGACCACTGGAGCTTGAGTGCCTACTGCAAAGATCTCATCCGCAGACGAGCCTCTGGCACCACAAGAATGCAGGATGCCATGAGGCCGAGCAGTCTCAAGAACTCCGACGCTGGGAGATTCTGGGCAAGTTGAAACTTGTGCACCATCTGCTGAATGTGAAGAGCCCTCACCTGGGGAGGAAAACATTGCCCCAGGGATGTGGCGAGCACTGCTCCGATGTACTGGAGCCGCTGCGTTGGTGTCAAATGGGACTTCTTTAAATTGAGGGAGAAGCCCAGCTTGTGAAGGGAGTGGCAGGTGACGGACAGATGATCCAGGACTTGCTCGGGAGAGCTCCCCCCAACCAATCGTCCAGGTAGGGGTAGACGTGAATCCCCTTTCCTGAGATGCACTGCCGCCACCACCACCATGAGCTTGGTGAAAACCCTCGGGGCGAAGGTCAATCCGAACGGCAGGACCCGAAACTGAAAGTGCGACTCGCCAACCGCGAACCTCAGGTACTACTTGTGCTTGGGATGGATCGGCACATGGAAGTAAGCGTCCTTGAGGTCGAGAGTCACCAACCAGTCCTGAAGTTGAAGGGCCTGGAGGACTTGAGAGAGAGAGTGTAACCATCTTGAACTTGTCCTTCCTGTGGAGTTTGTTCAAACCGCGCAAGTCCATGATGGGTCTCAATCCCCCAGTCTTTCTTCGAAATCAAAAAATAAAGGGGAATACCATCCCTTGTTCCTCTCCGCTACAGGCACCAGTTCTATGGCGCCTTTCTCCAGCAGGGCTTGAATTTCCTGCGCAAGAAGCGGATCCGGACTCTTCAAAGAGAGGTTCCCAGGTGGATTGTCGCGAGGCCTCTGCCGAAAGGGAAGACAGTAGCCGTGGGTTATGATCTCCAGAACCCACACATCTGAAGTAATGGCTCGCCACTCTACAATATGCTGCGCCAGCCTTCCCCCAACTGGCGAACCATGGGACCTGGCCTCATGACTGAGTGGTAGCGGCTGCGGCGTTGCCTGAGGGCAAAGAGGCAACTGCCCAAGCGGCCTTGGCACCTAGAGTACCCTTGTTTCCACCTCTGGCACTCTTACGGTGGCCTCTTTGCTAGATCCTCTCGCTTTACTGAAGGACAAGTAATAGCGAAAGGAACCTCCCCTCCATTGCAGTCTCCTAGAACGAAAAGGCGGAGGTTGGTGAACTGCAGCGCCCAACGACTTTGCTGCAGCTTTGGAGGTCTGCAACCTCTCATGGCTCTCGTCAGCCTTGCTGCCAAAAAGATGTTCACCGTCAAAGGGCATGTTGAGGAGCCGGGACTGCACATCAGGAGCGAACCCAGACTTCCGCAACCACGCAAACCTGCGTATTACGGTGCTCGCCGCCATGGACCGGCTGACACAATCTGCCATGTCCAAATCCCGACTGAACGGCCTCACACATGGCATCCTTGCCATCCTGAACCATAGCAAGGAAACCATCCCGTTCGTCCCCTTCGGGAATATGTTCAGCCGCTAATGCAACACAGTTCCACAGAGTGTGGAAAACGAGACAAGGCACATATGGAGTTGGCCGCCTGAAGCGCCATACCCCCTGAAGAAAACACTTTCTTCGCCCAGCCGTCAAAACGTTTGTCGTCGCTATCCGGAGGGATGGTAGGATAAGACGCCTGCTTTACTGGGGCCGTAGCCGCCTGCACCACCAAACTCTCCGGAGTGGGGTGCCTGGACAAGTAGCAGGGGTCGTTACTGGCTGGACGGTATTTTCGCGACAAAGACTTGCCCACTGCCGGGAGACTCTCCGGAGCAGTCCAAGCCGCCGCCACCCAGTCAGTGGGGGGACCAAGATCAAGAATGTCCGTGAGATCATCCTGAACAAACTCCCCTGGGGGAGCCGACCAACCCAAGTACTCAGTGACCCGAGACATAAGGTGCCGATATGAAGAATCGGCATGAGTGCCAGGCTCCGGCCTACAAAACTCCACCTCCGGAGAGGTGTCCAGTCCACTGGCATCATGCAGTGACTGCCTCAGGTCATCAAACTGGCTATGGCCAAGATAAGCTCATCTGGTACCGTAACCGGAACCAAGCTGTCATCAGAGCCTTCATCACCCTCTGAAATGTACTCAGGCGGTGAGAGGAAGACATCTGGGGACCAAAGCTGTGCCCGACATTAGCCAGAGCCTTTCTAGGGGTTAACCCCGTGCCACGGGGCCCCTCCGACACCACCGCCTCGAAAGGCGTCGAGGGCGCCGAACGAGTCGGCGCCGACAGAAACAGCATCGAGCGAATCGGCGTCAGCTGCAGCGCCGCCAGCATCGACGGAGTCGACAGGCCTCGAAGCCGGAGCTCCGAGCGGGTCTCTCGACGACCTGGGTGCCGACAGTGCCGACGACCCCCTCGGAGGCGGACCCTCGAGAGAAATCGTAGACGACCTTGGCGCCACAGGCGTCAACGTCGTCTTCGAAGACGGCACAGGATCACGCGGTCTCGAACGTGTCGAGGACCGGGACCTGGAACAGGCATGGCAAGAACGGCTACCCTTGTCCGAGCGGGACCTCTCCCTCGAGCCGTGCCAACCACCCGAGCCTGAAGGCGTACGAGCGGTGTCTCTCGAGCGGTGCCGACCGACCCCACTCGGAGGCGCGGACGGACCGGTGCCCTGCGATTCAGGAATTGCTAGCATCTGCTTCCCGAAGGAAGCCCATTCCTCCAGTTTCGCTTGCATGGAGTGATAAGCGACACGCCGACGGGCGGAGTCCTCGGAAGAGGACGGGGAAGGCGACCGATGCCGTCGCTTCCCAGAATGCCTCGAAGAGGCGGAGGAGTGGCGAGACCGACTCCTGGAAGGAGACCTACTGTACTTCCGACGATGACGCGGAGAGTCGCCTCTCGAGTCATCCGTCGAAAGCCCCGCAGACCTCGACATCTGGGGCTTAGACACCCGACCTACCGACAGCTTCTTCTTGCGTTCCCGCAAGGCCTTTGCTGTGAGCGACTGGCAGTCGACACAGTCGTCCGTATCGTGGGCTTCCCCGAGGCACCAGAGGCAGGCGTCGTGCGAGTCCGTGACTGACATCTTGGACCCACAGTCCCCGCATTTCTTGAAGCCCGGACGCGGGGTTGAAGACGAAGTAGACATCGCCACGAACAGGTCTTCACAAAAAAACGAACAGGTTCAACGAACCGAGAAGAAAACAGCAAACTCCAAAGAGTTGAAGCGTACCGAGATTCACAAAGCGAACACGTTCGCGGAAAAAACAGAACTGAGGCTATGGGCGTCGTGCGTCCTACTTATCACATCGGGTGACGTCGGCCGTCGGAGGTCGTCCTTGGGGACGGCGCATCGACGTAATCGACGCAGGACGCCGAAGATTTTCCGAAGCAGCACAGCTGTGGACATTACCGGTCAGATATGGAATACGTCAGAGGACCCAATCCCCTCGAAAGCAAAACACTGGTGTACTGAATCGGCTTTGCACCCTTCCCATCTAGGGCAAAGGCAGCGACCTTGTAATAAAGTAATAAAGAACTGTACAGTAGCAACCATAGTTCAATTCGTCTTAGTGCTTAACCTTGTGATCCTGTAGAACAGTGCTATCCTTTGTTTATGGGATGGGGGCCCTTTCACTGCGCTCATCTTTTCCCACAACCCATTCTATCCACTCCTTTAAATTGCGATAAGATTACAGAATATGCTTGAAATACAGGGAGAGTGCAGGCACGAGATAAAAGGCAAGCAAGGGGTATGTTCAAGTAATGTACTGCCTTCCCAGACTCCCTTGGTGTGTCCACACACCACCCCCTTGGTGCATATTTGGAGGACCGGCCAATATATTTGACCTTGTGACTATCCCAGTTTACTTACCTGGCTTTTCATACTGGTCATCATTCCAAGTTTACCCAGAAGGACAAGTGGAATACCACCAGTCACAAGGAACATCTACAGCATTCCTGGACCCCTTTGGTGACAAATGAACAGACTGATGGATGCAGGCGTTTAAGGAGCCAAGCGGATCTTCATCACAGTTCATGTCCTGGCCTAAGCAGATTCCCCAGCTGCCTTAGGCCCAAGCCTGGAGGGATTGAGAGGGGTCCTTGTTAGGGCGTTTTACTAAAGCCCACCTGTGGTAGGTGTTAAGCAGGATTGTATGTAGTAACTCTGTGGGAGACTACACCAGCCTTGTCCTCTTGGCAATAGAAAACAACTATTGGTATAGGTCTGTACTACACAAGTTGGAAGAGTGACTGAGCAGCCAGACTCATCTCAAGAGGGGTTAATGTGAGCTGTCGAGATCTAACAGAATCACAATGACAAGTATTCCAATAACACTTATACTCAAGGTTTTCTAGTAAAATATTTATTCATTTTACAGTCAGTTTTATAATCAGCCTTATGCAGTAATAAAATACACGTCCTCAGATTTAAGTTAAGTAGATACCCTTATGGGATATCACACACACTTCCTACACCTCGAGGTGACTTCAATTGCTAGGACACTGTGGACAGACATTGATATATCACTTTTAACACTTAGTGCAATACTGAGATTGTGGAAAAAGGAAAAGGTTAGGGAAGGAAACCAAGGTTAACAAGTTTCTCTGAACAGGCGAGTACTTTACAATCCCCCAATAACATTTAGGTAACCCTTTCCCAGCAATACAAGTAACTTATGTACCACCTATGAGGGACAGTTATACACAGTCAGTGGGTCAGAAGAGTCTGCAGGGAGCCAGGACTGCCAATGTCCATTGAACAAAGTCTAGGGGAGCTGAGCTAGCACAAAAATCTTGCACGATGTTATATAGAGAGTTTGCAGAAAAGAATCACTGTGGGACCACAAGCTGTAAGGCTTGTGAAAGCAAAGATGCAAGCTACTCCGCAGAAAAAGCAGCTAATGCAAGTCCCCAGTGAGACAGACAAGCTACAGACCAAAAAGGTAAGTACCCCTTTAGTCAAGACCGTACCTTAGGTTGAAGAGGATCCAGCTTGCTACTCTTCAGGTTGCAGTCCTGCAGTTCCTGGGCCTCAGTCGTGGAGACAAGAGGGAGGACATCTGGAGGGCTCCTGCAGTGCAGTTTGAAGGTCGGCAGCGGCAATGGGCTCTTTCCAAAATCAGTGGCACTTTGCGATTTCAGCCACCGGCAAATCGCACCAACGCAGTTCTTGTGACACCTTGTGGGCTCCCCTTGCTTCTGGGGTCCAGCACTCTGTTGAAGTGGCTCAGGCTTGGGTCGTCCTGCTTAAGGAGGGTCCTCAGGGTCTTCCTGGAGCGCGGGTCCGGCTTAAAGACGATGCACTCGTTCCTGGTGTTCCCGACTCCTGGCACTCTGTTCCAGCAGCAGCAAGGAATACAGCCAGCAGGTAGAGGGGTTCCAGTAAAGTTGGTCTTGGGGTCAGTTGGTACCACCAACCCAACAGAAGAAGTTGTCCGGTGCGGGCTACTCTAGTCTATAAGAAATTTGGAGTTTCAGCACTGCAGCAGGGCTTCACCGGGCTAACCAACGGTCCAAGAGGGTACAGCAAGCTTCTCTTCCAGTTCCTTTCTTCTGATTCTTCGTCCAGTGGTAGACTGCTTTCTGTCCAAGAGACCTCACCTTGTATGAAGGTTTCTCCCATTCATTCGCAGCCTAGCTGTCACTCACAGCAGGGTGGCTGTCCTTGAAGGACTGCCAACCAGCACTGGGTGCATTCAAGTTACCATGGAGACCAAAGACAGGAGGTTTCGGGCACCTACCTCGCTTCCTGCCCTGCCAGACACGCTGGAGCCAGAGGCGTATTTCAGCACTGAATCCCGCCAAAGGCAAAACAAAGTGATCAAACCTGGTATGGTGCGCAGAGTAAAACCGAAGAAAGACGTGACAAGCAAGAAATGGTGGAAAAAAAAGAGGACCCCAGCCATTTTGACAAAATGGGCACCCATAGGAGCAATACTGCTGCAGAGGATTCAGCCTGCGGTAAAAATGCACAATGGTAGGAAAATTAAACCACTCCCACCAGCCATTAAATGTAGTGAGGGTAACCCAAAATGTTACATGAGTAAGTAGGAAAAGGGGCTACCAAGTAACCCCCTCTCCAGTACTTCCACATAAGATGGGCTGTACTGGACCTACATATGAAAAAACAGGTAAGTAAAGTCAATTTCACTTTACTACTCTTGGGAACAGTAGTTTACCCAAGATAAGGTATTTAAACCTTAAGAGAAAACCAAAGGATTCTGTGACATTGCCCTGAGGTGCTGCCTATGGAGTTTGTCAGACTCCAAAAAGCAAAAGAAACCGTCCAAATCAGATAAAAATACATGAGCAAGTAAGAAGAAAGGTCACTCACTTCAGGATTAATATTAACAGTTCTCAAGTCCAGCAAAAAAGCTGGGGGTCTCCAAGGTTGTAGGGAATTAGCACATAAATGAGAATTCAACCCAACAGTAGGACTGTAGAAGACTCACCCTTAGGTTTGGCCTGAGCTACCCAAAAGGTTTGGTAGCTATGGTCGAGCAGCCAGGCTTAGCCTAGGAGGGAGCAGGGCTGTAGTGAAGTACACAGACATTGGAGTATACGTATGGTCAAAGAAACATTTACACTCTGTAGTTATATGAAAATAGGATTATATTATATACACTAGGGCAATGTTAAACTCAAAATGCAATTCAGGTAAGTGAGGAAGGTTTCACACATGTACAGTAAGACATTTTCTGTAGCAATACTCAGTTCAATAGTAGACCTTTTGATGACAAGTATCAAGAGTAGCTTTAGTTTAGCAAATCATACATCAACCAACATTAACTACATCGCAATACTGACAAGTTAGATTACTTTGGGTAGGCCTAAACTTTAAAAGTCTAACCCTACCTGGAGAATGAGAGTCTGAAAAGTCAGATGAGGCAGTGGGGGACCACAAGGCAGATGCTGTCAAAGTTGCCAAATTCAGAGATGCTTTTCGTAGCAAGCAACATTGGATTAAAAAAAGGATTCGGGGGTGGAGGGGCTAGATGGTCACCTGAAGGATTTCTGCCTCTCAAATGTCCCTAGGCACAGTAACATTTGGGTCGTCCACCCCAAAGTGACTCAAGACGCTCAGGAGGATCCAACAAACACAAAAACTGCCTAAGTACGTACCCAGGAGTAAGACGGTACCTTCTTCGATGAACAGCGATGCCACTGGTGGGTCTCCAAGGTAAGACAGCAGGTCCAGGCCGCTGGCCTTGGCGGCTGGAGAAAGAACTTTTGGCATGGGCAGGTGGTCAGACTCGTTCACAGGGATGCTCAGCAGATCTCTGCGGCTCTTGCTTGTGGCGGCTCAACAGAGGCTTTGTAGCACCCGGCAGACTTTCTTCCTCCTCTCGGTTCATAACTCAGCCGAGGGGACTTCTACAATCAGGAATGAGTCTCTCTAGGCCCAGACAGATGCCCACAAGTTTTCAGCCAGTAACACACTTGACAAGAACAGTGCGAGAGGTCCCAGGGTATTTGGATATTGCAGGCCTGGAAGGTCGCAGCTCGTTATGGAATGTCTCAAACTGTAGCTAGTCTCGAGACTGGTTAGGCTCACCAGTCCAAGGGAGGAAGTCGTCCGGTTTAGATCTTTCCTGTTGCACAGATGAAAAGGGCTGGAGCAGCAGCGGGTCACTCAGTCGGCTTTGGCAGTGGCTGCAGGTGACTTCAGGCGTCCTTTCTTCTTTGCCTCTGGCTTCAGCATCAAGGCTCTCACCTTTTATGCAGGAACCCAGGCAATCAGCATGCATGCTACATTCAAACTTTGGCTGGTGGCTGTCCCAAGTGAAGAGCAAGGCACAAGGTCAGCCACTCAGACTTGTCACTAACTAGAAAGTTGGAGAAGTGAGAAAAGGGATACAACGTGCCCCCATCTGCACTCCACATAAGGTGGTGTGTGCTGATCTCGCAAAAGAAAAGCATAGGAAGGATACAACATATATCCCCTTATACTGGTAACAGTAGGTTATCACAGGAATATACAAGAAAACCAAAGAGGGCAGCTCAAGCAGCTTCCAGCAACATTGCACAGAAGGTGCCGACATAGTAAGATGCCATAAAAAGAGAGGAAAGCAGACTCCATCAAGAGAAACCAAAAAGGGTTCACGGAGTAACAGAAAATGAGTGAGGAAAGGGTTCCCACCCACTCAGGAGAGTCAGACAAAAATCCAATAGTCCATCAAAAAGTGCTGGGGGACTCGCTAAGTGGTGAGCATTACATACAAGATGAAAATTCTATCCAACACTGCTGTATTCGGAGACCAATTGTGTGACGAGACTGATTTCACCTGCTGATGCCCGTATGCAGCAGAACTATTCGGTCCACAAATTGGTGTTGCTTGCATGAAGTGGGCTGCTAAAGAGCAGTTCCAGGATTACCTAGAGTGCTGCTTAAACAGTGAGGACAGATAACCCTCCCTGATGTAGGAGTTTAAGATGGCAAATCCAGACGCTACCAGGAAAGGAGGGATCGCTGTATTGTCTGCATACAATTTTGATCTACAGTACCAAAGTGTGTTCAGGAATAATTGATGATGATGCCCTTATGCTCCAGACAATTCAGCTGGATCCAGCATTTGACTGAACTGCCTTCAGCTGGTGTCAGAGCTCTGCAGGATCTATAGGGTGCTACGGTGTGGACGGCTCAGGATTACAGACTGAGCCTGGGCCAGTAGTCTACTGCAACATCACAAGCATGGAAGTACTGAGCTACTGCCGCAATTCTGCAAGCTGCATTTTATATGCTCCACGACAAGCATGGGCATCTGGCCAGCAACAGAACATTTAGAGTTGGTCCGTTCAAGGTTTATCTGCCCTCAACTATCCGCAGACAGAACTACGGCCAGCACAACACCAGGAAGACAGCAGCACGCCCTGCAGCTTATCTACATCACCTGTAGAGTTCTAGGACATGAACAAAGCTACACTCGAGCTGCCAGCGAAAAAGATCCAAGATGTCAAGAAGGAGATCCGATAAGGTCCCAGACAGTATCTGAGTGTTAGCGAGGGTATTTGGACTGCTACCGTCCTCCATTCAGGCCATATTCCTGGAACCTCTGCATTACAGAGGCTGAAGATGCTTGATCTTCAGCAAGGGTTGAAGTATCGGACGATACCACTAGACCGGGAAGCAACGACTTAGCTAGAGTGGTGGTTACCAAACATGGAGGCATGGAACGGGCGCACCATTTTCGGAGACTGTCCAGACCTGATAGAATCAGACGCCAGCAGAGCAGGCTAGGGTGAGCGATGCAGAGCATTAAGAGACGGGAGGGAAATGGAGCTCAGAAGAGCTGCGACTTCATATAAACAGTCTAGAACGGTTAGCTGGGTCTTTCGCGATGACATGCATTACTTACTGTAAAAGCATTTCTGATGATTGTATCTGCTTAGATTCACATGCTGTGCATATGGTCCGACATCCAGTGGTAACCGTGGATTATTGCATCTGGTCTTTCGGGGACGTCGGCATAGGCGTGTCAAACACTATCCCTATCGTGACGTGTGTAGTACCCAAAATCCCTCACGCGCAGAGGTCCCTCCGATTGTATTTTTTCTGCCATGAGGAAGCCCAAGGCTATAGTGAGTGGGTACATGAAGAGAGAAAGTAGTAAGAAGCCTATGTTCCTTCCACCCCGAGCGGGGAGGCAGGGAGGACGCATGTGAATCTAAGCAGATACAATCATCAGAAATGCTTTTACGGTACTTAATGCAGGTTTTCTGATGCCCTTTAATCTGCTTAGAATCACATGCTGTGCATAGACTAGCTAGCAGAGTTGGCGGTGGGTTGTGAGAAGGAACAGTAGAAAAAAAAGATGCCTTAGTACTGCTCGTCGCACCTGAGAATCAGACCTAGAATGAGTGTCTAGGCAATAGTGTTTTGTAAAGGTGTGTACAGAATTCCAGGTTGCCGCTTTTCAAATGGACTCTAGGGGAACATTTGCAATGAATGCTATGGATGCCCCAGTGCCTCAAGTAGAATGTGCTCTAGGCTTGAAGGGCAGTTCTCTCCTTGCAAGAGTGTAACAGTGTGATGCATTTGACAATCCACCTTGATATTGCTGATTTAGAGACAGGGTCCCCTTCTCTACCAGGATGTGTGCGCAGAACTACCTTATCTTTGTGGACTGTAACAAAGGGTTCCAAAAAAGATGGCCTGTAGTTCGCTTACTCTTCTGATAGAAGTGATGGCTACTAAAAAGGCTGTCTTGTAAGTCAGGTCTTTCAGACTAGCTTTATGCATAGGCTCAAAAGGGTCCCATGAGCCTAGTTAACCACATTTAGATCCCACCCAGGGGCTGGGCGAGTGATGGGATACATTTTTTTAACCCCTTCCATAAAGGCTTTAATCACAGGTATTTTCCACCACGACACCTTCTGCTATGACGTGGTGTAGGCTGACAACGCCGCTAGGTGAACCTTTAAGGAATTGAAGACTAACCCAGAGTCCAACAAATGGGTTAGATATAGCACAATGTGTGAAGGGGAGCAATCGGTGGGATTGACGCCTTTGGAACTGCACCAGATGACAAAACGTTTCCATTTGCTGGCATAGCAATAACGTGTGTTAGGATTTCTTGCCTCCCTCAGTATGTCCATGCATCTTTGAGGGAGTTGCAGATGTCCAAACTCTAGGACCTCAGGAGCCAGGCTGCTAAGTTCAGAGTTTGTGGGCATGGGTGCAGAGTCTCCCCCCTTCACCACCACTGGAGTGGAAGCCACTCTCACGACAGACGCATCTCTCACGGAGTGGGGGGGGGGGGGGGGGCGGGTTTGGGCGCCCCCCCCCCCCCACTCCGTGAGAGATGCATCTGTCGTGAGAGTGGCTTCCACTCCAGTGGTGGTGAAGGTTTTCCCCTTCAAGAGGTTCTCCCTCGACCACCACTGCAGAGAGAACGAGGGCTGGCGAGACAACAGATCTTCCCATTGTCCGCTGGCCTGACACCACTGGCTGTTGAGCCACTCTTGCATGGGACGCATGCGCAGCCGCGCGTGGGGAACCAAGTATATGCATGACACCATCATCCCTAGCAAACGCATAGCTTTGCGTACCGTCACCTCTCGACTGGCTACATACTGAGGAACCTGAGAGAGCATGTTCTGAACCCTCTCGCTGGAAGGCAAGACTAGACCGTCTTCCGTACGAATTTTGGCTGGGGACTAAGCTGGATTTCTTTTCGTCGATAGAAAATCCCAGGCTGAACAGTAGGTCTACTGTCTTTTGGGTGTTCGAAAAACAAACAAACGAACGAACGAACGAACGAGTCCCCCGTGATGAGCCAATCGTCAAGGTAAGGGTAAACTGGAACTGAAAGTCTGCGCAGGTGTGCCGCTGCCACTGCCAGGACCTTAATAAACACCCTTGGCGCCGAGGCTATGCCGAAGGGGAGTACCTTGAACTGGTAGTGTTTGTCCTGAATCACGAACCTTAGGAATTTTCTGTGCGCTGGCAGCATTGAAATATGAAAGTATGCATCTTTCATATCCAATGTTGTCATGAAGTCCCCCTGTTTTAGCAATGGGATCCCCTCTTGCAGTGTTACCATGCAAAACTTCTGGGGCTTTATGAACTTGTTCGCTGGGCGCAGGTCTAGAACAGGATGCATGGTGAGATCCTTTTTGGGGTACAAGGAAGTACACTGAATAGATACCCTTGTTTACCTGAAGAATCGGGACGGCTTCTATGGCGTCCTTTTCCAGCAGCGCTTCCACCTCTTGGATCAGGATCTGCAGATGTTCCGGTGAAAGGTGTCGATGTTTCGGCGGTCTAAACTGTGGAGGTCGGGCGAATTCCACGCAGTAACCGTGGGCGACCGTCTTTTAGACCCACTGGTCTGAAGTTATCCCCTCCCATGCCTTGAGGAAAGATGTTAATCGCCCCCTGACCGGGAGACATGGGAGGGGACCTGGACTTGGTGGTCATTTCTGACCCGAAGTTGATGCTCCTCTGGAATTGGAGTCTTTGCATCTATCTATATCGTTTGACTGGATGTTCCTCCAACGTATTCCACATCTTTGACATGTAATGTCCACAGCTGTGCACTTCAGAAACTTTTTCATCAGAGGGCGTCCTGCGTCGATGATGTCGGGTCAATGACATCAGGTCGATGTCCCTCGAAGGCCTCCGTTGAGACGCACGGCGCCCGTAGCCTCCATTTACATTTTTTCCCCCTCAGAACGTGTGGCACCAGTCTCATGCCTGCTTCGAGTGCACATAACATTGCGGAAATGGAAGCTGCAATCGCATAGGAAATTCTCCAGAGGGGTATGCTGGGAGGGCGATGTGGAATACGTTGGAGGAACATCCAGTCAAAAGAACTTTACCAGTTGGTAAGCAACTTGTTCTTCAAATGGATTGTGTCTTCCAACGTATTCCACATCTTTGACAGACTCCCAAAGCAGTACCAGTAAATGGAGGAGGGAAATAATTTGGAGTACCCAATCAGATTGCGGAATAAAGAACCGCCTTACCAAAGGCCATATCCTGACCATGGATTGTATCCAGGGAGTAATGTTTAACAAAGGTGTGGATTGAAACCCATGTGGCTGCATCACAAATGTTCCTAATAGGAACTCTCCGTTGGAGGGCAGTGGAAGTAGCCACGCCCCTAGTGGAATGAGCTCGCAACCCTTCAGGAGGGTCCTTACCCGCCAATCGGTAACACTCCGTAATGGTGAGGATAATCCACCTGGACAAGGTCTGTTTGGTAACCAATCGGTGTCCAGCATATCCCACAAAGAGTTGATAGTCCACTCTTACTCTGGACATCCTAGAAATTGAGGAGGAGGGTAGAAAGAAGGCAGAACCACCTTTTGACTCAAATGATATTCAGATACTACCTTACGTAGAAAAGAGGGATGTTCCCGCAGTACAACCCTGTCCTTATGAAAAACAGTAAAGGGTGGATTAGATGAAAGTGCCTGCAATTCACACTCTGAGAGCGGAAGTAACCTCAACCAAGAACAGTCTTGAAGGACAGTAATCTCCAAGGACAAGAGTGCAAAGGTTCAAACGGAGCACCCATGAGAATTCTCAAAACCAAATTCAAATCTCAAACCGGCACATGGAAGGGAGACAGTCAGTCCTTTAAGAAACTGAGAAATCCAAGGAATCTTAAAATAAGAACATTCTTCAGACGAGCGCTTAAAGGTAAACCGCGCCGCCAGGTAACCCTTAATGGTACCTACTTGAAGGCCCCTGTGGGCCAAAGAAAGTAAGAAAGACAAAACCATAGGAATGGAGCACTGAAAAGGATCAACATTGTGACCTCTGCACCAGTCGCAGACCTTACGCCAACGGTACAGGGATTTTGTTGCAGGCTGCCTGGCCGAAAGCAACACCTCCATCACGTCTTCCGGGAGGTCCCAATCTTTATACCTAAACCTTTCAGATACCAAGCGTGAAGGTTGAGAGTCCTGACCTCTGGATGGAGAACCTGACCCACCCCTGCCCCCACCCCCTTCACGTGCGAGAGCAGATCCTCTCGGTAGGTAAGACGGCGTGGAGGGCAGATGGACATTTCTAGAGTCTGGGTACCACGCTTGCTTGGCCCAATTCGGAGCAACAAGGATCATGTGGGAACCAAACCTCTGTAACCTTTGCAACACTTTAGGAATGACAGGGACTGGAGGAAACACGTACAGCAGCGGGAATGACCAATCCACCACAAACATGTCTCCTAAAGCTCCTCTTGGAGGAAATTCCCTTGAGCAGAATCTCTCGCACTTCCGGTTGACACTGGAAGCAAAGAGATCCACTTGCAGGGTTCCCCAAAGGTGGAAGATCTCCTGAAGGACTTCCTGAGCCAACTCCCACTCGTAAAAGATCGTGCTCTGCCTGCTCAGAGCGTCCGCCGCCGCATTTTCGTCTCCGTCCAGATGAACTGCCGAGATTGAAATTTCCTGCTGGATGGCCCAGAGCTGCATTGCCTCTCTTCACAACGTAAGTGACCCCCCTCCTCCCCCTTTTTGTTGAGGTAATGCAGGGCCACTGTGTTGTCCGTCATGATTAGGACACTCTTCCCCCGTACAGAGGGCAGAAAAGCCTTCAGGGCTAACCTGTTGGCCCTCAGCTCTAACAGATTGATGTGGAGTTTGGACTCCGACAGAGACCAACGACCGCTGGCGGTCGAGTCGTTGGCATGAGCACCCCATCCTGTTCCCCCCTCATCAGGTTCCCTTCGTTGGCCCACCACAGAAGATCCTGGGAGACCGAGAGTGGAATCTGAACGGGATCCGTCATCTTGCCCGAGAACTGCTACCACTGCATCTTGAGGACCCATTACCACTGCATCTTGAGGACCCATTGCAGAGATCTCATGTGCAGCCTGGCCTCTGGAAACAGAAAAATGCAGGATGCCATGAGGCCGAGCAACCTTAAGAATTCGAGAGCTCTGGGCATGTTGAAACTTGTCCACCACCTGCACAATGTGATGAGCCTTCACCTTGGGAGGCGAGCACTTCCCCAAGGACGTGTCAAACACAGCTTCCCAACAGTACTGGAGCTGTTGGGAAGGTGTCAGATGCGACGACTTGAAATTCAGGGAGAAGCCCAGCCTGTGGAGGTTGTGACAGGTGAGACTGAGGTGATCCAACGCTTGCTCGGGAGAGCGCGCTCAGATCAGCCAGTCGTCCAAGTAGGGGTAGACATGAATCCACCCTTGCTTGGAGGTATGCTGCCACCACCACCATTAGCTTGGTAAAACCCTTGGGGCGGAGGTCAATCCGAATGGCAGGACCCGAAACTGAAAGTGCGAGTCGCCAGCCGCAAACCTCAGGTACTCTGTGCTTGGGATGTATCGGCACATGAAAGTAAGCATCCTGAAGGTCCAGAGACACCAACTAATCCTGAAATGGAAGGGCCTGGAGGACTTGAGAAAGACTAACCATCTTGAACTTGTCCTTCCTGAGAAGTTTGTTCAACCAACGCAAGTCCATGATGGGTCTCAATCCCCAGTCTTTCTTCAGAATAAAAAAATAACGGGAATACCAACCGTTGTTCCTCTCTGCTACAGGCACCAGTTCTATAGCGCCTTTCTCAAGCAGGGTTAGGATTTCCTGCGCAAGGAGCGGATCCGGGAGATTCAAAGAGTTTCCCCGGTGGACTGTCGTGAGGCCACTGAAGGAACGGAAGGCAGTAGCCGTGGGCTATGGTATCCAGAACCCACGCATCTGAAGTAATGGCTCGCCATTCTTCGAGATGCTGAGACAGTCTGCCCCCAACCGGCGAACCATGGGACATGGCCTCATGACTGAAGGCAAAGAGGCAGCTGCCTGAGCGTCTTTTGAACCACGATTTCCCAGACCACCACGGGTATTTTTTCGCTGGCCACTTTGACTGGCGGCCCCTCTCGTTCTACCAAAGGTGGAGTAGTAACGAAAAGAACCTCCCCTCCATTGCTGTCCCCTAGGACGAAAAGGCAGAGGTTGACGCACAGCTGTGATTAAAGATTTAGCCGCAGCTTTCGAGGTCTGCAACCTCTCAAGGTTCTCGTCAGCCTTGCTGCCAAACAAATGTGCGCCATCAAAGGGCATGTTGAGGAGACGGGCCTGCACATCTGGAGCAAAACCAGACTTCCGCAACCACGCAAATCTGTGTATAACAGTGCTCGCAGCCATGGAACGGCTAACACTGTCGGCCGTATCCAAACCCGACTGAAGGGATTCGCACATGGCATCCTTGCCGTCCTGCACGAGAGCAAGGACCCCATCCCTTTTTTTTCCCTCTCGGGAATATGTTCAGCCGCCAAAGAAACAATTCCACAGAGTGTGAGAAACCCTTGCCAAGGTGGAGTTGGCAGATTTCAAGGCCATGCTCCCAGCAGAAAATACCTTCCAGGCCCAGCTGTCAAAGCGCTTGTCGTCCCTATCCGGGTGGATGGTAGGGTACACCGCCTGCCTCGAGGTGGCCGTAGCCGCCTGAACCACCAAACTCTCAGGAGTGGGGCTAGTAGATAAGTAGCTGGGTTTGCTAACGGAAGGGCAGTATTTCTTAGTAAGAGATTTATTAACAGCCGGAAGAGATTCTGGGGACTGCCAAGCAGCTGCCACCCTTTTCTGCAAGGTGAGATGAAATGGCAAAACAGGGTCAGAGGACGGACCTTGATCTAAAATGTCTGTTAGATCATCCTGCACAAAGGAGGACTGGACCAGCCCAGATACTCAGAGACCCTCGCCATGAGCCTCCTGTGCGAAGAGTCTGCATGAGCCCCAGGCTCAGGCCTACCAAATTCCACTTCCGGGGAAGTGTCCAACCCACTGGCATCATGGGGGGGGGGGGGGGGGGGTTGGCCTCAATTCCTCCAACTGACTGGCTCCAGAAAAAAGTGGAGCCTCATCAAGTTCACCAGGGTCCTCAAACTCAGACCTTTCTTCCTCTTCATGAATGTCATCCAGAGGGGGCTGAAACCCAGGTCTGGTGACAGAAGAGGGCCTGGAGGCCAAACCTGGCTGCAAAGACTTACCAGTAGCCTTCCTTGAAGGATCCACGAGATCCGGATACTCCATGGATTTTTTCTCGATTTGCGTTTGAAGGCGCCGATAGTACTGAAGGCTTCGACGCCGAGAGAGTCTACAACCTCGACCTCGGTAGCGCCGACGGCTTCGGCATCGACACAGGTGCCGACAGCACTGTGAGCTGATACGACAGCAAAGCATTGACGTCCGAATCGGACGGACAAGGCGCCGACCGAGTCGACGCCGGCCCGAGCCCTCATTAGGTTGCTGCGATCTCGCTGGAGACGAGAACGAGACCTAGAAGCACGTCTCTTGCAACTTTTTCGAATCCTTGCCCATACGTGGTCTCGAAGGCTTCCGATGCGAGTCGCATTGTGTACCCGAGCCCGAAGGTGTGCGAGCCACGGTATGAGACCTATCCTGGCCGGCTTCGTTAGAAGGCGCAACCGGACCCGTGCCCTGCGATCGAAAAGTCGCTAACATTTGTTCTTTAAACGCAGCCCATTCCTCCGGAGTCGAGGATTTCATCGGGCATGCTACCTTCCTCGAGGCACCATCCTCCAAGGAGGAAGGGGAAGGCACTTCCTAGAGTGCCTGGACAAGGAAGAAGAGTGGCAGTAACCACTCCGGGACCAAGATCCCCCAGACTCCTGATGCAGAGAGTCGCCCCTCGAATCGTCGGTGGAAACCCCCTTGGTTTTGGATGTTCAACAGGCTTAGAGCCCCTACCTACCTGGAGCTTCACCTCCTGCTCCCGCAAGGCCTTGGCAGTCAGCAACTGTCATTTCGAGCAGTCTTTCGTGCGACTCGCGCAGGCACCACAAACAAATTCGGTGCGAGTCGGTGAGCAATATTTTCGACTTGCAGTCCCGGCAGGTCTTGAAGCCAGACCGCGGAGTCGGAGGGGTCGAAGAGAAAGACATTGTAGCGATGAACAAACGAGGCGTGCCAAGTTTCACGAAGCAACACGTTCGCTGAAAAAAACGGAACTGAGGCTACGGGCGCCGTGCGTCCTATTTATAACATCCGGTGACATCGCCCTCGACGGAGACATCGACCCAACGTCATCGACGCAGGACGCCCTCTGCTGAAAGTTTCCGAAGTGCACAGCTGTGGACATTACATGTCAAAGATGTTAAATACGTTGGAGGACACAATCCATTCGAAATGTGCTTATTCCCTCTACCTTAGAGACCCCAACACTTTTGCTGGACTTTTAATTTCTACCGTGGAGAGAGAAACCCTTTTCCCACTCATGTATTTTCTTATTGATTCAAACACTTTCTTTTGCCTTTGGAGTCTGACAAACTCCATAGTAATCATCTTTTTACATTGTGGCACATGGCACCTTCAGTGCAGTGACACAGGGAAGTATTTCAGATATCCCAAAGGTTTAAATATCTTCTCTTGGATAACCTACTGTTTCCAAGAGCATTAAAGTGAAATTGACTTCACTTACATTTTGCAACTTTCTAGACCCAGCACACACTATCTTACAATAGGGTGCTGGAGTGGGTACTTGGGTCATGTAACATTTTTAGGTTACCCTTTCGACAATTAACCGCTGGAGGCAGTGGTTTACTTTTAACTATCATGGGGAGTTCTTACCGCGGGCTGCGTTCGCAGCTGCAGTAAAGCACCCATGGGTGCCCATTTTGTCAAAATGACCCTGGTCGTCTTTTTTTGCCATTTCTTGTTGGAAAGGTCCTTCTTGATATTTACTCTGTGGACCAAACCAGGTTTGGTCCCTTTGTTAATTTGGTCTTTGGCGGGATTCACGAGTGAAGCCCGCCTCTGGCTGCAGTATGTCTGGCATTGGCAGGAAGTGAGGGAGGTGCCCGAAACACCCTGTGCTTAGTACCCTTGGTTACAGGAATGCACCCAAAGGTGATTGGCCGGCTGGCTGTCCGGCAAGGACAGCCACCCTGCTGTGTGATTGACAGCTAGGCTGGAATGAATGGGAGAAACCTGCATAAAAGGCAAGGCTTTTTGGCTAGGAATGCAGAGTTGACCACTGGACAAAGGATTTCGAAGATGATCTTGGAAGAGCCTTCTGCAAATCCTGGACCATTGGTTTGCCTGGGGAAAGCCCTGCTGCTGTGCTGAAGCTCTGAATTTGCCTCGACTACAGAAGCCCTGCAAGGACGACTTCTCCCCTTGAGTTGGTGGGACCAATCAACTCCAAAGTGAACTCGTTTGGACATCCTCTCGAAGCTGGCTATACTTCCACTGCTGCTGGAACCGAAGTGCCAGGGAGAGGAACACCAAATCGAGTGGATCGCTTTTAAGTCAGACCCGAGCGCCAGGAAGATCCTCCGGACTTCCCTGAACCAGGACTGACCAAGCCTGAGCCACCTCAGAGTGCTCGACCCCAGAAGCAAGGAAAGTTTGAAGTGGTATCTGAGAACCGCAGTGTTGCTATCAGACACAAGGAGCTGAAACGCCATTGAATTGAAGTTTGCCCTTTGCTGTTGCCGATCGTCCTGTTATGTTGCAGGAGTCCCCAGAAGTCCTCCCTCGTCCCCACGACTGAGGCACAGGAACAAAAAGGTCTGCAGAGCCACATAGGAACAGAAGCCAGCTGGAACCATTTCTTCAAACCAAAGGTACTGTACAGTCAAAGAGAACTTCCCACTTGTCTTTAGCCTTACTTGTTCTCAGTTGAGGCTTGTCTTGGTTGCATCTTCTACCCCTCACAAGCCTCCCAGCTTGTGGCCCTACATCAATTCTACTTTTTCTACAAAGACTACTAAAACACTGTACAAGACTGACCTGCAAGAAGTTATTTAGCTCACCTGGACTTTTGCCCAAGTGACATTGGCTGGCCTGGCTCCCTGAATGACTCTTCTCTCCTGATTGTGTGTTGGTACCTTCTTTCCAGGAAAGGGTCAACTTACTTTGCATTGGGGTGTTCAAAAGTACTTACCTGCTTAAGAATATTTGTGTGATCTCTTGTCTTATTCTAAAACCTCTTTACTTTGACACCCATCTCAGTATTGATCTAAATGTTCCAGTGATATATTAATGTCCACAGTGTCCTAGCCATTTAAGTCACCTTGGGTGTAGGGAGTGTGTGCGCCATCCCAAATGGGTACTTGCTGATTAAGAGAAACTAAGTGTATTTGTGGGTTACTATTACATTGCCCCTTCTGAAGAAAGCTAATTCAAACTGACTATTAAATTAATAATTGTTTAATCAAGAAACCTTGTGTGTAAGAGTTTATTTGAACACTTGTAACTGTGAATCTCTGTGAAACTCCCCTACTGCTCACATTGAACCCTCTTGAGATAAGCCTGGCTGCTTCACATGATACCAACCTGTGTAGTACAGACCTATGCCAAAGGTTGGGTTCCTATTGCCAGGAGGTCATGGTTGTTGTAGTGCACCTAAAAGATACTGCACCAAATCTTACATAACACGGGTGGCAGGCGGTGAGGATCTATTGTAGAGTTGTTACACTTTTGCTTTGGTTTTGTTCAACTAAAACCTTCACAAGGCTAAGCCCTACTAGCACAGCAATTTGAACATGCCAAACATGTATAACTTCAGTCAGGAAGCCCTGATCATTCTAACAGTTGAGCAACTGAAAGAAATGTTTAAAGCCAGGAATCTCCCTGTTAAAGGAAAGAAAAATGAATTGATAGCAGGATTGTTGAATCAAAGTCTGGGTAGTAGGCCTGACACTGAGCATGATAATTCAGAGTCTAACTTTAATGTCTTAGAAGAGTCAGAGGAGGGAGAGGAGTCCCAGCAAGGGAGCCCCTCTTAACCTCTGCCTGCCACTTTGCCTCAAACTTTATCCACTGTGACCCCACAAGGTCCATCACTGAGTCCAGAATATGTGTCTCTTGAGAAAATGAGACTTGAAGTGGTATTTAAAAAGGTTACAAGCCCAAGCTGAAGCCAAACATCAGGACAAACTCAGGGAATTGGAAATGCAACATGCTCTTGAAATTAAAACATTGTCTCTTGAAACGGTTTCCCTCCCAGAGTCCTCTAGGTCTTCCAGTCCAAGAGGCTTTGCTTGCCCTGCTCAAAAAGGCAGCGAGTATGTATGATGTGAAACTTGATATTTTGGATTGGTTGGGTGCTTTTAAATACAATCATGGGATTCAGGTTCTCACAGGGAATCCAGTGATTCCTTGGCTGTTGTCTAGTCTCCCCCAGGTTGCAACCGATACTGTAATGGAGGTGGGGGAACATGAAAGATTTAGTATGAGGATCTGGCTTTGGTAGCCAGATTTGGGAAAACTCCTTCCCAGTACCTTAAGAGTTTTAGGACCCTCCTAAAGACTGATGGTACCACTTGGGCTACCTGGGTGTGTGAATGTTTAAAAAGTTAGATGTTTGGATTAAGGGTTACAAGAGTACTCCTTTGAAGGAATGAGAAATCTATTTTTGTTGGAATCTATTTTTGATGCCTGCTCTCCTGAGGAGCTGACACAGCATTTGGCTGACTCAAAAGAGATTGATGCAGAGAAGGTAGCAAAGGCTGCTGACTTGTGGGTTACTAATAGGGCCAGTCACAAAAAGGATGAGGGGACACAGCACAAGCAAGATGACAAAGAATTCTAAATCCTCACACCCAAAAGAGGGCCACAAACATAAGAAGGGTAAGCCATTTGAGAAACCAGGTCAGTCTAGTGAAACCTCTGGTGCTAAACCAGAGGGAGGTCAGCAGAAGGAATCCACGTGATCCGACCACAGTTGAATTTACCGCAGCCGGAATGTTCGCATGAGAAAGGTGCGAACTGCCAAAAGTTTGCATTTCTCATGCGAACATACGTACATACTCACACCACACCCATGACACACCCCCAACATAAACAAACCCCGCTTACCTTCTCTTCACACTGGGTCCCTGCGGCGCCAGTTCCCTTTCAATTCCATGATCGGGAACTGGCGCTGCAGGGTCCATTTTTCTTTTACGGGGTTCTACAGTGCAGGGGTTTCCCCCGCTCACTATACTATTAAGTATAGTGAGTGGGATGATGCAGGGACACCCCCGCAGCCCCTGTATTCCCCCCCCCCAGGTGTGCTGCGGGGGTGTCCCCCGCAACACCCCGCTCACTATACCACACAGTATAGCGAGCGGGGTGTTGCGGGGGACATCCCTGCAGCCCCTGCTTTTTTTGTTTTTAAACTTACCTGCAATGCTAGCACCAAAAGTACAAACTTTTGGTGCTAGAATTTGTAGAACTTTTTGTACATGCAACCATTTAGATACGTCTTTTTGTACAAAACCAGCAGAAGCCCCCATTTGGTAAATGTTATGCCTGTGGGTCAACTGACCATGTGAAGGGGGATCCCAGATGCAGGGGTAAACCTTCAGGGTTCCACGCTGCCTCCTTAACCTTCATCCCTGAGGGAGAAGTTCATATGGCAAGTGGAAACTAATCTATTGGCTGACGACCCCATTGGCGTCTCAGCCAGTGTTTCTTTAGATCCCTGGGTCTGTGGGAACAGCAGAATGTAGATGTGTATAACTATTCCAGTTAATACCAAAGAATATTACAAGAACAGTGTACTTGTGAATGGTCAGGAGACCCCTGCCATTAGAGACACTGGGGCCACCATTACAGTGGTGGATGAAACCTTTGTCAAACCCGAGGATGTTGCCAAGGCACCCAAAGGTCCCACTAAGCTTGCTGGATGCCCTGTCCAGATGGTTCCAATACTACCAGCTCTCATCCAGTGTAACAATAGGACTAATGTCAGTGTACAAAATCAGGTGCCTGGGAGGGTCCTGTTGGGGAATGACTTAAAAGCTCTTGGAGTGATATCAAGCACCACCCGGCCTCACAGTAAAAGGAAGCAGGACCATACTAGACTGGCCAGAGACCAAACATTGAATGACTCTGAATGGGAAGTTACAGAAGTACCTATAACTCCAGTCCACAGGAAGAACTCGATTCCAGGACAAAGAAGGAGACAAATGGGAAACCCAAGGTCTCAGGAAAGAAGAAAGGTACGACACCTGTACATAGGACAAGGACATCCCCGAGATGATAGTCCAAGGATACACCGGTGACCCCTCCACCAGCTGAGGCTGAGTGGGAGGACCAACCGGAAGATGGAGAACCAGATGCTGATGAAAGAGCGGGAAGAAGCCATTCCCCCTATTGGAGATCTGGATCCTAAAAACCATCCTGCGCTGCAGACATTGCTTGCAGAAGGTGGCCCCTGAAGGGCAGACTTCAGCAGAGGTCAAAGAGAGTGTCCTACTCATGAAGGACTTTGCCAACAGACAGCTTCCAGCTGGAAGGGCAAGAGCCAGGGAAGGAACAAGTTACTTACCTGTAACTTGTTTCTCCAGCATGGGTCTGGCATGGATTCACATGCTCATGAATATTCCCCGTCGGGCTGGGAATCCTCTAAACAAAAAGAAAATCAGTTTCACTTCTGAACTGTCTTTCTCCTAACAACCAATCACTGGTCTCCGGGTCATACTGCCCCCAGCCAATGACTGCCCTCTACCCAAGCACCTCCTCTGGCACCCATCTTCAGATTTGGTAGCACATAAAACTTGAGCGCTCTAGTCACATCCAGCGAGTGCAAAATCCTCTCGGACGGCGACAAAGCCGTCGGGAAGAATACAGGTAACACCAAGGGCTTGTTTAAATGAAAGTCCGACGGCACCTTGGGCATGAAGGAGGGGTGCGTCCATAGCACTACCCTCGTCTCGGGGAATGTCAAATAAGGTGGTTTACAAGAGAGGGCATGGATCTCTCCCACTCGTTGTGCGGAGGTGATGGCCACCAGAAAAGCCGTTTTCCACGACAAAAGCTTCAGTGGCGCCGAATGCATAGGCTTGAACCTTCAACGGAGGACCCATGAGCCTAGTCAGCACCACATTAAGCTCCCACGCCGGGGCCAGAGCCTTCACCAGCAGGAACGAGCAAAATAGTCTTGACGAACTCCTTGATCAATCGATGCGACCATACATAAGGATGATCGTCCAGGAGATCTGGTGTAGCGGGAGAGCCACCAGATGAACTTTGATGGAAGTGTGGGCCAGTCCTGCCTTGGCCAACGACAACAAATACGGAAGCACCTGCGGAGCAGTGACTCGTAGAGGGTTGATCTTCTGAGTACGGCACCAAACGGCGAACCTCTTCCACTTGTGCCCGTAGCATTTGAGATTAGACGAAGCTCTGGCCTTGGCGAGCACCTCCTTAAAATCCACTGGTAGATTGTAGCCCCCAAACTCTAGCACTGCAGGAGCCAGGCCTTCAGGTTCAGGGATCCTGCGGCATGGGGCAGAATCGCGCCTCCTTCCCTGGCGAGAAGATCTGCGACCACAGAAGCTTGACTGGAGGGGACGCCGACATGTCCAGAAGGTCCGGGTACCATATCTGTCTCAGTCACGCCTCTGCGACGAGAGGATCATCGTGCACCGGGACCGCCTGAGTTGATCGAATAATCGAAGCAATGGCAAAGGAGGGAACTCATACAGAAACAGGCAGTCCCAGGGGAAAGAACGCATCCCCCATGCGCCCCAGCTGGGGAAACCTGCTGGCGAACCTCTGGCACTTGGTGTTCGTCACTGTCGCAAACAGATCCATATGGGGATTGCCCCATCTGCGGAACAGGTGATCCACTTGGTCCTGCCGAAGTTTCCACTTGTGGCAATAGCACAGCTCACTGAGGTACATCCCCTGTGCTATGGCCCAGTGCCAAAGGTCCTGCGCCTCTTTGGAGAGCACCGGGGATCTGGTTCCCCCCTGCTTCCGATGCAGAACATCGTGGTGGTGTTGTCCGTGAAGACCCGTAACACCTTGCCCTTGAGGGACAGAAGGAAGAACTTGGGCCCAAAACACTGCCTGCAGCTCCAGCGCGCTGATGTGCAATGTCGTCTTCTCCGGTAGCCACAGGCCTCTTGCATGAAGACTTCTGATGTGCGACCCCATCCTTCCAGGGAGGCGTCCGTTGTGACAGTCTCCAGATAAGGTGGGGTCTGGAAATCCACGCCTGTAGACAGATGTGCGCGCACTCCCCACCACTGTATCGCTTGATGGAAGAGTGGGACCTTGTCCTCGAAGCTTCCTGACACTTGTTTACAAAGGGCATAGAGGAACTCCTGCAGTGGACGCATCCGAAGTCGGCAGGGCCGAATGAGGTACATGCATGACGACATAATGCCGAGCAGGGACTTGATGGACTTCACGCTTGCGATCTTCAGGGCCAAACGGCCATTGTACCTTCCCCAAGATGGCCACCATCCTCTCCGCCGACGGAGACGCCAGACAACACTGTTAATTAAGGCTCCCAGAAACCACGTGTCCTGCGATGGAATCAAGCAGCACTTTGCATAGTTCAGAGAACCTCAGATCAGTCAGGAGTTGGATGGTCCTCGCCGTGTGTTCGATGGCGATGTCCTTTGAGCTTGCGTGGATGAGCTAGTCATCCAGGTAAGGGTACATGTGGATCCCTCGTAGACGTAGCTGCGCCAGGTACTTGGTGAAAACCCTTGGCACTGAATTCATTCCGAAAGAAAGGGCCTTGAACTGGTAATGTTGCCCTTGAACTACGAAGCGTAGAAACTTGCGGTGGCCCTTGTGTATGGTGATGTGGAAATAGGCATCTTCCAATTCCAGCGACGATAGAAAATCCCCCTCTTCCAGGTGCACTAGCACGTACTGAAGAGAGACCATCAGAAACTTGAGACTTGATGTACTTGTTCAGACGGCGGAGGTCCAGGATGGGCCACCAACCGCCTGTCTTTTTTACGAGGCAGTAACGAGTACGCTCAGATCCAAGTGCCTCTATGTGACTAGCTCCATCACACCCTTTTTAGCACGGCCCGCACCTCCAGCAGAAGCTGAGGGACATGGTTTTCCTGCCAGGCTACTGGTGGTATACAGGGACACTTCCATTGAAGTCCAGGGTGTGTCTGTGGGTGAGAGCATCCAGCACCCAACGGTCAGTGGAGATGGTCTTCCACACGCTGACTTAGTTCGCCAGCCGGCCTCCCACCGGGGAGCTCGTGTGGGGGGCCCCCCCCAATGCACCCCCCGTTCCTCCTCCCGAACCCACGGGCGGTTCAATCCTGTTTTGACGTCGAAGCACCGCCCTGGGGTCCGAAAGGAGGCAGTCGTTGCTGAAGCGTGCCCAAGGCATGAGCCATCTCAGTGTTCACCTTGATGGCCTGAAGAGACTTGTCCACAGTCTTCCCGAACAAATTGCCCCCAAGGGCATGTCCAACACCTTCGACTGAACGTCCTGGCAGAAATTAGTGACCCGAAGCCAACCCGGCCTAAGGCAAACGCTGTTGCCCATTTGGCAGAAACCTGTGTCGGCGATGTCAGAGGCCACCGTAATGGCGTGGTCCGATGCCACCTCGCCTTCCTGTAGGATCTCCAAAGCTTCCACCCTCTTGCCATCAGGAAGTCAAGGAGGGGAGCGGTCTTGAACCAAAGCTCCCCGTCATAACAAGCCACCATGTCGAGGGCATTTGCGGCCTTGATCGTCCTTGCTGCCGACGTGATAACTTCGCCCCATGGCATCCAACTTCTTCCCCACGCTGTCCAGGGGGTGGTAGGAGGAGGGACCTGAAGATATCTTCTTGGCCGCCGACGAAATCACAGAGTCCAGGGACGGCTGTGACCGTAAGCACTTGGGAGCAGAGTCCGGCACCCTGATAACGGTCCCTCTTCGCCGGGGGCCGAGGAAGGGTTCTTCATGAGGGACAACCCTTCATCCCAAAAGTCGTCCAAGAGTGGGGTCGAAAGTACGGTCTTCCTCTTCGCTTTGCGGGGCTGGTAAAGGAAACCCTCTTCTCCTCAGGGTCCAGCTGGAACAGCTCCGAGGCCCTCGAGATCATGGCGTGGAACGAGCCCATCTCGTCGGGCTGTGAAGATTGGGCGGCGGAGACCAGAGATCCCCCAACCTGCCGTCGTCAAGCGTGCCCGTCATCGCCTGGTCCGTATCAGGCTTTCCCAAGGTTTAACTACCTTCTCTGGGATAAACTACTGTTTCCCAGAGAAAGTAAAATGAAATTGACTTTACTAGTCTTTTCAAATTCCTAAACCCAGCACACCCCATCTTAAAATACAGTGCTGGAGGGGTTACTAGAAACTCGTGTAGCAGTCAAATGTTACCCTTTCCTCTCGAAATGGCTGGTGGCAGTGGTTTTACAATGAACTACCATGATTTTTCCCGATCGCGAACACTGGTAGCGTTAAATCGCGGGAGCCATGTTTTTCAAGATGGCGCCTGAGCCCCTTTGTTTAAACAGGTCCCGTCTTTTTTCGCCATTTCTTTTTGGAAAGGTCCCTCGAGTTTGTCTCTACGCCCCAAACCAGGTTTGGGCCCTTTGTTCCTACGCCTTTGTCGGGCTTCAGGACTGAAGACTGCCTCAGGTGCCAGAGTGTCTGGAGTGGGCAGGAAGTGAGGGAGGTGCCCGAAACACCCTGTGCTTAGTCTCCTAGGAGACCCAAATGCACTCTGGCGTGATTGGCAAGGACAACCACCGTGCTCGGTGAGTGGCAGCTAGGCTGGAATGAATGGGAAGAAACTGGATAAAAGGTGAGTCTCTTGGGTTGGAAGGCAGAGTTGACCACTGGAACGAAAGAATCGAAGATGGGCTGGAAGCGGACGGCTGCTGCAACTCCTGGACCATTGGTTTGCCCGGTGAAGCCCTGTGGCAGGTCCGAATCGCCAAGTACTTCGACAGAGAAGCCCTTCAAGGACAATTTCTCCCTTTCAGTTGGTGGGATCAATCGACTCGTAAGCCACCTGGATACCATTCTCAGAGCTGGTTGTAATTTCCTAAGAGTGCTGCAGGAAACCGAATAACCAGGGAGGAGGACACCAGTTTGTGTGTTGGACTACAGCTAGCGGAATTGAAGATTTGCCATTTGTCAGCTGTTTGAACAGTCCCAGTGCAGGAGTCCCCCGGCGTCCTCTTGTCCCCACGACTGAGGCTCAGGAAAAGCAAGATCTGCAGGAACAGACGTCTTCAGCTGCATCTTTCTCTATTTTAAGGTACTGTGAAAACCTGATGGAGAGAACTTACTGCTCACTGCGAAAGTGCTTGAAACTTGGCAACTTGCAGGCCTAGTCAGATTGTGACCCAACATATGAATCTTTCTTTTCACAAACTACTTCTGAGAACTTTGGCAAAGACTTTTCCGTTTAACTACCAGAACTCCCTATCTTCTACAAAACTTTAGCCCAACCTATTGCATTGAATTGACTCCTCTGGTGAACTCAAACTAGTTGCACTCTTTAAGAATAACTGTAAGCTTCTTTTTATAAACCTATACCTTTTTGCTCCTACTTCAAATGCTCTGAATGCCATTTTGCTCCTCCTTCAAAGTAGTTTAAATGCCTCAAACTGATAGTGTGAAGTACTGATGTATATTTGTGTCATATAGATTGCCTCCTAGTGAATGTTTTATAACCGACTGTAATAAATTAATAAGCGCTTTACCAAGAAACCTTGAGTATAAGTCTATTTGAAAACTTGTGATTTTAGACCTCTGTGTAACATCATTACAGCTCACATTCCCCCCGAGAGAAGCCTGGCTGCTCAGCAACGCTACCAAAACTGTAGTACAGACTTATACCAAAGGTTGGTTTTGCTTACACCTGTGGTCCTAGGTTTGTGTAGTGGTCCCAAAGGGTACTGCATACAAACTCTGTCTAACTATTTGTAGCTCTGGCAACGATAAATTGCAGGAGCCATGTTTTTCAAGATGGCGTGAGCCCCCTTAGTTAAAACAGGTACCAGTCTTTTTTCACCATTTCTTTGTGGAAAGGTCCTTCTAGAGTTTCTCTGTGTGCCAAACCAAGTTTGGTCTCTTTGTTAATTTGCCTTTGGCAGGCTTCAGGCGTGAAGACTGGCTATGGCGTCTGAGTGTCTGGGGTGGGCAGGAAGCGAGGTAGGTGTCCGAAACTCCCTGTGCTTAGTCTCCTAGGAGACCCAAATGCACTCTGTGGTGATTGGCTGACTGTCTGGCAAGGACAGCCACCCTGCTGGGTGAGTGACAGCTAGGCTGGAATGAATGGAAGTGAACTGAATAAAATGAGTCTCTTGGCTTGGAAGTCAGAGTTGACCACTGGACGAAGGAATCCGAAGAAGAACTTGAAGAGGATGCCTGCTGCAACTCCTGGACCATTGGTTTGCCCGGTGAAGCTCTCCTGCTGTGCTGAAACTCCAAATTCATATCGACAGAGAAGCTCCTGCAAGGACAACTTCTCCCTTTGAGTTGGTGGGACTAATCAACTTCAAAGTAAGCCACCTGGACATCCTCTCGGAGATGTTTGAATTTCCACTGCAGTCGCTGCTGAAACCGAATAACCAGGGAGAGGAACACCAGATCGCGTTTGTTGCTTTTGAGCTGGCCAAGAACTCCAGGAAGATCCTTTGGACTCCCAGGAAGCAGGACTAATTGAGGCTGAGACCTAACAGAGTGCGGGACCCCAGATGCAAGGCAAGCCCATCTCGACAGCCAGGAACCGCTGTGTACCTATTTGCGGTAGATGCAAGGAGCTGAAGCACCGAAGTGCCACTTTTTTGAAGATTGCCAGTTGCAGTCGGTGACCGTCTCATTCCAGTGCTGGAGTCCCCAGAAGTCCTCCCTCCTGTCCCCACGGCTGAGGAACACCAGGATCTGCAGAGCTGCACAGGAACAGGAGCCAACTGATGCACTTTTCTTCAACCTACGTCTGAGAGAACTTACATCTTTTTGTGCCACCTTGCTTGTCCTCGTTGGAAACTTGTCTCGGTTGCATCTGTAGAGTTGGTGACAGCTTTTTTACCTCAAAAGCCTAATCAGCTTGTGGTCCTACTTTGATTTCTTCTATTCTACCAAGACTTTTAAACATTGTTAAAGACTTTCTACTTACCTGCAAGAAGTGCTTCAGCTCACCTTGACCTTTGCTAACTTAACATTGGCTGGCCTGGCTCCCTCCTCTGCTTAGGTTTTGGGTCTTCCTTCCAGGAAGAGGTTAACTGACTTTGCATTAGGGTGGGTTACTTTGAAAGTACTTACCTGCTCGAGAATAATTGTAGGAATACTTGCTCTGTTCTGAAACCTCTTATCTTTGACATATCTGTAGAGTTTTCTAAGTGTAACAGTGATATATTAATGGCCCCAGCACCCCAACTATTGAAGTCACTTGAGGGTGTAGATAATGTGTTGGCCATCCCAAAAGGCTACTTACCGATTTAGAAATATTAAGTGTGTGTATTTTGGAGTATATTGTGTATTCCTATTATATTGCCCCCTTCTGAAGGCAGCTTACTCTTACGTCCTAAAAGTAACACAAAGCAATGTCTTACATGAGACTCAACACTTGAATAGGGACCAAGAATGGCCTTTAAGAAATTTGGTTGTTTGTTTGCTTTCCATTTTTAAAACAGTTGTATTGATCTGGTTCAGTTCAGAGTCCTTACTCCATTTTGGAAAATCATGATGGGGTCTCACCAGAATATGCATCTCACATGGCTCAGCCTTACAAGCAGACATGCCTTCTTAGATGAAGTTTGCAGGACATACTCCATAGGAACACTTTACAAAATGTCCTATTGAGAAGGAAAAAAAAAATAAGACTTCGAGGTGTTGCAGGTTCGTCGACTGCTGAACACACCACCTATCCATACTAGAAAGAGTTCCACTTATTCGATTTATACAATATTTTCTCTCTTTTTAAGTTTGGTAATGAATGAATTGAGCAGCATTAATCTGATTCATCATTTTGTTTATTTGCTCTATGTACTGTTTTGCCTTTGTCATGTATGGTCTTTGGCTAGATGTATAGTGCAAAGCGCCTTGAAACTCCTCTGGTAATAGGTTGTGCTCAAATAATTGAGTACTAGAATGATGCGGATTTCATCCAACATCTTTGTGATAATGTTAAGTGTGCCTTGTTGCGTGGTTCTAGAATGCATGCTTAGCTGATTTTTATGCGGTCTACCAAGAATTAGTCTTGGATGGAGTATGTGCTATGAACTGTATGATATTACGTGGCAAGGGCGGGCTATTTTTAGCATCTGGGGAAATTGGTTTTATTTGGTGTTTATATATGAGCTGTTTCTATCGTATGTTTATTGTTGATAGAGAAATCAAATATAATAAATTTGAATTTATTACTAGAATGATGTTGACCTTTTATGCTTAGATTCACATGCTGTGCATAGGCCGACATCTAGTGGAAGCTGCAGAGTATTCGTTTTTTTCCCCCGAAAATGGGCGTCGACACAGGGCATGCCAGTAATACTATCCCTAGTGTGACGTCCACTGTACCCATGATCCCTCACGCATCTAGGACCCTCAGATTGTATTTTTTCTGACATGAGGTAGCATGAGGAGTAGCCAGAGTACAGATTATCCAAGCAGATAGACAGAAAGATAAGACTAGAGTGGCCCCAATGCCCCTTGTAGAGTGGGCTCTTGGGGTGAAAGCAGATTTTTTTTCAGAAAAGGAGTAACACAGCTGGATACAATTTATAATCCACCTAGAGATGGCACCTTTAGAGACACGATCTCCCTCTTTGCCTGTAGTTCCGGAGACAAACAGTTGGTCTGTGTTTTCCTTAGCGGCCTGGTCTTGTCTACATAGTATAGGACCGCCCTACGCACATCTAGGGTGTGTAGTTTCACATAGCAGAGCTTTGGGGTTCTTGGAAGAAAGCCGGAAGCTCAATGGACTGGTTTATGTGGAATTTAGAAACAAACTTAGGTGAAAACCTAGGGTGTGTTCGTAAAACCAGTTTATCTTTCTGAACAGTAAAGAAAGGATCCTGCACTGACGGAGCCTGAATTTCACCGACCCTTCTTATCGATGTAATGGCTACTAAGAAGGCAGTTTTATATGTGAGGTGTTTGAGACTGCTTTTATGCATGGGCTCGAATGGGGGGCCCATGAGTTTAGCCAGCACCACATTAAAGTCCCATCCTGGTGGTGGGTTAGAAATTGGAGGGTGGAGTCTCTTTACCCCTTCCATGAAGGCTTTAACCACTGGTACTTTCCACCACGATACCTTGTTATGGGAGATGGTGTATGCTGACAGAGCTGCCAGGTGTACCTTTAGTTAATTAAATACCAACCCTGCGTCCAGCAGGTGGAGCATGTAGTTGACAATAGTGGAAGGAGTGCAATCAACTGGGTTGATTCTTATTCTGGCACCAGATAACGAATATTTTCCATTTGTCAAAATAACAGTGCCTAGTATTGGGCTTCCTAGATTCCTTTAGGATGTCCATGCACCTCTGTGGTAAGTTGAGGTGTCCAAACTATGACTTCAGGAGCCATGCTGCCAAGTTCATTGAGCTGGGTTGAGGATGCACTATTTTCCCTTGGTGCTGGCATAGTAGGTTGTACCAGCATGGGAGTCTGATTGGTTTGCACGTTGCTAGCCTGCGCAGGTGTGGGAACCACGGTTGTCTCGCCCACATGGAGGCAACTAGGATGAGAGTCATTGATTCCCTGTGCATCTTGTTGACCACCTTCGTCATCAGAGGAGTTGGTGGAAAAGCGTAAGCAAACATCCCTGACCAGTTCGTCCACAGGACGTTCCCCTTGGAGCCTGGCTGGGTAAACCTGGATGCGAAGTCTGGACATTGTCCGTTTTCGCTTGTAGCAAATAGGTCTATAGTGGGGAAAGCCCATTGTGATAAGAGTTCTTCTACGACTTCTCTGTGTAGAGACCACTCGTGTTCTCTTGGGAGAGGATCTCTGTAAAGGCGTCTGCTAGAGAATTGAGATGACAGGTAAATGTTCCATCTGAGTGCCCATATCTAAATTTGTTGGGCAAGCTTGGACAGATTTGGCGAACGAGTCCCTCCTTGCTTGTTTAGGTAGAACATCGCTGTTGTGCTGTCGGTTAAGATCTGCACTGACAGGTTTAACAGGTGGGGCTCGAACGCTCGAAGCGCTCTGAATACTGCCAGAAGCTCTAGCAGATTGATATGATTCTTGGCCACTGTGTGAGACCAGAGACCCTGAGCTGTGTGGTGAAGGAGGACCCCGACAGGGATGCATCTGTAGTGACTACAGCCTGTACTTCTGGATTGTAAAAGGGTTTCCCCTTTGACAGGTTCTCTCTTGTCCACCAGTGAAGACTTAGTACCAGTGTTGCTGAAACGACCACTAGATCGTCCCACTGACCACTTGCCTGAGACCACTGTTTCGCCAACCATTCTTGCATGGGACGCAGGCGCGCGTGGGGGACCAGGTAAATACATGACTGCATCATGCCTAGCAAACGCATCGCTTTGCGCACCGTTATCTGGCGACCTGACTGATATTGAGGAATCTGCAGTAGTATATTCCAAATTCTTTCCTTGGATGTAAAGGCCAACCCCTCGAGTGTTTAGTACAGCTCCTAGCAACTGTTTGGAGGTGCTTGGCACCAGGCTTGATTTTTTTCTCGTTTATGGAGAAACCCAATTCGAAGAGGAGGTCGATCGTTCTTTGAATGTTTAAACTGCAAATTGCTGGGGTCTCCCCTGTGATGAGCCAGTCGTCCACGTAAGAGTACACTGGGATTGCCTCCCTGAGTAGGTGTGCCGCCACCACCGCCAGAACCTTGGTGAATACCCTTGGAGCCGAGGCTATACCGAAGGGCAGCACATTGAACTGGTAGTGCTGACCGTCCACCTTGAAGCGGAAGAATCTCCTGTGCGTTGGGAACATGGAAATATGTAAATAGGCATCTTTCATGTCCAATGTTGCCATGTAATCTCCCATTTTTTAGGAGGGGGGGATTACCTCTTGGAGAGTAGTCATGCAAAACTTTTGGGGCTTGACATACTTGTTTGCAGGGCGTAAGTCTAAGACTGGGCGCATTGTTAGATTTTTTTTGGCACAAGGAAGTAAGTTGAATAAATACCGTTGTTTACCTGTTTGCCCGGGACAAGTTCTATCGCGTCCTTTTCTAGAAGATTGACGATCTCCTCGAGGAGGATCTTCTGGTGGTCCAAGGAATGTACCTTTGGTCGTGGGGGGTGGTTTCGGAGACGCTCGAGTAGTTCTATGCAGTATCCTGCTGACACTGGACAGCACCCATCTGTCTGATGTGATCCCTTCCCAAGCTTGGATGAAGTTGGTAATGCGTCCCCTTACTGGAGATGCGTGGGAAGGGACCCTGATCTCGGCGTCACTGTTTTGCGGGAGGCGTGCCGCCTCTGCTGGGGCTGCCTCTTCCCTTACGACAGCCCCTCTCGTTTCCCCTGTTATAACTTTGGGTAGACTGCTGGTTATTACCCCATGATGTACCCTGCCCCTGAGAATAGTTGGAGCCTCTTTGTGAATTTTGGCCACGTGGGCGACGAAAATTGCCATTCCCTCTTTGATTAGGGGGCTTGTTGGTCAACTGTCCCAAGGATTTCAGAGTCTCATACTAGTCTTTGGCTTTTTTCAATGCGTCCTCTACCGCCTTGCCAAACAGTAGATTAGGCTCCACCGGCATGTCGATTAAGGATGCTTGTGTCTTGGGTTTAAAGCCCGACTGTCTTAACAAAGCATTTCTCTTAATGACAGTGCTCTCTGCTATTAGCCTGCCGGCGTTATCCACAGCATCAAAGGTTGCCTTAAGGATGCAACCGGACACAGCTCTCCTCTCCGACGCAACCTGTGCCAACTGGCCCTTTAAAGGTTCCGGTGCAGAGTAGATAAGTGCAGCAACTTGCTCCCACTGGTGGCAGTTGTAACTAGCCAGCAGAGTGGTGGAGTTGGCAATCCTTGCAAAGTAGGCGGAAGTGGAGGCTACCTTCCTTCCCAACCCGTAGATCTTCTTTCTCTCCTTGTCAGGGGGAGCCTCAGACGAAGATAGGGGCATTCCCGCCCTCTTCTGGGTATTAGTCACTACCAGGGAGTCTGGTTTCAGTTGCCCCTTTATGTAAAGCGGGTCTGATTGGGCTGCCCTGAACAATTTTTCAATTCTGGGGTTTACCGCCCTGGTGAAGTTAGGATTGATAAGGGAAGGATCAATTCTCCTTTGTATAGACTTGAGAATAGGGATGGCCTGGGCAATGGCTCTCTTTTCTCCTACTAGTTCCTCGGCAAAGTCCCTCTCCTCCTGTGCTCCCTGGGTGTCCATGCGGAAGTGTTCAGCCGCTCTAGACAAAACCTCATTTAGGAGAGGTTGGTTGTTGACTGGAGAGTCTGTAACCTGAGTTTTTGCCTACCGGGGAGTCTACTCTGTATACTTCTGGGTCATCTTCCTCTTGGTCCTAGTCATCCCCATAGTAGTCCACCCAGTTTGGTCGTCCAACGTTACCAATTCTGGATCCTCATCTTGTAGTGGATCCTGACTATACCGAGTGTATGACTGTACGTAGAAAGGGTCAGAATACCGACCTCGTGTTGGTGCCTCAACTCGAGGTTTCTTCCCAGGGGGTAGCGGGTCCCTAGACCCTGAGGGAGTAGCCCCGTCAGGGGTATAGGAGAGGAAGTGATCTGGGTTCTTGGCATAGAAGCCCGCTAGGGATGACATTCTAGACATAACTGTCTATATCCTCACTGGACCATTCTTTGGCGCTGGTAATTACTCTTTCCTGGGAGTGTTTCCCTGCTATGACCTGACTGGACCTATGGGCTTGAGCAGGGGTCTTGGCTAGCTGTTTATCAGAAGACTTAGCACTGTCTTTATGTAGCAGAGGTGTAGAAGAAGGCTGACAAGGTTTCTTCTGCTGTTTCCACCCCCTCCCCATGAGTGGAAGAGTGCTTCCCTGGTGTTTTTCACCTTCTCAGAGGTTTTCGACGTCTGGTGTCGAGATTCGGGGGTAGTGTCCCTTAGAATGAGGACGTTGGGAAACGGGAACCGCCGTCGAGCGGTCTGCTGACGCCGACTCCTGGAGTGCGGCCTAGGGATGGAGGTTGGCTTTGTCTTCCGACGATCGTACCTCCATTACTTTGGTGAGTGAGGCACTCTTGGCAACAGTGGATGGTTGCCTGGTGTCATCTTGACAGAGGACACCGATTCGGTGGACCGTTCTTTGCGTGCCTCTTTCCGAGAACTCGACACGCACGTCGAGTCTCGGTTGGGCTTTGAGTGTTTAGTGGAAGTGGTGTGGGTAGCGCTCGCCTCGCGTGCTCCCCATAGCTGCCCTGCCGGACAACCTTCGAGGTCGGGGAGTTGCGTTTGGGCTGTCTTTCGACGCCACGATGCCCTCACCGTCCGATAGTACGGCGTCGCTGCCATCACTGAAGGTGCCCTCCGCTTCCATGGCCTCTCGTTGCCTGGCGTGGTGGGCCCAACATTTGGTCGAACGGTCCTTTAGAGTCTCATCCTTGAACTGGCTACATGCTCTGCAGTTCGCCTCAGGGTGGTCCCTCGGCAAGCAGAGGTTACAGGAGGCGCGTCTGTCAACCCAAGGGTACTTGCGGTTGCACTTGGGGCAAAATTGGAAAGGGGTACCCTCGGGGCAAAATTGGAAAGGGGTACCCTCCATACGCACCCTGTGGCAGCGGGCTAGTGTGTGTAGGAATATATATATATATATATATATATATATATATATATATATATATATATATATATATATATATATATATATATATATATGAGTGTAGAGTATGAACCACCCCCCACTGCCTACTTGAAGGCCAGAGGCCTTCCTAGGCCCAAAGTCCGTCGTGCAGCTCTCGACGGTTGTTTTCTTCTCCGGGCCGGCGTCGAGCTTCAAACTCGGTGACTCGACGTGGGAATGGAAGAAGCAGGGAAATATTATATTATTTGCAAAATTATGGCTAAAGCCAGGGAACTCCAGGGAATGTTTCCGACAAGTATGGCGGAAAAAAAACAATCTGAGGGTCCTAGACGCATGAGAGATCATGGGTACAGTGGACGTCACACTAGGGATAGTATTACTGGCACGCCCTGTGTCGACGCCCATTTTTGAGTTTCGAAAAACAAACATACTCCGCAGCTTCCACTAGATGTTGGCCTATGCACAGCATGTGATCTAAGCAGATTCCACAAGGCTCAGAGATATATATATATAACACTAGTTTGTCATAATTTGAAGAGATTGCCCTACACATCACAGGTTTTGTCTCTGAACTCCACATCAGTGTTCGAGAAAAACACTAACAATCATGAAGTTGTCATGTAGCTCTCTGATTGGCTATGGAGATCAGGTGCACACAAAAAGAAATGGCGTTACATTGTTGCAGGTAAACTTAGTCAGCACAGAGACAGATGGACCAACTGGCACCCCCCTTCCTGGCAGGCCTTACCACAACACAGTCACACATAGAACACGCCGTACTGTTCAAAAGCACCACTCATTCTGCAAATCATGTAGTACACAGTATCACCTTGTAGTAGCATGCCTACCCTCTGTTGAAATGTGGGCTAGGCACAACATACAGCAATGTCCCTTGACATTAGCTTCTCCATTTAGCCTGGGAGGCGGGGGGCACAATATAAAACTGTAGGGGTTTTGTACCACATGTGTATGGCTCTCTGGTCATTCTGCTGACCCTTCTGTAAAAGGCAAAGTCCAGCCCTTGGTGAGTTTTTGGTATTGGTGATCAGTGAGCGACAGTATGTCATTTCCTTTTTTAGGATCATGTGAGGAAAGAATGAATATTAAAGCGAACAATGAAGAGATGTTTGTCAAAGGACTTTCCTATGTCTTTGAAGCTGGAAGTAACTATTTTACCCTGAGGAGTTGATACTATGCACCAACGCTATAAAGTCTGTTTGAGGTGTGTCAAGAGGGGAGAGGACCTGTTGCTTTTAAGCTTTTGCACCCCTAACAGCCCACGCATGTTCATTTAAAGAAAAGGGGTAGTGCCTCTTGCTTAGTGGTACACCAAAGGCTCCTTATGTAGTGCCATGGTTTGGCTGCATAACACGTTATACAAACATGTTTGTCAGAGGGTGAATGTCTGACCAAGGTTCAAGATGAGTGATGGATAAGCTAACAGTTGACAGGGCTTTACATTGGTAGGGAGCAGATTGGTAGTGCCGCTTTCAGCGCCATTGCCACTTTTCTGATCGCCAGAAAAGTGAGCCTATTCAGTAAAACTGCTTGGAGTGTGGAAAAGGGGAGCGAGGGCGGAGGGGAAGAGGTAAAGAAACAATTCCCATCTAGATCCGTGTTTGCTGAATTTGTATTGTTTGTATCCGATAAAGAAAAAAACAAGCATATATATAAAAAAAATGTAAAAACATTACTATCCTGCTGAGCTAGCAGAGTATCGCTTAAGGTGCAACAGAAATTCAGTCATCACGGCCATGTTCAAACACCAGAATGTATAGGTCCACCAGAATAATTTTCAGGCATTTGCACATTAATCTGAGTATCACAACAACTAGTCGGAAAGCATATATGAATTACCCTTCACAGCCAACTTAGAATTACTATTCAGCCGTCTAGTTTGTACATTATGTACAACGCAACACACCTTTTTAGTCCATCTTTTAACTCCATTATAGCCTTTGGTTACCAGCTGCCTGTGAAAGAAGCTGTTGAAAAAGTGAACCTGCAGATGGGGAGAACAAAGAAGAAAGTTAACGTTTCATCTGGGTGGGCTAAGGGAATGGCTAAACTATCAATGAAGCAAAGTACTGAGCAGTAAATTGGCATGACCAAGATAAGAAAATGTAATTTGCTAGAATGCTTGCAATTTGTAACGGAAGTGTCACACTTAACTATTAAGCTTTAAGAATCAGAAATGGTTACAATTATTGTCGGACACCCCATAAACGTTTTTTCTTCTTCACTTTTAGAGTGCCACATGCTCTGGAGGGAAATCTAGTTCATGAGATGTAGGCGGCAAACCTTCCTAAATTAAAAGGACCTCCTTCTGAGCCAATGGTCTCCTTTGTCCTTTAGATAGGTGGTGCACACAGCGCAGACTATGAAAAGCGTTGTCCACAAGACAATTCTGCAGTACAGTTTTAGCTAGATAAACTAGGTCAGTGACATTTCTGTGTTAGGGAACATGGTGCCAAAGTGAATAGTGTTGATACTTTAAAGCCCCGCGCAAGGTGTGACCATCTTGCTTCCCCAAACCGGTTGTGGAAGCATGATGAAAGCATATGACACTCTCGACTGGATATTTTGGTTAAGGGTGATTGGTAAGGGAAGAGGTCAAAACCAGAGAGTCTAAAGCAGTCTTCCTTCATATTATAGGCAACACACAACAGTAATTAGAGACTGGAACATAAAGTCTTTGTTAGGTAAGATTTGCACAGAACTGTTAGATCTTCCTTTCCTGGTTCAACCCCAGAACTTTTTTGCTTTACTAGTGGGGTATTTTTCCTTAATACCTCAGTGAGTGGGAACCTTTTCCCACACTCAATAACTCTTTATGGATGCCATTTTTAAGACTCTTCATGGTGTCTTTTTAAAGTTATCATCTTTAACAACTTATTGGCAATAAGTACCTGTTGGTGGGTTGCCCTAGGGGCTCCCCTTTTAACTTTCTTGTGCTAACCTTGAGTGAACTACAGTTCACAAGGGTAGAAAGATCTTTGGATCCCTTTTACATTTTTAGTGAAACCAGCACACCCCACCTTATGTGGAGTGCTGGGGAGATACAATGTATCTGTGCTGGAAAGATTCACTATAAAATCACGGTGAATAAACTGGGGCACAGCAACAGGCAATATATATATATTGCAATCACTTCTCTCAATTTACAGACTATTCCAATTCAATTAAATAACTCAAAAAGATGCAGTCTTTCAATAAATCAAATTTGTGTATTATTGAACACCATACACAAGTTGAATTAATAATGTACATTAAATAAATTATTT